>NW_027187460.1:56677303-56879686 GCF_028583685.1 Petaurus breviceps papuanus | reverse complement strand
AGGCTCTTCAGTGGTGGGTGGTGGGCACCCCCTTCAGGATTTTGCTGGAAGTGCTTAGATCTCAATGCAGCAACTTGATAGCATTTTGTACAAGTTACTGAGCAAGAGCAGAAAGGTCATCTCATCCAACCTCTCTCATTTTCCAGCTGAGGAAACAGGCACATAAGAATGAAGCAACTTGCCCAAGGTCACCTCATACAGAGCAAAAAAAAAAAAAAATCAAGATCTTTTAACTCCCATGTGTAATTTTAGATGTCATTTAACCTCCGCATCCCTCAGTTTCCTCAACTGTAAAGCAGGAATCATAATAACACCTACCTCTAGGGTTATGACAAGGGCAAACAGCGAACATTTGTGGAAAAACTCATAAACCTTAAGATTCTATAGAAATACTAGCTATTATTAGTTCACTACCACGCAATTCTACCATTCTAACATCATTTTATTTGCAATTATAGAACTGAGCTTTTTGCTAAATTCTAAAATCTTCTTTAGGTCAAATTTCTATTAGGAGACTTGTTTATTTGCTTTTTACCTCTGTTAATGAAAGGCACAATTTCGGGCAAGTTATTTAACCTCTGAACCAATGTTTGTTCTTCTGTAAAATGGGGATAATGACATTTTTGCCACCCACTCCACAGTGTTCTTTTGGAAAATAGTGCTTTGTAAACCTTAAAGAGCCAACATGATTTAGGAGAGAGAAAGACCTGGAAGACCTGAATTCAAGTTCTACTTCTGACACAAACTGACTAAAGGACCCTGGGCAAGTCACTTAACCTCCCAGTTGACCTGGGTAGGTCACTAGAACTTAGTTGCAAATCTGCATAGGCAAAGAGAGCTCCTGTACTGGAAGATCCCTGTGCCAATGAAACTACAGGTTCGGACAAAACAAAACATGTTGCAGAATAATGTAAATCTGAATAACTATTAGCTAGGAAAGGCAACATGATATGCTGGAAATAACATTAGTTTTGAGAGCAAGAAAACCTGCATTCCAATCTTCTTCCCACCACAATCAAGCTAAACAGGCTTACTTGATATTCCTGGCACACAACAATCCACCTCTGGCTTTGTGCCTTTGCAAGGCTGCACCCCATCCCTTGAATACTCTCCCTCCTCACCTCTGCTTTAATTTCCTTGTCTTCTTTCAAAATTCAGTTCAAGTCCTTGCCTTTTCCCACTCTCCCCAGCTGTCAGCGACTCTCCCCAATGAGATTACCTTCTATGAACTCTGTTTATATTTTCTCACCCATTAGAAGGTGATCTCCTTGAAGGTAGGGACAATGTTTTGGTCTTTTTTTGCATCTCTTGATCTTAGCATCATGTCAGAAACATAGTAAGTTTTTAATAAATGCTTGTTGACTGACCAATTGATTCATTGTGACCTTGAAGAATCATTTAATTTCTCCAAACCTGAGTTTCCTCACCTGCAAAATGAGAGGGTTATACTAGATGATTTCTTTTCCTTTTTTTTTTTTTGCCTTTTGGAGGGCAATTGGGGTTAAGTAACTTGCCCAAGGTTACACGGCTAGTTTTTTTGTGTGGGTATGACTGAGGCTGGAACCGAACTGGGTCCTCCTGACTCCGGGGCCGGCGCTCTACTCACTGCGCCATCTAGCCACCCCAGACTAGATGATTTCTAAGGACACTTTCATCTTTATATCAAAGAGTCTTTTTTTTTGCTTTTTGCTTTTTTGGAGACAGGAAGGCAGGGCAATTGGGGTTAAGTGACTTGCCCAAGGTCAAACAGCTAGGAAGTGTTAAGTGTCTGAGGCCAAATTTGAACTCAGGTCCTCCAACTCTAGGGCCAGTGTTCTCTTCACCTAGCCAGTCCTATATAAAGGATTCTTAAACTGGATCTATGAAACCTTTTTTTTTAAATTGATAACCATATTTCAATAATGGGGTTCTTTTTTAATCCTATGTATTTTATTTTATTTAAAAACATCATCCTGAGGAGAGGTCCATAGATTTTACCAGCTGCTAAAGGAGTTCATGACACAAAAAGGGTTAAGAATTTCTATTCTAAATGATCTCATCATATGGCTAATAATGGAGGGAGGAAAAAAAATCCACCAAATTAATCTGTTCTCTTCAGGAAGTGATGCCACTTACTTGGAGTGCCTTTTATTAAAGTTACTTCGATCACAGCATAAACCTAAAACCATTATGAGGCTGACCAGAAGAAGCCTTTTGCCTTCCATCTCTCCATTCCTTCTCCCACCCCCACCCCCCCGAATCTGCCCTTGACTTTGACTGTGATCTTGACCTCTCCCTACGCCATCAGCAACCCCTTCCCTTTTCTAGCTTAACCTGTCTCATTACCCAAATCCAACGACTCTGTACTCAGGCAAGTTAATGCTACCCTCTCTAAAACCCCAAACTGCCTCACTTCCTTAGTCTCCAGGCTTACCTGTCATGCTGATTCTTAACCTGAGGTCACAACAGTCGGCTCCCACCCTCGGGCTGTCAAATGTTGCCTGAGAAAATCGTTAAGATGTGCTCCCTAAGTGATCTCATCTACTCCCACTGCTTCAATTATCACCTTTAAGAGGATGACACCTAAATCTATGTCTCTGGCTCTGACCTCTCCCCAGAGCACCAGACCTACATTTACAACTGTCTGAAGTACCATACTGAGACCTGCAACTCAATATAGCTCAAACCAAACTCATCCCCTTCCCTCAAAATGATGGCTGGCACTTAGAAAGCACTTTACAAATACTATTTCCTTTTATTCTCGCTACAACCCTGGGAGGTAGGTGCTATTGTTATCCTTCTTTTTCTTTGGAGGGCAGGGCAATTGGGATTGTGACTTGCTCAAGGTCACACAGCCAGTAAATGTTAAGTATCTGAGGCTGGATTTGAACTTAGGTCCTCCTGACTCTAGGGCCGGTACTATTCACTGCACCACCTTGCCACCCTAATCCTTATTTTTCAAATGAGAAAACTGGCTGATAGAAGTTAAGTGATGCTTGAGCAGGATCACATAGTCAGTTAATTATCAGAGGTCTGGATCTGAGCTCAGGTATAGTGCTCTATATACCACGGTCACTTAGCTCAATTAAAACAGCTCCTCCTTCCTTTCCTATTTCTGTTAATGATAAGATCAGAGAGTTAACACTAGAACAGACCTCAGAAGGTTACCAAGTCCCCCATTTTACTCATGATGGAATTCTGGCATATAGAGGTGAGGTGACTTGTCCAGGATCATACAGATAGTAAGTATCAGAGGTGAAAATTACACCTAGGTCTTATTGACTCCAAATCCAGCACCCTTTCTACTACTCCCATTCACCTTGGGTCAAAACCTCTGAGTCATATTCGGCTCTTCCCCCTAGAGTCAGTCCTGTTCTCTGAGGGTCCTGGCCCTGGCCAAAACTGGGATAGGGACCCTCCTGATAGAAATTTGACCTAAAGAAGATTTTAGAATTTAGCAAAAAGCTCAGTTCTACAATTGCAAATAGAACGGTAAGTTAGAATGGTAGAATTGGGTGAGAGTGAACTAATAATAATAGCTGGTACTTCTATAGAGACTTAATGTTTCTGAAGTACTTCACAAATATTCACTCATTTGGTCCTCACCACAGCCCTGAGAGGTAGGTGCTATTATAAACACTTTACAATTGAGGAAACTGAGACAAGTGGAGGTCAATTGATTGACTTGTCTAAAGTCACATGAGAGTTAAGAGATCTTGCCCATGGTCACAGAACTAGTGTCTCAGGCAGGATTTTACCCCAGGTTTTCCTCCCTGCAAGTCCAAAGCTCCTTTCATTGATGACCCAACTTACAGATGCAAGAGAGCCCAAGTGACTCTGAACCTGTTTATTGTATCAATACCATGGTCTACACAAGCCACTCTGAACCTGGTGTCTGTGAACTGTTGTTTTTCAGGGGGTGGGGGAGTGGGGGTAGGTTAGGATTTTCTTGTTGTTGTTGTTTTTGACAGTTTGATAATTGCATTTTAATATAATTGGTTTCCTTTGTAATCTCTCGTTTTTTTTACACATTTAAAAACATTTTTCTGATAAGGAGTTTATAGTTTAAGGGATGCATGACACAAGAAACATTAAGAACTTATGCTCTAGGGTCTAGAGATTGGCTCAGAGACATTGAGTTAAATCAGAAATCCAAAGCATAAATAAGTTTAATGACACCTTTGTTCTATTTGCGCCCACAGGAACTGGAAGAGTTCATAGACCATCTAGTCTAACCTCCTCATTTGACCAGGCACTCCCTTAGGAGCTAATGGCCATTTGTGCCTTGGAGGCCGGGAAATGGAGAGATTAATGTTTCACAAAGCCCAAATCAGACCATGAGAGCAGGGACCCCTATCTGTCGGCATGGGCCCAATAAATCTGCAGTCAACCACAGGATGTCAGACTGTTTTCTCCTTTATTCCCTCAAGCGATTACAATGCTGAGATCCCACAGTAGCAATTTGGGAGAGGAGGGAACTTGTAACACCTTGTTTCCACCAGTGTTGCTCTAGAGACCCTGGGAAGTAAGGAAAACCAGCTAAGCATCACTATAACACCCTAACCCTAATTCCCATTACTTCTTCTGTCCTCCCCTTCCTTCCCTGCTTCCCACCAGATCTGAGACCAAAGTCGCCCAGTCAGCTAGTGGAGGTCCCCCTCAAGACATAGACTTGAAGAACTGCAACATTCCCTGCTGAGGCCTTGGTCCAATGTCAACAGTAGCTTTCAATAAATCTCATGAGAATATTTTAGTTTGTCCTTGGACTCTGTTCTTTTTTCCCTAGTTTGGCTGCTCAATTACCACAAAATCATCCATTTAAAAAATACACAGACACCAGGGAACAAAAATGGATAGAAGAGACTGATGACCACCTCGCTCCTTTCAATCTTTCCCTATGGCCCTCAAATAGCACTAATTCAGAACTTCCAGATAAGGGTAAGGATGGGTACAGGGTTGTAGGCCTCAGGAAATGGAGAAGTGAAAGGTAGTGGAAGCCAAGGTCAGTAATAGTGATTACTGTGGAGCTGAACAGGGCAGAGGCAGTAATAAACATCATTACTGACATTTCTATAGACCTTGAGGACTGTGACAATAACAATAAACAATAATAATAGTTGCCATCTATATAGGCCTTTAAGGCTTGTAAATTGCTTTACAAATAATATCTTATTCCCCTTGGTCAGTCTTGTGAAGCCTATGGGCCCCTTCCTAGAATAATGTGTTTAAATGTATAATATAAAATACATGATATTACAAAATTAACCAATTATATTGAAATACAATTATCAAAATCTTTCAAAATAAATTTGTTACATAGTAACATGTATTTTTATTAACATTAAATAATAAAACAACACATTAAAATACAAAAAAAGCCCAAATAATATCTCATCTTATCCTCATTACAACCCTGGGAAGGATGGTGCTATTATTATCTCCATCTTTTTAAAGATGAAGAAACTGAGGCAAACAGAGTTTGGCATGGGGGGGGGGGAACTAAGTGACTTGCCCATGGTTACAGAGCTGGTAAGTGTCAAAGGTCAAATTTAAAATCAGCAATTGCAAGTCTAATGCTCTATCCACTATACTGCCTAGTTGTGAAGTTTGGCAACACTCTTTAAATATGTTCATCCTCCCAACAAACCCTTTGAGATGAGTGCTATTATCACAATTTTATAGATGAGAACATTGAAGTAAAGAGATTAATTCAATTCATTTCAACAAGTTTGGTACAAGGAAAAGGGTGCTAGATTTTGAATCTGAAAACCTGGGTCCATATCTAAGCTCTGCTACTTCTTTGTGATCTTAACAAAGTTTGGACCACAGTTTACTCTTCCTGAAGTGCAGGAATTGGATTAGGTAACTTCTGAGGTCTTATCCAGATAGACATTATGATCTTATTATCCTACTTCAAAATATCACTGGCAAAATATCCTGTCATGCATCAGGATCTCTCTTTTAATGGATTCTTGGACCCTCATGATTCTTGGTCTTTCTTTTTATCCCCGATTTCAGGGCATAGTCTTTATTTCACTCTTTTCTTGTTTTCACTCTAACAGGTGTTTTTGATCAATCACTACTTTCCAATCATTTCAGGCCTGTTTATATCTTGCTTCTGTGGCTTATTACCCTTCAGCTATCTGTATGGTCTCTCACTGTTTGTATAAACAATGATAAAAGCACTTTCCTCTTGACTCAAGATTCATCATTCTTTGAATTCAGCCTTTCTACCCTGGCACACTCCTCTCCACTTAGGTCACGGTTTTAGATCTGAGTACGATGATGATATTGATAGAAAATTGTCATTCTGGACATATGAAAGTAATTCTTATAGTTTTATGAATATAATAGAAGTGATTCACTGGAGCACATGTTTTGGTTAAGCAGCAGAGAGGACTGGAGTTTCTCACCTTGGATGAAGGACATGCACAACCAGAGGCTTCTGATTGGCTTCCAACTGTAAGGTGGTTTCATCAAAGAGAACTGGACAATGAACTAAGAGCAGCCCACTTAGTAGACTTAGTAGGAGTAACTTTGACCCTCTGTGAGCCTCTCTCTTAACTTTCCCTTTTCTGCTGCTGGCACCTATGGAAATGATTCTCCCATGGTAGCAAATACATATGCTGTCAAGGAGAGAATGAGCCCAGACCTCATATCCCCAGCTGCTATTTCTGCTTTGGATTTCTTTCCCCGAGCACAGGTGACCAAACAGCAGTCAAGAGGGATGGTATCTTCAGAAGTGTTTATCTAAGGAGTTCCTGAGTTTTGCAGTCAGAGTTGACTGGCAGTAAGAGTATAGGCAACTATACCCTTTTCAGAGATGACCACCCGCAGGAAAGTGAGATCAATCCATGCACTAGATGACCAGAAAATATAGGTCTTGAGGGAACTGCTTGGACAGTGCAGAATCAAGGTGAAGGTGAGCTGTCTCTATGACAGCCCCACTAAGTGTTTCATGTTTCCATGTTTTATGTACCTACCTCCTAAAAGGGTGAGATAGGAGTTATGAGTTACTATTGAAGTCTTTGTCAATGTGTACTTATGAACCTTTTATGTTTTAAGTATTTCTTTTGTGTGGAGGAAAAATAGCTATTAAATAATTACATATAATATACCTTTTACATTGAGTACCTTTCTAATCCCTTCAGGAAAGACTCTAGACTTGAACCAAACCCTCCAGGGTGAGGTTGTATAGAACTAGAGATAATGAGGAGGAAAAAACAAAGAGTCTGCTACTTCTCTTTAGAGACCAGACTTTCCCAGGACTATGTGATTCCATAACTTGGGGATTTGTAATGGGAGAGGCCACCCCAGCTTGTTATTATATAAACATGTGGGAATACCTACCTATGATTTAGAAGATATGTCCTATGGAGTTGCCTGAGAGATACAGAAGTTAAATAACTTGTCTCTACTCACTCAGTCAATAAGTATCAGAGGTAGGATTTGAATCTACATTTTCCTGACTCTAAACCCAGCACTTAATTCATTGCCTCTATGCCTCATGTGAGATTCTTAAAAATGGTTAGAAAAGCAAGAAAGGAGAATTAAACCACAAAAGAAAGAAGCTAAACACTGCATTTAGCATATATGGAATTTTTTAGAAAATAGGAATTCGTGTTATAAAGGGCCATGACCTGCCTAATTTAGAAGAAAGTTAATTTACTGACTGGCATTCGATAGATCATAGTTAGATTGACTCCCTATGTATCCTTGGTCCTTATGTGAGTACTTTTTGTTTGTTTGTTTTGTTTTGTGTTAGATCAGACATGATTTCATTAGTGTAGAATGCTCCCACTGAGGAAATGTCCCCAATCAATGCAGATCAACACCTATTCTACATTTTATAATCCAAGAAAAGTACTCTGGACACTCAAAGATTAAGTGACTTGCCCAGGATCACATTGCCAGTACATGTCAGAGGTGAGATTTGAACTCTGGGTCTCCCTGATTCTATGGCCTGCTCTCTTCACATTATGTACACCCATTGAAGAAAAGAGAGTCTAATAACTGTCAAACTCCAGAGAAATTTTTTTTTCAAATGGACATTTCTGTCCAACGTATTACTTTTCTTATCATGGTCATGCATTTCTCCATAAAGCTGATTCCTTGAAAATACCATTATTCAAATGTCCTTTTCATCCAATATTAAATATACTATCACAAGATTCACAGGCAGTCATGTGAGAAATCCTGGGAAGCTTCACTGATTTGTTGATGAAGGAATACCATATATGTCTGATTAGCAAGTCCCCCAAGTGGAGAAGGGGGACTAAATGAGGCGCTACAATTCCTCAAGAATAAAGAATAGAAAATTTTTGCCATTTTTGCCATTGACTAGTAATTAAGGACGAGACCATAAGAGTTAACTGAATATCATGAAACCAAGTAAAAAATTTAACGTATTTTAAATCATAAACTGAGAGACTAAATGTAAATAAAGAGAGATATGTGTCATATAACATATGGATAGTGATTAGAATGGCATCTCTGATTTTACTCTCAAAAGGGAGCAGCAAGATGGTGAATTGGATAGAATGCCAGGCTTGGGGTCAGGAAGACTCATCTTACCGAGTTCAAATCTGACCTCAGATACTAGCTCTGTGACCCTAGGAAAGTCACTAACACCTGTTTGCTTCAGTTCATTTGTAAAATCAGTTGGAGAAGGAAATAGCTAAACCTCTCAAGTTTCTTTGCCAGGAAAATCCCAAATGGGATCACAAAGAATCAGATACAACTGGAATGACTGAACAACAAAAGTTCTCTGGTGAAGAAATTCCTCTATCAATGCAGATCAACCCCTTCCCTACATTTTAGAGAACTGTCCAGAGCAAAAAGGAGTTAAGTGACTTACCCAGGGTCACATAGCCAGAATTTATCATTTATCAGACTTGAACCCAGAATTTATTGACTCTAAGGTCAGCTCTTTATCCAGCAAACAACACTGCCTATACCTATAACATGTATATGTATTTGCATATATGAATGTATTAAAAAAAAGATGAGCACTAAAAAGCTAAACATTTTGCTCATGTGTACCCTTAAACTTAAATATAAGGAAATACCAATGTTCAATTTTCCTTAATAGTCATTTTATAAAGGACAATTGAGTAAGAAAGGATTTAAAATCCAGAGAGATGAATGAAAAAGAGAAAACTACATAAACACTGAGTTTGTCCTTAAGACAGTTCTCAGATTTGAACTGAAGAAAATTTCAGAGAAGAATAAGGTAGGTAATATGTAAACTCTGGGGATAGACTGTGATAGAGGTTGAGGTACGAGTGGGGAGGGAAACACACCTGGATCTTGACACACAATTAAGAAGCAACACTTTAAAATGGAGAAGAAAAACAAAGGACAAAGCAATGTTACAGAAACCAGTAGCTAAAACTTGTGAGAAACGAAGGGATCTAAATTTATGTAGTCCAGAAGCCAGATGACTCAAAGAGACATAATCACAGTCTATAAATACCCTCAAAGTAACAATATATGGTAAATGAAGTAAGTGCATTATTCACAGTTCAGGCCATTTCTCCTTGTTCAATTGTCTAAGGAAGATAATGCCCAAATGCAATACTGGAACCTAATTTGGAAACTAAAGGCAGTGAGAGGGGTTTGTAATACCCTAATATACCGGGAATGACCTAATATACTCAAAGAACCTGGCATAGGTTCTTTGATATGCTTTTCTAAAGGAAAACAACGCAAAAAGAGTTAACAGTCTTACTTTAATCAAACATTTATATCATTCACTTAGTTCAGGGGAAAAACTCAGCACCCTGAACTTCAAAAAATACAAACAAAAATTACAAACAGACAAAAAATACAGAGAAAATAACACAGTTCAACAGACCAATAAACAGGGCTGCTAGATGTCTGACCATTACATACATACATGGTTAGTTACCAGAGAGAGAAGCACCAACATCTGGGTTTTCAAAGCAGGGGGGGGGTTCAATGGCTGCCCAGAGTCTCATCTGGTCAAATCACACAACTCTTCCCATAAGTGAGTCCCAAAACCTCACCTCAGAGTATATATATCTTTCTCCAGAGTCAGAGGACATCACAACCTTTGTGACCCACTGCCTAATTACAAAGTAGCAAAAGGTGTGGGCCTTTCTGGAAAACAAACCTCCCCTAAGCAAGCTTCTCTTGTTGGGCTCTGAGTGGGGCCCATTAAGGGGCAGGGAAGATCTTCAGATTCCCTTACCATTACAGGGTCCTAAGGAAGAGTGTTTAGGCATCAAAAAATGTCAAAGACTTTGGGGACTACTTGAAATAAAAATTACAGGGAAAGGTTTATTGGACTCCTTCACAATAATAGGAGTGAGAATACCAACTATATTTGCATAAAATATTATCGACTTTTTAGCAGATCAGGAAACATGAATCATTCTGTCAGTACACTTAAACTAAACATTGAGTGTGGCTCCTTTAAAAAAAAAAGTCCAAAATTTTATTGATCTCTTTTGTCATTACATCATCTAATTTCCTTTGAGTAATTTCTTAAATTTACAATAAAATTCTGGTGCTTTTACTTAAGGAAGACACCATGGTATAGTGATGGGAGTACTGGGTTAGGAGTCATAAAATCTGTGTTCCAGTCCCAACACCGTTACTGTTTAGCAATAAACAAGATACTTTACCTCTTGTATTTCAATTTCCTGATCAGTCAGATGGTGCTACCACCCTAAATACAAGCTGCCACAAGTCTCCCCCTTCTCCATTCTACCTTCCACTCAGCTGCCAAAATGGGTTTTTAAAAATCTTGGTCTGACTATGTCATTCCCCATCTTCCAGATTCCTGTTCAATAAACTCTGGCAGCACCCGATCAGCTCCAAGATCAAATATAAAATTTCCTCTTTGGTATTCAAAGTCCTTCATAACCTAACCCTTTCCTATCTGTCCAGTTTTCTTATACCTTACACTTCCCATGTCTTTGTGATCCACTGGCACTGGCTTCCTTGTGGTTCTTCACACAAGACAACTCCTTTCCCAACATCAGGAATTTTCAACCTCTCTCCCTCTTGCTTGGAATGGTCTTCCCTTCCCATCTCTGCCTCCAGGCTTCCCTGGTTTCCTTCAAGTCCCAGCTAAAATCCAACCTTCTACAAGAAGCATTTCTCAAACCCCTTAATGTTGGTGCCTTTCCTCTGTCGATTATCTTGTATATATCTTGTTTGTACCTGAGATGTTGGCATGTTGTTCCTTCCCCATCCAACCCTCTGCCATTGGGCTATAGGCTTCTTGAGAGAGGATACTATCTTTTACCTTTCTTTGTATTCCTAGTCATAGTGTGTGGTACATAGTAGGTGCTTACTGACTGATAACTCCCTGACAGTTTAGTTGTGGGCCTTCTGTGATCATACATTTGGAACTAGAAGGGAACTTTGAGGTCATGTAGTCCAACCCTATCATTTTGCAGCTGAGGAAACAGGCTCTGGGAGAAGTAACTTGCCCAAGTCATACAAGCAGAGCTGGGACTCAAACCTAGGTCCTCTGACTCCAAAGTCAGTGTCCTTTTCTGCTCTACCACATATCAAATGAGAGGATGTGTGGGAAGGCACTTTGGAGAAGGATTGAGAGCTATACATATGCAAAACAGAATTATTCCTATATATCTGGAAGCTGTTTTTTAAAATAGATTAATATTTTCATTCACTGCTTCTTTCCTCTGTTGTAGGAAAGATAACTTTTAAAAAAACATCCTGTGCTTTCTGAGAGTACTGTTATCCCCTTAAGCCAAACAAACCATTTAAAAAACCTTATCTAGTCCCAGTGACTCATGGAGCCACCTGAACTCTGAAAGACATTGCCTTGGCCAGGCTCCTATGGGCTAGCCCCCAATGCCTATCATATTACAGCACTAGAAATGTAAAAGCTTGGTCAGAAAAATACAGTCAGCTCAAAGACACAAATTATGCCAAACTCTTTGTCTACCTAACACTTTAAATCTCTTTCCTAAAAACAAAATTTTATGAGCACTAGTAATAAATAGAAAAGTTAAGTACAAATAACTTCAACCATTCAAGACCCCCAGATCAGGGTCATAGCCAAAAAGTAAGATAGAAGGCAATGAGATAATTTAACAGCTGGATAACCAGCCCTCTAATGTTTGGTTCAGTCAATCATTCATTTAATAAAAATGTATGAAATATCCACTATGTGCTGAGCACTGTGTTTCATGCTGAGGTTAAAAATGTAAGGGACTGTCCCTTCAAGGCATTGCCCTTTCATATGGACCAGTGTGATGTTAAGAGAAATACAAAAAAAATACTTTTGTGTAAATAAAAAGTGAAAATCAACTAGTAAAGGATATAAAGTATTGCCTCTTTCACAACTGAACAGTTTGATGCCTGAAAAGATTAGGAAAAGAACTCTGATTTAATAAAAAACTGCTAAAATATGTGTGTAAAGTAATACATTCCAACTAGGATTTTAGAAATTTAGGGCAGAAAATGACTGTGGCATAAACCAGAAGGCTTAAATAAACTTGTAAAGGATGTAGGGTGATGCCTGATTTGTATATGAATGATTGATAGGTTAAAGGGGACTGAGAAAGAACTTTCATTTCTTAAAAATGGATAAAATGTGAATATGAAGAAACAGTTTGCAGGACAGACTCAGATGGAGGATTGTTTTGAAAACTGATTAATGGTTGGAGCTATAGAGCATTGTGGTCCCTCCACTCATTTGCATGTAATTTTTTAAGACTTAAGAGGATAAAACTCATAAAATGAAAAAGTCACATATCTATTTGGAGACTAAGGGATGATTAAATAAGAACTTGATTTCATAGTGGAGATTTGCTGAGTTTTTAACCTCATAAGGGAAAGATGAATTTCGAGTACCCGGATGCTCTGATTTAAGGCATTGAAAATGTGTGCTGAAGACAATTGAAGAACTGAGCAGAGCAGGAATGATACAGAAGGGGCTGGGAAAACAACCCCATCACAGCTGTTGGAAGAAATAAGCAACAAGAATATTCAGCTGACAAGAAAGTTTTGGCTTCTAAGTTTCTGGTTAGTTGAATCAAGAGTGGAGCTGGTTTGGAAAAGAGCTCCAGTTCCAGCCATTGCCTTTGGTGCCCTTCAACAGGGGAGGTGAAGCTTTTCCCAAGCTCCAGTTGTCAGTGCCGCCTTTTCTTGTTTGAAAAAGTAAAGGCCGGGAGGAGGAGGAAATAGAGGGTTTGCAGTTGTTTTCTTGAATAGGAGGAAATGCTGAGATGTAGCTGGACAATGAAGATTGTGGTAGGAGACAAGCTGACCGGGATCATTGATCATAGAGTCAAACCTGAGGTGTTTTGTTGTGAGCTCTATTTGTTCCAATTAGATTGAATGACACAGTATCCTGGTGAGTGGATACTTTAGAAATATCATCCCATTTTAACAAATCATCACAGCAACCCTGGGAGGTAGGGGCTATTGTTATTCAATCGTTTTAGTCATATCTGATTCTTCATGACCCCATTTGGGGTTTTCTTGGCAAAGATACTGGAGTGGTTTGGTTCACTGTTTTCTTCTTTTACAGATGCAGAAAACGAGGCAAACAGGGTTAAGTGACTTGCCCAGGGTCACACAGCTAGTAAGTGTCTGATGCTGGATTTGAACTCCAGAAGATGAGTCTTCCTGACTCCACACCTGGCACTCTATTCACTGTGCCACCTACGTGCTCCAGGAGCTATTATTATCCACATTTAATAAGCTGTCTTGTTCTTATCTATATGGTCCAGAGAGAGCCAGCCGTAGGATATTTGCAGTTCTTTGGTTTAAAGGGAACCATTTGCCAATTCAATACTGCAGCACTTTTTCAACACCCTTTTCAGGGTAATTGTAAGTTGAAAGCTTTTACAATTGCTTTATCAGGTCCAGAATAGAATCAGATTTGCCCAGCTGGAGAGCATAAAGATGAGCAGACAGACCACCAGTTAGTAAAGAAGTGATTGTGTAGGATGTAGATGTTCCTGTAGGTAGGATCAGTAACATCTAAGCTGGCGGAGTTGGGAATTACCCTGCATGCATGGCTCTTCCTCCTTCATGGGCTTCCTTGACAGATTTCTGTGTACCCATTCTCCCTGACAGATATGGAGTGTGTTGGTGGAAGAGTGAGATCTAGGTTTATGCTTGAGCTGTAATGTATTTATTATTTCTACATTTGCTTTAATACATGAGGACTTACAATAGTATTATTTATTTTTGCTAAATAAATGTTTAAGATCTAAAGGTGCCATTATTATGAACGTCCCATTTGTGTAAATGGAATTGAACTGATTGGGGCTGAAGAGCTAAAATGTTGAGCTGGGGAAATGTATTCCTTCTTCCCTTCTCCCCTCCCAAAAAAAAGAGATCTATCCACTAGGACCATGAAATAGTTTGAGTGTAATCACATGATGGTTCTTTTGGGGAATCTAGACCTTCTACTATGAGATGTGAGGCCCTAAACATACACCTCATGCAAATGTGACACAAAGTCAAAAATAAAGTAGCTCTTGCCCTTGCAAAGCTTACATGCTATTGAGAATTGTTCTATAATATTAGTGATCATTACTAGTTCATTATAATATTAATAGGTAGAGATTCTTTAGCACTTTAAGGTTTGCAAAGTGCTCTACAAATATTATCTCATTTTTTCATCTTCACAACAACCTGGGGAGATAGAGGATAGTATTATCTGCATTTTATAGATGAGGAAACTGAGGCAGAGTCACAGAGTTAGATTTTATTTCAGGTCTTCCTTCCTCCAGGTCCAGCACTCTATCCACCACAGAGTGGATATCCATAGAGATTATTTTTGTCTACTGTGACTGATTCCCAACCCTCTCATTTTGAAATTGACTATTAAAAAAATAACTGGGGCACTGAATGCTAACCAGTTAGCACCTTTAGACCTTTTTTGTGAATTACAAATTTATGCTATATGTATATTCCATATCATGAATTACAGAATTAGCAATAAGAAGTAGACTAAGGTGTTTTATTAAAGGCTAGAAGTAGCATCATGCTACTACTGTGGCCCATCAACTATGTATACTTGCTACCAGATTGTGGAAATCACATATTGTGGAGCTGGGAGTGACCTCTGTGATTATCTAGTCCAAAAGCTTCCAAAGTGTGGTCCAGGGTCCCCTAGGGGTTTTCAAGACCCTTCCAGGGGGTTTGTGAGATCAAAATTATTTTCATAACAATACTAAGATATTTTAACTTCTAATATAGTAATTATCAATAGTCATAACTTACTTAGAATTTAATGGCACCCTGAGACTCTAAAAACCACTGATCTAGTCCCAACCCTTCATTTGTTGCATGAAGGCCCAGAGAGGGCAAGTGACCAGACTTATGCAGAGTTGCATAGTTAGTAAGCAGCAGAGTCAGAATTCAAATTCAAATTTTCTATTTCTAAATTGGGAGATCTTCCCACTTAGCCATGTTTTGATCTCTATTCATAGGAGGCCTAAAGAGGTATGTCAAAGGAGAATGTCTTTTCTACTTTGCCTCAATGTCTAGGTCTTATCTTCAGGCAAACATGGCCCTACTCTGTTAGTTGACCCAGTGGACAAATGATGATGTTACCACTTTGACCTCTCAATCAGCTGCAAAAAGTGCATCCTAATGCTGTACTCTATCAATAGGAATTCAACAGTAAGCTTTTTGGAGGAGAGGGACCTTGCCTTATATTTCTTCATCATATATCACAGTGCCTATTACAGTTTCACTCACAACAGACATTTATAGAATCATAGATCTAGAATGGAAAGAAACTTCAGAGGCCATCCAATATATCACCCTAATTTATAGATGAAAAAAATGAGGGCCATGGAGATTAAGTGACTTGCCCAATTACATAGTAATTTACTGAATAATGGCAGATCCTACCATTGTTAGGTCCGGTACTTATTTATACAAAATTTGTTGAAGCATTACTTACTTTTTTTTCTAGCAATAACACCATTCTAGCATTAAAGCGCATGAAAACTGAGGCTCACCATGGTTGTCCCATTTCTTAAAAGCTTAATAAGGTAAGATAAAGCTGCTGAAGTCCCTATTCCATGGTTTTCTCAGTTCTGTGTACAGGCCTCCAATATCACCATAGAACAATGGAAATTAGAAAAGAAAGACTGACTTGCAAGGGAATTCTGGATTACGAATGAGTCCAAGTGATGAATTCAGTCCCCTATTAGAAGCAAACTGAATGTAATTTCTATTGAGCCATTTTATTTTTTACTTCCTAAAGTAGAAAAATGTATGCAGTTATTCCAAGTTTCCAGTTTCCCATTTAGATTTTTTTTTTACAGCAAAAGACCATAGTAGAACCACCACTGGAGTTACAGGACCTGGCTGTATGACATGCTCTCTGTGTGGCCTGAGGAAGTCACTTAATATTTCTGGGCCTCAGCTCTTCATCTGTCCAAAAAAAACAAAAACCATCAACAAAAACAAAAAAAACAACCCAAGAGGGTTGGCTCAATGGCCTACAAGTTCACTTCTATCTCGAAATCTAAGCTCCTACTGCCCTAGATTTGTATTATTCCTCTTAGCTCCCCACATTTCTATCATTTGCATTCTAGGTCTTTGGTTAAATCACAAATAAAATATGCATATAAATTCATATACAATAAATTTCTGAGAAATGGCCTGGAACACTTGTTTTAGTCAATAAAATACAAATGAACATGTCTAAGTTATCTATATAGATTTCTTCTAATGTAAGGTCTCAGAAGTGTCTGAGGATCTCTACATATGTTACATGATGGGAGATGGCCCCATACAATCTAATTACTTTACAAATTTGCAAGATGCATAGGACATGTCATCTCCCATCTCCTACCTTTGTATAATCTGTCCCTCAAGCCTGACATGTTCCTGTTTACTTTTTTTTTTTTTTTGCTTTTTGGAGGGCAATTGGGGTTAAGTGACTTGCCCAAGGTCACATGGCTAGTTTTTGTGTTAAGTGTCTGAGGCCGGATTTGAACTCAGGTCCTCCTGACTCCAGGGCCAGTGCTCTATTCACTGTGCCACCTAGACGCCCTCCTCTCTACTTCTTAAGAGCCCATAGTGGTACAGATCAAGTGCCATCTCCTTCGAGAGTTCTTTCTCGATTTTTCTATCTAGGATGACCAGGGGCCGTCTCTAGTCCTCACTGATATCTGACGCTGGACCCAGATGGCTTGAGAGGAGAGAGTGAGGCTGGTAACCTTGCATAGCCCTCCCTCACTTAAATCCAATTCACTTGCAAGTCATGGCATCACCTTCCTGATGTCATGGTCCCCTTCGAGAACAAAGGACAAACGATAGCAATAATTTAGGGCTACCTTCCCTCTTCCCCTCATTCACATTGTATTTACTTCTTACATGTTCTGAATGACTTATTTGTAAACACATTGAATCCACACAGTAGAAGGCAAGCCCCTTGAGGACAGGAGTTGGTTTTGTCTTTGTCTCCACAATGCTTACCTTTGTGCCAGCCACACAGTAGGCTTTTCATAAATACTTATTGATTGCTTGGTTGAATGATAGAGAAACAATTCCTTTCCCTGGTCCCCCATAAAGCCCAGAAGTATGTGGTTTTGTCCCTTACCTTGTTGCTTTTGGGTCCCAAATAACAATGTCAGCATCAGATCCGACAGCAATTTTTCCTTTCCTTGGGTAGAGGTTGAAGATTTTAGCAGCATTAGTGCTGGTAACAGCAACAAATCTGTTTTCATCCATTTTGCCACTATGCTGTAACAGTCCAAAAAGAAAAAAAAACATTCCAATAAGGAAATAGGATGACAATTGAATTACAAGGAATTCTATTAGCAAAAATATGAACTTTTGAGAGTATTAATATGACTATCTTTAAGGTGTGCAAACCTTATATATATATCCTCATTGGATTGTCATAACAACCCCATGAAGACAGGTACTATTTGATCCCCATTTTACAGGTGAGGAAACTGACACTGGAAGAGGTTAATTGACTTGTCCAGGATCACACAGTTATTAAGCGTCTGAGGTAAGATTCAAACTCAAATATGCCTGATTGTAGATCTAGCGTTCCAACTACTGCATCACTTAATCATCTACATTGTACTGAATATCTTATGCTATAGTGCTCAGTCGATTTGGGGATATTAAATTAATCTCAAATAACTGTAACATGATCTAGAAAATGAAACACAACAGCCACCTCAGGAATTCATCTTTTTTTTTTTATTATAAGGGATTATTTAATCCAATCCTCTCATTTTTACAGGTGAGGAAAATGGGGCCCAAAGAATCTGTACACAGGCAATAAGGAGCAGAACTGGGCCTTGAACTCAGGTCTTCTGGGCTCAGAATTTAGTTTGATTTTTGCAATATCATGAATGCTTCCCTAGGTACAACCATGTGCAAAGTTCAAAGATCTTGAACTTTCTGAGTCAATGTTCAAGTCTTTCAGGTAAGCCTTCCTCTGGCTACTCCTTATGTCATAGATGCCACCCTGGGTTCTTGGCCATTCTGCCAATCCAGCTCTTTCTGAGTTCAAATCTGGCCTCAGACACTTACTAGCAGTGTGACCCTGGGCAAGTCACTTAACCCTGTTTGCCTCAGTTTCTTCATCTGGAACATGAGCTGGCAAAGGAAATGACAAACCACTCCAGTATCAAGCTGGAAAATTTCCACATCTGGGCCCAGAAATAAACTTCACCCCTGGAATTTGAGGATCAATCAGCCTAGCTAAGCCCAGAGAGGCCCATTCATCAGATTAGCTGTAGAGGGATGAATGTTTTGACCATGGGAAAAAAGTAACAATAACAATAACAACAATCCTGACATTTGAGGGTCTGCTATAACACCTGAAGGGTTGGGATCTGAGATGGTGCAATGAGTGCCCACACTGATGAATCCTGTGTCTTTGGCATATAGGGAGTATCACCTTGGGGAAAAATCATCTTACTGTCTTCCACATTTACCAGAATCGCAGTGAAGCTGCATCTGTAGTCAGTTAAGCATGAGTAATAACATCTGTAGTCCCTGTCTGGCAATATTTTGCATTTTTATTAAAATGATCATTTCCCTGTAATTCAATGAATGAGGGTAGCTGAAATCCTCTTTCCTCTGATTAAAAAATATATATTATTTCTCCATGACTCATGTTTCAGGAAGGTCCAGTCTTTTCCTTGCAAACCCAGTATCTCAAAGGCCAAAGTACGGTCAGGGTTCAGATGGCTATGGCCCCAAAAATAAGAGGGACAATCCATCAATCTACGATAAAGACCAGAGAAGGAAGATGCTGAGATGGAGACGTGCCATATTCTGTAAGAGAAGTTCTTTAAAAACCCACTAACCATAGTTAGGCTTCCTTGTCTTCTAGAGACCTCATTCATGCTACAAGGTGACCTAGAGCCATGGTCCTGATGGGAATGAGGCCATTCTCTGGGTGTTATCAAGAGGCTGCCAAACTCAACTGGTATCAATGAAAAATAATCTATAAATAGGAACTATGCCACATAATTAAAGTTGTTGATAATGAAACAGGATGATGTTGTCATGACAACAGCAAAAAAAAAAAAGGATAGCAGCCCTTACGAAATTGAAGGGGGGCAGCGGAGGAAGAAGAGAGAACATTTGGAAGTTGCTCTCACACTCAGGAACTGAAGGGGTTTTGAAGGAAGACAATAAGCATTTGTTAAGGGCTTGTTATGTGCCAAGCGCTATGCTTTACAAATATTTCATTCGATCCCCACGAGAGCCCTCAGAGGTAGGTGTTATTATTATCCCTGTTTTATAGTTGAGGAAACTGAGGCAAAGATAGATCACATAGGTAGTGTTTTAAGTCTAGATCTGAATTGGGGTCTAGCTGATTTCAAGCCCAGTCCTCTATCTACTTCACCATCTATCTTCCTCCTTGGCTAATGGCCATAGATATTCCAACTCACTAGAAAAACATGTCCCTCCCCCTCCCTCATTCTAGTTTTCTTGAAATGGAAAACTTCTCATGGTATATAGAGTGCACTTAGGTGGACATAGCTTAAATTGTTCCTATTTTGTGGGTAACACTACAAGCATAAGGTCACTAGGAGATGGAATGGGTAGATAACTGAACTTGGAATCAGGAAGACCTGAATTTGAATCCTTTGTGAATTGTTTTTTGTTGTTTATAAATCTCTGGAAGGAGACATTATAGGCTCAGGTTCTTAGGTTGGGTTTATCACTTTTATGTGTCCACAGATGATAATTTTAACCTGTAAGTGACAGCATCCATGAGTCTCACAGGCCATCTCTGTGGGTTTCTGAGAGCATTATTGTGAAAAATATGTCTCATTTGAGTCTTCTTTTGTTATTTCTTGTCCCTATTCCAATGATACATTAGGGTTTAAGGTTCTGAAAATCAAGGCTGAAGGGCCCTATAACCTCAAAGACTTTGAACATACTTAGCATCATCTGCTCTATAATTAACTTAATTAACTTCTAACAGCTCTTCGTGATGAAGCACTGGAGTCACCAAGCTGTGCAAAAGAGAAAGCTGTGCCCTGGCTTTCCCTATAATAGAGGGAGCTAATTTTAATGCCCCTGTAGAAACTAATAGAAGACTTTTCTGGGAAAGGTTTAATCTACCCTGGTCTCTGAGCTACAGGCTGGAGGACAGGGGCTGTCTAGGCATGATCTCATGAAACTTACCACACCCTTCTCCCATAGGACGGACATTCGATCCTCAACTCCATTGACCCCATTAGGGATCTTGGTAAAATCATCTTTCCCAAGGGCTTTCTGGCAGGTGTTGAAAGTGCAGTGGTCTGTCCCTGTTGTGGTAAGATCATCACTGTAAAGAGACAAGACATGGGGATGAGAAGGCATAGAAACTAGGCCTTTCAAGACACATGTCCCAATGGCCCTACCCTCCTCCTGGGCTATTTTAAAAATAACCAAACTGGGAGCACTTGGCTTCACCAAGAACATAACTATCCATCTTTTAGTTCTGAATTTAGTTTTGAATTTTGTCTTTTTCTTTTGTATGTCACCCTTTCAGAAAGTCCCATTGGGAAAAGTACAATGCAATAGAAGGAACACTGGGGAGGAATTAGAATCCCTGCTCTCCTGCCTAACCTCTGTCCACTTTCAGTTGTATGATTTGGGGAAACTCATAAAAACTCTCTCCCCCCTAGCTTCTCCCCCTTAACTTGGCATAGTAATATCACTTTTGTCAACTTTATGGGATCAGTGCTTTCCAACTCTAAAATTTGGTAAGACTCTTTTTCCTATAAAAATAAAGCTCAAGCATCATCTTCTATATGTAGATTTTCTGGATTCTCCCCAACTGCCAGTGCTCTCCCTCCAAAACTACCTTATAGGGGCAGCTAGGTGGTGCAGTGAATACAGCACTGGCCCTGGAATCAGGAGGACCTGAGGTCAAATCTGACCTCAGACATTTGACAAACTTTCTAGCTGTGTGACCTTGGTCAAGTCACTTACCCCCCAATTACCCTGCCTTCCCCCTCCAAAAAGAAAAAAAAACAATTACCTTCTACCTAAAGTCTTTGTAAATACCTGCATTCACTCTCTTTATATTTATTCTGTATATATTTAGATGTATTCTTGTTGATCAAGCTAGATAATATTGTAAAGTGCTTAGGCTGACACATAGTAGACATTTAATAAATGCTTGTTTTCTTCACCCTTCCTTTCTTTGTTGTCTCTTCCATTGGAATGGAGACTTCTTTTGTATAGGAATTGTTTCATTCTTTGTTCATGCATCCCCAGTATCTAGTATGGTGCCTAGCACATAGTAAGCTCTTAATAAATACTAATTGATTGGTTGATAGATTGATTGTGGTAAGAATGAAATGAAAGAAAAATCTGTGTGAAAGCCCTGGCAAAACTCTAATGTAATATAAGGGATTAGTATTATTAGAAATGAAAAATTCAAACATATTTTAACAATTAAATACCACAAAGAGCTTTTAGCCCAAGGGTTCTTCATCTATGTGTGTATCATGGGCCCCTATGTACAGTAAAGCTGTATGGGAATGAGAATCTGAAGATCTTCCCTGCCCCTTGACCCCTTGATAGGCTTAAGCGCCTCTGAGAACCTTCCTTGATTTGAAAATATACTCTGTCCCCAATAGGCTGAATGTGGTCACATGGAGCCTGTGGTATGAGGCTTGTTTTTCAGGAATGCCCATACCTTGTTACTTTGTGATTGGGCAGTGGGTCAAGAGGGCTGTGACATTCTCTGAGCCAGGAGAAGGCTATATATGCCCTGAGGTGAGGTTTTTCTTTCGGGCTCACTTTGGGAAGAGTTGTGTGATTTGGCCAGATGAGACTCTGGGCAGCCATTGATCCCCCAGGCTTTGAAAACCCAGATGCTGGTGCTTCCCTCTTTGGCAACTAACTAGGTATGGATGTAATGGTCAGACAGCTGGAAGCCCCGTCTGCTGAATTGTGTTATTTTCTCTTGTAACTTCTGTTTGTATTCTCTGAAGTTCATGGTGCTGACTTTTCCCCCTGAACTAGGTAGATGATATATGTTTGATTGATTAAAGCAAGATTGTTATCCCATTTTGAGTTGCTTTACTTTAGAAAAGCAGATCAAAGAACCTGTACTAGCAGCCATCCTGGGTATTCTAGGGAGCTTGCTGCTACAAAAATCTAGGGAATCCTTCTTAGGATAATGTTTTAAAATAATTAAAGGAAATTCTAATTGTCAAACAACTAAGCAAAAACTAAGATATACATATTTTTTCCATTCAAGTTCACAAACCCCTGAAAGGGATCTTTGGACCTCAGGTTAAAAACCTCTGTCTAGGGGATAAAAGATTTTTTTAAACAATTGGGGTTAAGTAACTTGCTCAAGGTTACATGGCCAGTTATTTCTGGGTGTGGTGCTAAGTATCTGTGCCCGTATTCGATCCCAGGTCTCCCAACTCTGGGGCCGGTGCTCTTACTCACTGCACCACCTGGCCACCCCTGATAAAAGATTTTTTAAAAGGGACATGGAAACAAAATTAAAGAGGAGTAAGTTATTAATAAATCCTCTGAATGGGCAGCTAGATGGCACAGTGAATAGAGTACTGGCCCTGGAGTCAGGAGGAACTGAGTTCAAATCCAGCCTCAAACACTTAACACAAAACTAGCCATGTGACCTTGGGCAAATTACTTAACCTCAATTGCCCTGCCCTCCCTCCTCCAAAAAGAGAAAAAAACAAACAAAACAAAATAAATCCTCTGATTTCTTCTAATTCAGAGGGTGTATGAATACATCCGTCTAAGAATTCTTATAGGAGATCTTTTCCAGCCATGCTGATTTTCCAAACACCCTAAGGGCAAGTAAAACAGATGAAACCTGGGAGATTCAAGGGAGAGAAATAAAAGTGTCTGACCTATTGTAGTTGGAAAATATAGACACCTTCCAACCAACACCTGGTAGTCTAGGTAAGATTCTATAAAGAACTCATATAAGGGAAGGGAATAAGCATTTTATTAAGTATTATTCTGTGCTAGTCACTGTTCTAAGCACTGTACAAATATTATCTCATTTGATCCTCACAACAATCCTGGGAGATAAGTGCTATTATTTATTCCCATTTTACTAGTGAGGAAACTGAGGCAAATAATAGTCAAGTGACTTGCCTAGGGTCACACAGCTAGTAAGAGTCTAAGGTCAAATTTTAACTCAGGTGTTTCTCACTCCAGGGCCAGTGCTTTATCCAATGTACCACCTATCTGACTCTTAAGATCCTATAGAATGAAGTTTTTTGAGGAAGAATGTTTCATTTTTTGTTACATTCCCAGTACCCAGAACATAGTAGGTATTTAAATGCTTATAGAATTGAATTGAATATGGTCACATGATTTAGAGCTGGAAGGAGCATTAGAGATGTAGGTCAATCTCCTCATTTTGTTGTGAGGAAACTGAGACCCAGAGAGATCAAGGGATTTGACCAAGTCAGAAAGGCAATTAATAGAACAGTAAGGGTAGAATTTGAATTTGGTCCTTCTGAACTCTGAATCTTCCTTATTCCACCTTGCTGTCTTCCCTGCACTACTTTACATGGGCACTGTGTTCATGACCTCTGAAGAATGATTACTTAGCCAGTAGATTCATAAGGAAATCAGGTGTTGAAGGATCTGGTCTTAGAGGTGGTCCCATGACATGGTGGGCAGCGTGATTCCATTCTTTATTCCAATAATGAGTCCCGTCTGTTCCTAGACCAGCAGCTATAGGCTCCCCAAAGACCACCTTTCCTGTAAAGTACAAAGGCAAATATTAATGAGCAATTTCATTAGCACATAAATGTAGGATATGCAGTTCCTCTTTCCCTTAAGGAAACAAAAGGAGATGTGGGATTAAAGTTCATGTATGCATATGTCTGCTGCCTTTAACAGCTTCTGAGGAAGTACACTTCATAGCATGGGAGGTATAGAATTCTAATGGGTTACAACAACTTGGTTGTAAATGTTGTCACTCTTATTCAGACAGGCTCTCTCTGGAGAAGAAGGGTACTTGAAATTCAGTGAGAACTTCTCTTTAAAACATGAGCAGCCAACAACAGCTAAACTACTCAACACTAGCAAAAAAAGTATCATCCATTGATAATAAAATCCTAGCCAGGGATGTATGCTCAAACAGAAGTTCATGTCATACACAGATCCATACAAGAATTGTAGAAATAAAAGGGATCTCAGAGTCCAGCCCATACCTGCAAGGCATCTGAAAGGAGTAATACAGCAGGCAAGCGGTCACCCAGCTCCTACTTGTGGAGGAGGGGAAACTTACCACTTCCTAAGACAGGCCATGGCCATTTTGGACACTTCTTATTGTAAAGGGCACATAGGTGACTCAGTGGATAGGGCACCAGGCCTGGAGTCAGGAAGACTCACCTTGAATTCAAATCTAGCCTCAGACATTTACTAGCTGTGTGACCCTGGGCAAGTCACTTAACCCTGTTTGCCTCAGTTTCCTCATGTGTAAAATGATCTGAAAAAGAAAATGGCAAACCTCTCCAGTATCTCTTCCAAGAAAACCCCAAATGGGGTCATGAAGAGTCAGAAGTGACTGAAAAATAACTGAACAACAATCGTAGAGAAGTTTTCCCTGGCATTCAACCTAAACTCCCTTTTCTGCAATTTCCATTTATTCTTCTGGCCTTGCCTTCTGGGGCCAAACAGAACAAGCTTAAATCCCCTCCTCCAAGTGCTAGCTCTTGAAATATCTGAATAAAATTATGTCTCCTTTGGTTTTTCTCTTGCCAGGCTAAATATCCCCAGTGCCTTTAGCCTGTCCTCTGATGGCATTGACTCAAAGCCTTTCACTGTCCTGGTAGCTTTCCTCCAGATACTAACCATCTCATCAATGACCTTAAGTTGTGGTGCCCAGAATGGAATACAGTATTCCAAATGTGTCCCATTACAGCAGGACCCTGCAAGCTAGGTAGGGAGTGCAGTATAGTGGGAAAACCAAAACAAAACAAAACACAAATAAATGACTCTGTAGTCAAGGGTCCTAGATTCAAATCCTGCCTCTGATGTTTAGTGTGTGATCAACTCATAGGCAAGTACCTTAACTTTCCTGCTTTTAATAATAGCTAGTTTTGGGGGCGGCCAGGTAGCACAGTAAGAGCACTGGCCCCAGAGTCGGGATAACCTGGGATCGAATCCAGGCTCAGATTCTTAGCACCACACCCAGAAATAACTGGCCATGTAACCTTGAGCAAGTTACTTAACCCCAATTGCTTAAAAAAAATATAGCTAGTAGTAAATACTATAAAAGAGTGCATTAAGGTTTTCAAAGGGTTTTCCAAACATTATTTCATTTCATCCTCACAACAACCCTGGAAGGTAGGTGCTATTATTATCCCCATTTTCCAAGTGAAGAAATGGAGACTGTCAGAAGTTATGACTTATCCAGGGTTACCCAATGTCTAATGTAGGATCTGAACTCAGGTTTACCTGATTCCAGGTCCAATGCTCTATCCACTGTGCCACATAGCTTGCCTTCAGATTCCTTATCTACAAAATGAGGCTTTTGGACTAGATAGGCTCTGAGGTCCTTTCTAGTTCTGGAACTATTAGCCAGTGGTTATAACTTCCTTATTCTGCTTATCTTAAGGAAGTCAAGATTGCATTACATTTTTGACCATATGATACTATTGATTCATATTGTGTTTGCACTCCACTAAAATCCCTAGGGTTTTTTCAGACAAACTTCTGGGAGCACATAGAATGAAAGCTTATCAAAGACATAAAACTATTGGTAAAATAGTGAATTTTTATTTGGAATGCAGATCCTACTTCTGGTTAACGTTCATGGTTCTCAAATGGATGTTGGGTTGGCAAACTACCACTGTGTACAAAGCTGGCATTTTGCCTGTTTTTTTTTGTATGGACCTCTAGCTTAGTTTTTTTTTTACTAGTTTGCTGACCCCTGCACTAAATCCTCCAAGTAAAAGTAGAGTGAGGGTAATCTCCTATCCAACTGGCTTGACAAAATTAGTCCAACTGGTTTACCCAAATGCCAGTTTTAACTAATAGTAAGTGAAATCTGTGATTTTAGCAGTATGGAAAACTACTGACATAAGAACCCCTCCACCAATTTACCATGGCAAGCCCTCTATGACTCAGTAGATAAGTCAAAAGAAGTTGCTTGAAGGTTATAGAAATCAAATGACTTTAATTATAAATGTTAATTGATTGCTATTAACAAATATTTATTGACTGAAATGACTTGGCCATGGCTGTACAGCTATTAAGTATCACAGGTAGGATTTGAACTCAGGTTTTCCTGATGCCAAGCTTCGCATTCTATCTATTACATTAAAATTCTGTTGATTAATAGTAGCTAGCCAGAGTTCCTAGATAACTGAAAGCAGTTTCTTCTAGAAAGAACTGAAAGCAGATGTCTTCCAGCTGTCAAAATTGTTACTCATCTATGACAAATTCTTTTATGCTTTTAGGTCTGTTTCCTGTTCCATGCAAAGAAAATGATACCATTGACATCCTCTGTACTGTGTCTCAAAGGAGGAGGGTCACCAGAAGGGTAAAGAGCCTGGAAATCATGTCATCTCTCAAGTCTCTTCAAACTGTGATTCAGTGGTCTTTCTCTGGCTTGTTGAAGGAGTAGTCACCATTTTGAAAGGTAAGTATTGTTATTTTTTTAATATTTCTAAATTATTTATCTAGCTAATATTTGTAAATTCTGGATATAACCATCCTAACTCTTTCTTCCTGCCCCTAGAACTGAACACTCTCTTGTAATATAGAAAAACAGTAAAGAAAAAAAAATAGCCAGTACAATGACCATATCTGACTATACATGCAACATTCTGCCCCCACAGTCACCTAGGAGTCTTGATTTTTAACCTAAACTAAGGAGGAAGGTGCTACTGACTTCATAGAATCTCTTAGTTAATTAACATTAATTAAGCATTTACTATGTGCCAGGCTTTATACTAAAAACCAGGGCTGCAAAGAAAAGCTAAACAAAAGAAAGTAAACAAAAGCTCCAATTCCTTTTCTCAAAGTGTGAAAAAGAAAATATGAAGGCACATATGATATATACACAGAGTATGTGAAGGTAATCTGAAAGAGGAAGGCATTAGCAGCTGAAAGGACCAAGGCTTCCTACAGAATGTAAGATGTGAACTGAGTCTCAAAGGATGCCAGAGAGACTAAGAGGCAGAGGAGGGGAAGGAGAGCATTCGAGGCATGGGGGACAGCCAGTCCAAGGAACGAAGATGTGAGATAAGGTTTTTTTCCAGAACTGCAAGTAGGTCAATGTAGCTGGATTGTACAGTGTCTAGAGAAGAGAAAGGTATAAAAAAGCTGAATATGTTGGAAGGGGCCAGGTTATGAAGAATTTTAAATGCCAAACAGGAGAGTTTCATATTTGATCATATAGGTAAGAGGAAATCCCTGGAGCCATTTGAGCAGGGGAAAAATGTGGTCAGACTGAGACTTCAGAACCTTGGCAGCTGAGGAGAAGAGAACACATTGAAATGGATAGAGATTTGAGACAGGGAGATCAATTAAAAGGCATAATTGCAGTAGTCTCCATGATGGTTAATGGGGATTTGAATTGGGGTTGGGGCTGTATGAGTAGAGAGAAAGGGACATACATAAGAGATGTCACAAGAGTAGAAATGACAACATTTTCCAATGGGTTATATATGTGGGGTGAGTAGAGTCCAGGATGACTTTGTAGTTGTGAACTGGGGTGACTAGAAGGATTATGGTGCCCTCAACAGTGATAGGGAAGTTAGGTAGAGGGGAGGGTTTTGGGGGGAAAGATATTGAATTTAGTTTTGGACATATTAAGTTTAAGATGTCTTCCAGACATCCTGCTTCAGACGTCCAATAGGCAGTTAGACATGTGAGACTAGAGGTTAGGGCTGGATAAATAGATTTGAGAATAATCTGACTAGAGAAGATCATTGAATCCTTGGAAGACAGTGAGATTAAGCAAAATTAGCACAGAAGGAGAAAAGACAGAGGCTTGGGGAACACTCCCAGGTATTAGACACAACCTAGATGAAGATTCAGCAAAAGGAGATTGAGATATAGCAGTCAGACAGGAGAACCAGGAAAAAAACCAGTGACATGAAAACCTAGAGAGAAGCAAGTATCAAGGAGAAGAGGTTGACCAGCAGTGTCAGAGATTGCAAAGAAGTCAAGAGGGATGAAGACTGAGAAAAGGTCATTAGATTTGGCAGTTAAGAGATCACTGGTAACTTTAGAGAGGTAGTTTTAGTTGAATGGTGAAATCCGAAGGCAGACTACAGAAAATTTTAGAAGAGAGTGAGAGGAAATAAAGTGGAGGTATTCGTCGTAGGTGGTTTTTAAAAGAAATTTAGCCATAAAAAGAGAAGAAATAATGGACAATAGCTAGGAGGGATGGTTAGATGAAATGAGGGTATTTGTTAAAGATGGAGACATGGGTATGTTCGTAGGCAGCAAGAAATTGTTCTGTAGATAGAGACTGAAGATAAGAGAGAATGGGGGATGGATAGATTGGCAACTTTCTGGAGAAGACTGAGTAGAACAGGATCATTTGTGAATGTAGAGGGGTTTGACAGGGCAAGGAGAAAAGCCATCTCTTCATCTGAGACTAGAATGAAGGAGGAGATAGAGGAAATTGAGTGATATGAGATGAGGAGGAGGGAGAAAAAAAAAGAGGGAGTTTTTTTTATAAATGTCAATTTTTAGTGAATTATGAGATAAGGCCATTGGTTGAGAAGGTGGGAGGAAGGCATTTGGTAGGAGACTCAAGGAAAAACTTGTTTTGGAACAGCTACTGTGAAAAATGGGCTATTGAATCAACTAGGGAGGAATAGAATGTTTTTTTCTAACTTCATAGAAGGTAAAAGGACCACAATGTTTTACTCAGGTAGAAGAAATGTACTTGTACAGGACAAAGGGTTATGGATGTAAAAGAATCACCCTGATGTGTCCTTGCTATCACCCAAAGGAGGAGGCAAAAATTGTCTCTATTTTTTAAAATAAGTGCCCGATAACATGAGCAATGCCGAACTTAGTGACTTAATCTGCAATCTCTTCCCAAATTGCTAACTCAGTACTTTCAAGGGTGCTTTGTCACAGAGGAAAGATACTTATCACATGTTCCATTCAATCACTTGTCCTATCAAGGTAATAAAAGACTGTAGTTCCAAAAGTTCTACCATTTTAATAGCTATCAGCAGGAATTAAAAGGATCAGGTCCTGCCAGGATTCTTTTGAGATCTGATGACAGGTAATTTTCCCAGTCATCCTTCTTCGCATCTTAGAATTTCTTCTGCCACTTTTCGGAATGTGCAGCCAACTATCAGTTCCCTGAGTTAATGCTGAGGGTGGAGGTGGTGAGAGGTGTGTGTGTTGAGGCGGGGGGAGGGAATGAAACCTGCTGACAATTGGACATTTAGCCAAAATATCAACCTCCTTTCCTCAAAACCTTTACAAACACTAAACAACTGGGAAAATTTACTGATTTTTCCTATTTACCATCTGGGGTAAAAAAAACTTGTCAAAGGACCAAAAAAAAAAAAAAATCAGTCAGCAAAAGGGAAGAAAAGCAAAGGATTCCAATAAGTCTTAGATCAGACAATTAGGCCCTATATATAATCAAGAATTGATTGGGTGTGTATAAAGAAGGATGAGGAATTCAGGGTGGGAACTACCTATGGCACTTTCCATTTTCTTTTCCTTGGCAAAGCTATTGTGGAAGAATGGTGGCTTTGGAGTCAGAGAACATGGCATGGCATCCTAATTTTGCCTCTTCTACCTGATTGACCATGGCCAAGTCATTTTGGTTTCTGGGCTTCACTTTCATCATGTAGATATAGAATGAGAGGATTGTGCTAAGAGATTTGGAGTCCCTTCCAGCTCTAAATCTATGCCCCTTTGTATTTTTAATAATTTCTGTGCACTCCAGGGTATCTATTGCTGGGTTTGAGCACTTTCCATTCTAGTGCTCACTTACTAGGGAAAGCATTGGAGGATCAAACATATTCTATCCATTCTTACTTAGAGACAGGACCTGTAATTTCATTGGTAGAACAGACTCCTAACTAAGAAATTGCCTCTACCATGATAGATCAGCACCTGCCCTGAAGCTCAGTCTTAGAGGGCTACTGGGGCACTGATAGATTAAATGATTTGTCCAAGCTCACCCAGCCAGGATGTCAGAGACAATCATCTTGACTCCAAACCTTAAATCTCTAAGACCAACTCTCTATCAGCCATACCACACTGCTTCTATTTCACTGTACTATTGTCCTTGTTATACTAGCTACCCAGGTGGTTTCAGCAACTCTTGGGAAATAGATAGATATATCTTTATCATTAATCTCCTCCCACTATCTCAGCAAAGATCACATTTCCTTTAGAACATTATGTTTCTCTCTCTCTCTCTCTCTGTGTGTGTGTGTGTGTGTGTGTGTGTGTGTGTCTGTGTCTCTCTGTCTCTGTCTCTGTTTCTCTGTGTGTGTCTCTCTCTCTGTCTCTGTGTCTCTCTGTTCCCTCTGATCAGGATAGGAAAAGGCCCACATTTAAAAAGATGTTTTTTTTTTCCCTTTTAAAAGCATATGGATAGGTACTCTTCTGGAGCTGTTTTGGTTTCAAGGGACACATTTATAAAGTACAGAGGGAAAAGATATATGAAATGTGTAGGTCTGGGGAAAAATACAAACTAAAAGAGGACATACTTAAAGATGGATTAAAAAATATATATAACTTCCTTTTTCAAAAAAAGATTAAAATGTTAAGAAATAGTTGATTGCTTAAAATCCAATGACACAGGGTAAATTAGATATGAAAGAAAGTTTGTGTTATGTAAGCGAAGGCTGAGAACCAAATCATCACTGAAGCAACACACGTTGATTATATCCACAAAGTTTAAGTCCTAAGAGTTAATTCACTCCACTTGGGTAAACAGCTTATTCCCAGAGCAATGACTGCCAGAGGGGAGAGAATACTGCTGCAGAGGCCCACACCACCGTTGCTTGTCACCACTGCAATGTTCCCAAGAAAGTGAGAGAAAAGGTTGCAAAGAGTTTGGTTGAAATGGAAGACTAGGGAAATTGAAAACTTTTTTTAGGGCAATTATCATTACTACTTTGTGACATAAGTGAGAAGAAGTGATTTGGAATAAAAAGAATAGATCTAATGTATATATCAGATAATGTATTATTTAGTATAATGCATATGGCAGAAAGGATATTTGAGAAAGTTCACATGAAATCTACAACCAAGCCCTAAAAGAATGAAAGGTAATGTGAGTGAATAAAAGTTAGAGTTGTGTACACAACAGGTGCTTAATAAATGCCTGTAGATTGAATTGAATAACCCTATGTAAACATGTTAGAGGTTCATCATGAGAGGAGGAAGACCATAATAAGCAGGGATCCCATAGGGCAGAGGTTAGATTTCTAATGCAAACCCCCACTCTGGAAGCTCAGTAAGTAAAAGAAAGGAGATTTAATGAAGTCATATAAATGCTAGTCACATTGAGAAGCATAGGGGAGGAATTGAAAGACAGTCATGCCACTTTCCAGTATTTTAGTAGAAAGAGGAAAAACAAGATATACACATTAACCACAGTTATTGCGCAAAACAATTGTCAATTAGGTCATGCTCCCATCTGGATTTAAAGCCACAGGCCTCTCTAGAACTTGACTTCTACAATGGATGAGATCAGGTGGGCTGCCAGGCCAAGATTCCCCTAGATTAGTCTTCTGTTGGCATCATAATCCAATTTTCCTTAGCCATCTTTGAATTGTTGGCATCATAATCCAATTTTCCTTAGCCATCTTTGAATTTAAGCACCAGGATCAGGTATCAATGCTACTTCTGACAGTCTTCTAAGAGAAATTATGGTGATGTGGAAAGAATGCTGAATTTAAAGTCAGAGGTCCCAGGTTCAAATCCTGATTTTTCTACTTATTAACTGTGTCACCTTGAGCAAATCACTTAACACCCATGGACCTCAGTTTCCTCATCTGTAAAACCAGGGGTTGGACTAGACAACTTCCAATGTTAGTTGCAATTCTTGGTCAATCTCTTGTGATTTGAGAATCAGAAGGGGATTCAGTGGTTTCCCAGGATGATAAACGAAAATAGCGATAAAAATATATAAACATATTATATATAACATACTCAATAAACTTTTTTTTTTTTGCTTTTGGGAGGGCAATTGGGGTTAAGTGACTTGCCCAAGGTCACACGGCAAGTTTTTGTGTATTAAGTGTCAGAGGCCAGATTTGAACTCAGGTCCTCCTGACTCCAAGGCCAGTGTTCTATCCACTTTGCCACCTAGCCACCCCAATAAACTTTCTATCTAGCCTTGACTTGAGGACATTCAGTCAGGGAACACCTATTGCCTGCCAAGATATCCTCCCCTTCCACTTTTTTAATTGTTTCTTTTGGGGAGGGAGGCTTATGCCAAACCTTCTTTGATGTGGGAAATTGATGAGATATGGTTCTTCTCCTTGTTGTGATTTCAGGGTCAGGCATAAAACAAAAATACTACTTTCTGTAAGACCCCCAAAGGGGCAAATTGGAGCAGTAGCATTTGATGGATTGGAGTCAACAGTCTCATTCGCATTTTCCTCTGTCTGCCACAGTTAAAAGCTAAAATAACTGAGGTACCAGCAAAAAAAAGACCAAAATACCTGCTCAGACAAGGTTTTCTCAGCACTGCTGGCCGATTCCACCTTGAACTTTTCTGGCTCTCCTTGCAAGGTTGCAAATAGACATTCAGCCACACACTCAGGCTGAGTAACCATTTACGTTAGACAAGGAGGAAAGAAAACCACTGACATTTATTTTATATCCTTTGTGCCTCTTAGGAGGGAAGATGAGTGGGTGAAAATGTTTGTGGGCTGACAAAGTTCTGTTCTGATTTTTCAGGCTAAGCTGTTCCCTCTCTGAATGAGAAGACTATTCATAAATATGTATCGTTGTGCCACAGATTCAGAGAGAATGTTAAGATGACCTGTCTTCTGGGTCAATGAACATGGCCAAAATGAGCTAATGTTTTGTCCAACATGCCTTTCCACATTGTACTTGCATAGCTAGCATTTAGCACTTATAAAATGCTTTCAGTTTTGCAAAAATAAAACAAGATTAAAAAAAAACCCTTTACATAGATTATCTTATTTCATTCTCCCAGAAACCATGTGAGGGAGGGAGGGAAGGGAAGAAGTAAGCACCTACTACGTACTAAGCACTACACTGAGCACTTTTTACCAATATTATCTCATTTGATTCCTAACAACAACCCTATGAGGGAGTGCTATTATTATTCTCATCTTACAATTTAGGTAATTGGGGAAGTGTCTGAGGCTAAATTGGAACTCATCTTCCTGGTTTCTAGCCCAGAGCTCTATGCACTGAGCTACCTAGTTTCTCTCATGAAAAGAAATGGAAGCTGGGAGAGATTAAAAGACTTATCCAGGGGCACTCAGTCAGTACATGCCTAAGGGAAGATTTGAACTGAGGTCTATCCTGACTTTAAATCTAGCTCCCTATCCACTATGCAACAAAGACACCACCCTCTGCAGTGATTATATGACAAACCATTTTCAGTCCTTCTCCTCTACCCTTTTCAGACCCTTGATCTGTCTTTGCTCAAAATCAAATGGTAATGGGGTAACTCTGATTGCCTCATAGCAAGTTCATCCAATTCAAGAAATATCTATCAAACATCTAGTATGCTCAAAGCATAGGAAAGAAAAACAAGGAAAATACAGCTAGGGGCAATTATCAAAGTCTTATGGAGGAGATGGTGCCTGAGCTAAGCCTTGAAACAAACCAAGGATCCAGGGAGGCAGAGATAAGGATGGAGTAAGTACCTTTTAGACAGGTGGGGGGGAGATGGTTTGATGGCTTACGTACATGCACAGAGGGAAGACAGCATGCTGAGTCTGGGGAACAGATAGAACACAGATAAAGTTCATGAAAGAGAATTGTATGAACTAAGGCTTTTATAAAGGTAAGGAGTGGTCAGCTTGTGGAAGATCTTAAGTATCTGGTTAAGGGACTGGGTTTTTTGTTGTTTGGGGATTTTTGTTTGTTTGTTTTACTTTCCTATAGGCAATAGAAAACCACTGAGGAAAATTCAAATGGGAACGTGACATGCCTTCAAAAGCATATGTTGTCAGCCACGTGGTGCATGAATGGGAAGGGAAGAAATTGGAATTGGAGACCAGATAAAGGGCTATCATACTAGTCCAAGAAAGAAGTGATTGATAGGAGCATGAACTAGGGGAGACCTTGAGTGAGGGGACATGGGCATGGACAGAGAGATATCGAGAAGGTAGAATTGACAAGACTTGGCAACTACATGGATGAGACTGGGCTGAGGGAGAGTAAAGAATCCAGGGTAACTGAGGTTATGAACATGGATGTCTGGGTGATGACAACCTCAACAAAAAAAATAGGGAAATTTGGGAAAGCTATAGGTATGCTGCTGTTATTTCCAATTATTAAAGAGTTGGCATCATTTGCAGTCTATTGATGCATCTTTAAAAATGTTTTATATGCCCCCACCCCAATCCTGCCCCAGTATTGCATCTCCGTCAGACATTACCATGACTTAGCACCTGCTGCCTAACTACAACTACCTTATATTTGGGGGGGGGGAGGGAACATTTTTCGTGGTCCATATTTAGGTTTAATAATTTTCTTGCCTTTGTCCTATATTCTAAAAACCTTTCTTGGACTTCTGTTAGATTCCAAATGGAATTTTGTCCCAGGAAAGGGGAAAAAATAAAAGATCAAGAAACTGCTTCCTGACAGCACTGTCAAAACCTCAGCTTGCCAGTGGGTTAAGTCTGGACATTTCTGCTGATTTTACTGTTTCTTAAATGATATTCTGACATTGTGGACCTGACAGAGGGTGGTATGTGGTACATGACTTGCAAAGGTAAGTAATTATAGAATGACTAATTCCATAATGCTGGCAACAGAGCCATCTGGTGGAAAAATTCAACCTTACACCTCTAAAAACTAGACCCTGAAAAAAGGGAGTCTCCTTAATCCATTAAAATCTGAGAATGCCAAGTGCTGCTGATGGGAACATGGTAACCACGAGGGTTTTTAGAGAGGCATTGTTCTCCCCTGTAGATAGGATGGCGCGTTCTCATAAAACATGACACTGGCAGGATGAAATGAAGAATAAAAAAGTCCCTTTGTTTGAGCTCTTCTATTGTCCCCTTTCAATCAAATCGAAGCTAATATTATAAATTTTTTTTTACTTAATAAAAATTTATCTTCTCCACCTCTCTCACTGAGGAAAAAGAAAAGAAAAGAAAAACAAAGCCCCTGTAACACACATGCATATAGTCAAGCAAAGCAAATTTCCTCTTTGGCCACATCCAAAAATTGTATGTCTCATTCAGCACTCCAATTCTATCATGTCTCTGTTAGGAGATGAGTGTTGTATGTCTTTTGAAATCCAAAGAGGCTAATTCTGACAATCATTTTTACCATTCCCCAGCCTCCTCAGGTTTAGTTATGGCATGGAGGTGACCCCAATCCTCTCAAAGGCTACAGGTGCAGGACACAAGCTGGAACAGAAATCAAGAGTGTTGGGCTTGGAAGCAGGGTGTCCTGAGTTTGAATCCTGCCTCAGTCACTTACTACCGGTAGCTGTATGTCCCTGGGCATATTACTCATGCTTTCTCAGTCTCAGTTTCATTATGTATAAAGTGGAAATAATAATAGAACCACCTACCCTGACAGGGCTGTTTTGAGAATTAAATGAAACAACATAAGTCAAATTCTCTGCAAATGTTAAATTGCTGTATGTTAGCTATTGTTGTTTGTTATTATGCACGAGGGATCACCAGCTCAAAAGCCTGGGAGAATGAGAGTGCATCGACATAAGGGATTCTTTTATTCTTTGTATTTATAGCCTTAGCATCTAGGAGAATATCTGGCTTATAGTAAACACTTAATAAATACTTGCTGACAATGTGATTAATAGAAGGCGCAGTGTCACATGCATAAGGAACAGAAAGAAAGCTGTTTTGGCTGGACAGTGAAGAGTAAAAGAGGTAAATTTGGACTAGGTAGTGAAAGGTTTTAAAGGAAAAACATTTAAAGCTAGAGGAATGCTCAAAAAAATCTAGGTCACCACGGATCGCAATGGGGGCTACCATCCATACCAGTGAAGGAACTACTTTTGCTGATAAATGAACGTCGTTCTCAACCCCTCACTCAACCTACATACCTAATCAGTTCTTTTATCATTTCTACCTCCAAAACCCCCACACTGGTCACCTTTTCTCTCCTCGTGGTACATCGCCCTATTCCAGGCCCTCATCACTCTCACTCACCTAGATTATTGCCGTACCTTTCTAATTAATTGGTCCTCTTGCTTCAGATTGCTTCTCCACTTCAATCTATAGAGCTGCCAAAGTGATTTTCCTAAGGCACGGGGTCTGACCAAATCTTCCCCTACTCAGTAAGCTCCAGGGACTTCTATTATGTCTAGGATCAAATAAAAACTCCTCTGTTTGGCCTTAAAAGCTCTTCACGACCTGGTCCAATTTTATCTGTGTAGTCTTCCTACATACTACTCCCTTTCCATGCATTCTACAGTCCAATTATACAGCCTTGCTGTTGCTCACACACAACCCTCCATCTCTGTTCTCTGTGCCTTTGCACTAACTGCACCTCCCCCCCATACCTAGAATGCCCTCACTTTCTCATCTCCACCTTTTGGAACCCCTGACTTCTGTCAGGACTCACCTCAAGTGCCATCTTTTACAAGAGCTCTTTCCCACCCACTCCCCAACTGCTAGAGTCCACCCCTCTAAAGTTATCTTTCATCTACTCTGTAGGTATCCTGTATAGACCTATTTATATACATGTGGACTCTACCATTAGAAAGTAAGCTCCCTGAAGGTAGGGATTTTTTCAATTTTTCCTTGTATCACCAGGGCTTAGTATAGTGCCTAGAACATAGTAAGTACTTTTAAAAAATGTCTGTTGATTGATTGCTAGTTATGTGACCTTTGACAGATTATTTAATCTCTTTTGGTCTGTTTTCTGATTTGTAACATAGGAATAAGCCTGGTATGGTTAGTCCAGGGGGCTATTGTAAGGACCAAATGAGATGACGAAAGTCAAATGTTTCACAAGTCTTAAAGTGGTATTTAGACATCAACTTTAAAGCTTGTTGACTGAATCTGAAATTCAATTCGAATTGAAATTTGAATTTGAAATAAGGATGGTACCTTCTCTCCTTGCATCAGCTATGACCTTAGCTGATGACTTGCTCATCACGTGGACAACATAGAGTGGGCAGTTCACAGCATTAGCTATGGTGATGGCTCTCAGAGTGGCTTCCGCCTCTACAGCTTCTGGACGACACAACTCATGGCCCTCAGGACCTGTTATCCCCAGGGCCAACATCTTCTTTGCCCCCTGGAAATTGATCATTGAGAATGCACACACATGAAAAACCAGATGCACTCAAGATACCAAAGCATTCAATGAATTGAGTAAAAATTTATTGTTCCCACTAAGGTCTTATACAAGAGAGAAAAAGAGAGAAATTGTCTTTATACTAATTTATAGTTAAAATACTTGATTTGATCAACTGAAAAAAAATTCTAATGAGAATTAATGCTAATTAGGTTTTTCATAGAAAACCAGTCAAAATTAGTAATAAAAAGTTAATAGGGATAAAATATGCAGGATCATTATTGATTCAGAATGAGCAATGCTAACATTATCCCTAGCCCTAATATGCATTCCTCTTTTAAGAGTCTCATGATCAGTGTATTAAGAAGTTTCCAAAGTGCAGACACTAGACACACTAGACATCCAACATAAGGTCTAAGAGAAAAATGTTGCTGGACTGATTCCAGAATGTGTCCTGCCTAAAATTTTAGTACAATTTTTACCCTAATTACATAACATGTTAAAGGTAGCTTTTTAATGAATAGAGAACTGGGCTTGGAGTTCGAAAGATCTGTCTCCAAATCCCACCTTGTAATCTCTACTATTTACCAGGGTTCCTCCCTTTCCCTGTAAGATGGGTTAGGCTAATTTTTCCCTAAAAGGCAACAAATCTGTTCCTGGGACTTAACTAGCCATGGAGGGGGACTAAATATCAAGCTTCATGTATCTTGATACAGCTTCCTAGTAGCCTCTAACCATATTGATAATGGGTAGCTAGGTGTTACAGTGAATAGAATGCCTGGCCTAGAGTCAGGAACACTCATCTTCTCAAGTTCAAATCTGGCTTCAGACACTTATTAGCTGTGTGACCCTGGGCAAATCACTTAACTCTGCCTCAGTTTCCTGATTTGTAAAATGAACTGGAGAAGGAAATGGAAAACCACTCTGGTATCTTTACCAAGGAAAGTCCAAATGAGAACAGTAAGGCATGATTAAAAATAGCCATATTGATGTAACTTCCTGGTCACCTAAGAACATAAAAAGGTCCATCAATGCATGGTCAGGGACCTTCAGACTTGGCAGATATCTTAAGAATTACCACAACCTGCCTTCCCTGATGACTAGGTTCATTTAGCCATTTTTACCAAAGCTAACTGCCTTGATGATTGTCCTTTTCATGATTTCCTCCTGACGTTGCATCTGAAATAACAGGGTACTGACTTGGGTCAGACCCTCCTTAACAACTCATATATATATCTGCTATGTGACCTTGAGTCACAATTAACCCAAAAATACCCCAGGAAGCTCTTGAAGACAGATTCAATGGCAGTATGCATTGGTGGAACTTACTTAAAAGTAAAAGACCACTCAACATGCAGTGGGTGCTATTTACTTAATTATAAAGCATAGACACATAGTATAGTGGATAGAGAGCTAGCTTCAGAATTAAGAAGTCCTGCCTCTGACACATAGTAGGCTTCTTCTCCCCAGGCAAGTAAATTTACTTAGTAACTTAGAAAACTTTTCTTCATATTTAAAAGTCTTTCTCCTGGATACCTGCATATTTTTTTAGTTTCTAATTTAGTTTAATTTCTAATTTAGTTTCTAATTTCTAAATTGCTATATTTAACCACTTGTCTTGAAATTTAAAATGTCAAAAATGACATGAACCATTCGAAATATTTGTTGGTGTTGTTTTTCCTGCTGGTGAGCTGTGGTTTCTCTCAATCAACAAAGCATTTTCTGTATTCAGAAGCTCTTGTATCATTTCCTGTAATCTAGTGTTTGATTTTTGTTTTGTTTTTACCTTGTCACTTTCTTCTGGGAGGCCTATAATTCTCAAGTTATCTCTGTGAATCTTTTCTTAAGTGGAAGTTGCTTTGACTTGTACACTGTAAAATTTATGTATTTTTTAAAAAAGCTATTACCTTTTGCTTCTCTTTTATCAATATTTCTTCCACTTCAGTATTTTTGTGTTTCAAATCTGTTTTTTCCCGTCAGTCCTCTCTTTCAGAGCCTCCAATTCTTTGGGGAGAGCCTTCACTATGTATTCAATTTTTCCTATCCTATTATTCATGTTTTTTTTAATCTGTATTGACACTCAGATTTCTGACCTAAAATCATTCCTAACTTCACATTTTTAACATTTTTGCTTCTGTTTTGAATTATTCTGGAGTTGCTTAATGTTGTTCCAAGATTTCTTAGTAGTCTCCAGGATTATAGTTTTCCTTGGGGCTATCCTGGTTCATTTTCTGACATTCTATGTTAAAAGATTTTAGGTTTCCCTTTGAAGCTTTATTAATTCTTTCTTCTGTTTCTAATATCCTGTATGCATCTTTATTTGTTTATTCACTAGGTTTTTATTCAGCCTTTCTTTCTCAATATTTTGGTGTTTCAGCCATTCTCTGGTGTTCCCAGATTAAGGAATCTTCCTCACTATTTGGTCTCTGTACCTTCCACCGCTGCACAGCTGACTGAGGCTGGATTACTTGGCCCCCTCAGTCTCCTCACTTTAGGGTTTCTGGAATTGAATAAACCAGGTTCCTGCCTTGAATACATTTTTGGGAAAGAGAGAACGATTCCCAACTGAGTTTCTAGTCCCTTTTCTCTCATATTTCAGGATTGTTTACTTTCAGCTTCTGGCTGACAGGGTTGCATTCATCTTCTACCCTGTCTACATCTTTCTCTCTTCTCCTCCTCCAGTCTGTTTTTCTCATTTTTCTTTCATGTAGATAGATAAAAGCAGAGTTTTTTGTCTTTGGTGGGTATAAGCAAGTTTGGACATAGTTAGTACCACGGGGTCCCAATACCTTGGCCTTGAGTCCACAGGCTGCAAGACTATCTGTACTATATTAGACACATGAAGTCTGTTGGCAATATAGATCTAAATGAGACCTCTTTGTCTTAAAGTTCTCTGGTGTTTATTATTGGGCTTTTTATCTTCTGAGGGTCTGTCTTCTTATCTTGTGGATTCTATTATAGGTATTCTTTTAAAAGGTTCACATCTTTAAAGGTTGTTTCTTTTTTTGTTTTGTATTTGTTTAAAATTTTAAAAGTTGCAAATAAAAAATTATATATATCTAGTCATGTGATCCATAACTCTGTGAGGTAAGCAATGCTTAAAAACCTAGCCTCACCAAGCTGCTTACCCAGTCAGCCAACTGTCATAGGCAGCACCTGAACCCAGGTCTCTCTTAACAATAAGCCTAGTTCTCTTTTCTCTAAGACAGGAGTTTGTGTCATGGGTAGCCTGATGAAGTTTATGAATCCTTTCTCAAAATGTTTTTAAATGCATAAAATAAAATGCTAGGGTTACAAAAGAAACTATTATGTTGAAAACCTGCTTTAAGGCTAAGATGAGGATCCTAAAGTTTTTGAAACCATGGACCCCTAAGGTAATATAGCATTGTAAATAATATGAGAAATAGAGTTCTCCCAGTCTCCAGAGTACATTTTATGATTCAGTTTCTGACCAAAAGCAAGTGTTTGTCTAAAAGTCTATTCAAGTCCATTGCCTCAATCAACCCACGCTCTGACTCTCAGATTGCATGGCTGTCTTCCCAGATGCTGGGATTCTGTGCCAGCATTCTGAAAAGCTCAAAACAAAAGTATTAAGAAATGCACAGAGGATTATTAATATTTTTATAATAAGAAAGGCCTGGGATGTAATAACAGCTTATTATAAAAAGGGAAGTATTTAGTTTGACTTCAAGATATACTAAATAAACAGAAGGAAAGGGTGACCAATGTCCACAGATCACATTTCCAGTTAAGGCACAGAGAATTGTGTTCTGGATCTCCTTCTTACCTGAAGCGTTAAATGAGTGTACTAATTTAAGCTTTCTGTTTTGGCATGGCGTAGGCCACTTGTCTTCACTTGCAGCTGTAGGTGCTTTCATGTCTGAAGATTGGAAATGCATACACTCACCTCAGCAATCAAATCTCCGTTCTCAGCATGGACTTGAGCAATGGCTCCAATTTCCTTGCACTGAGAAAAAGCTGCATACAGCTCTAGGTCTCTAATCATGTACAGGTCTTTATAAGCCATAAACATCTTGAAAGAGTTAACACCCTTATTTTGTGTTAGAGTTTTCATTTCTTCTTTGACCTGAAAGGGAACAAATAGAACTGTTCTTGAACACAAATAATAGTCATCACTTCCCAAAATAGGGTATCAAAAACAAGGAGAGAGATAAGAACTGGACCAGTGATTTCACTATACAGGGAAATCTCAAAAGAGGAAATTCTCTCTACCAATTCAAGGTAGCAACTTTCTTTTCAGTTTAGAGTCTTAGAGAGTTGCCTAGAGCTTCAGGAGGTTAAGTGACTTGCCCAGGGTCACACAGTATCAGAAGTGGAACTTGAACGAAGGTTTTCCTCGTTCCATGGCTGGCTCTCTATCCACTGTAAAATGCTGCCCCTTGTGAAAAACAAGGAATATCCAATTATCAACAAGATCCTCCCCAAGGTTAAAAATTATCTCTCTGTCCCCTTCTAACTTAAAAGATTTAGTAAATTCTTCTCACCAAAATATTTGATCTTATTTCTAAGTAATGCTGTATACTGGGAAGAACATAAGGATACAAGTAAACATTTGGTAAACGTTTGGATTCAGATTTTAAACTGAAAGGAAGATCGAAAGAGCCAGTTGAGGTTGCCAGGTAATATGAAGTGATATTTAAATAGTGCAGTGACAGTCATAGAGTGGACAATTTAAATGTACCTCTGCGACTCTGTATATGGACCAGCTCCTCCCTGGTGTCTGAACACAAGGTAACATATTCATAAAGTCGTATTTCACCCCCCACCCTGCCTTCAGGCACCCAGTATCCCCTATTTTTTTTTCCTCAGGTCATTCCATCATCCCTCATAATCCCATCTCAATTATTGTTTACCACAATTTGCAATGCCTTCGCTGTGTGCACCCTGAGTTTAATCTCTGTTATAGTCCTCTGTTTATTTTAGATTCATATTCTAGCCTTCTTATCTTGAGTTGGATGATGCAACATTCCTATGGTCACCCTAGTAGCTAGCTATCAATTGGTATACTCCTTTCAAATATGTAGTATAATCCAAGTGTCAATTTCTAAGATAAAGGACTCTATTTCTCTTCTCTCTGCCTTTGGTCTTCCCTTTGATCCTAAAGATGATGTGTTTTATAATAAAACATACTGAAACTGAAAGCAACTAGGTAAATTTACATTCCATTGAGTGACTTCCTGGCTTCCGCTCTTGAATTTCTACCAGCCTTCTGCTCAGGTTGTTTTTGTCCCTGACCTTTGGCCAGTTTTTGTCCTTCAGTGTCTGAAATTCTTACCTATCTATTATCTGAATGGATGTGAGCAGTTGAGTTCCAAATCAACAGTTATAAGCCTTGGTAAAAGTTATTTATTTAATGTATGTATATTTATATAAACTGGAACACTAGGGAAAAAAAAGTTTGGTTTTGAGTCAGGCCACTCGGATTCAGCTCCCAACCCTGCTACTTAATTCTTGTGTAACCTTGGACAAGTCACCAAACTTTCTTGTCTAAGTGGTATTTTAATCCAAGCCTCAGTTTCCTCATCTGTAAAATGAAGAGATTGGAGTAGATGATCCCTAAGGTTTCTTCTAGCTCTTAATCTATAACTCTAGGATGTTCAACCATAAATGTCTAGCATCAGATAGTCTGGGTAAGATTTCTAAAAATTTAATATTCAGCCCCATGCTTTTAAGCAACTATAATGTTTATTGCCTTCAGAACTGCAGTAACACTTATCAATGAGAGGAGGACTAGGAAATATTTTACAGGCTGAAAATCTAATAATTTTAAAAATCCATAATGTCGACTGGATATATATTTATTTCATAATATTACAACAATATCTTTTATGGGCACAGTACCTTTCCTCCACATGTATTATTTATTAAGCATCTTACAAAATACATGGAAATGTCCTGGATCCTTTCCCTCGGGGCCCATATGATGTATTTCATGTGCTGTATGTGTCATGAATGATCACAATACCTTGGTGAGAGACAATCAAAGAAATAGAGTAGGACAGAAATATATGAGGTCACTTGTCCCATATCCTGCCTTCTGGCAAAGTTCTCTGGGAAGGGGTACCTGGCAAGGGATCCTTGATTATCAAAATCAGTAATAGGGTATCTGATCGGTATGTATCTGATCGGTATGAAGGCACCATGCTGAGCAACAGAGAAAAATTACAAAGACAAATACAACAATCCATTTTCTGCTTTTGCTTTTGACTAGCAAGTTGTTCAAATGCCTTTAGAAAATTAAATATGAATGTGATAGGGGCGGCCAGGTGGCTCAGAGAGTAAGAGCACCGGCTCCAGTGTTGGGATGACCTGGGGATCAAATCTGGGTTCCAATACTCAGCACCACACCCAGAGATAACTGGCCGTGTAACCTTGAGCAAGTTACTTAACCCCGATTGCTTAAAAAATAAATAAATAAATATGGAAAACGTGCTAGAGGCCTCATGGTGGGTCTTCTTTTTTTGCTTGTTTTTTAATAAATAATTTAAAACAAGGACTTCCCACTACTGAGAAATAGAGTCTTGAAGGCAATATATAATTGCTGTCTACTATAAAACAAACAAACAAAAAAAACCCCTGCACAATAGTTTTTAAGACATGAAATGCAGAATTGCATTCTACTGAAATTGTGCAGGGAATTTGGAATCAGCAGAACATGAAATGATCCAAATTTGGTGCAGAAAAGAGATAATCGCCACCTATTTTGTGACTAGTTGATATGAGATCTCACTTAATCAACACCTTGATTTTCTGCCTCAGGAAGCAAGAATGACAGAATCTCACATAATCTGTGCTCAAGCACAATCTATTTTGCATTGCCTGGTTTTCTTTTCAAACTTATTGAGCGGATGTTATTTTTAAAACGCTTGCGAGACAGAGCACCTGAGGAAGAGGAGTAGGGATGAAGACAGGAAGGCTTTCCTCAGGGATGCCAGGACTACTGAAATTGAAGCAGTTTTATAAAGGGGAAACAGTGAAATTGAAGAATTGTTCAATTTCCAAGAAGGTATGTTGTAAAAGAGGATTGGCCCTGCTTTTTTTTTTTTATTTTGGAGGGCAATTGGGGTTAAGTAACTTGCCCAAGGTCACACAGCTAGGTTTTTGTGTATATGTGTTAAGTGTCTGAGGCTGGATCCGAACTCAGGTCCTCCTGACTCCGGGGCTGGCACTCTACTCACTGCGCCACCTAGCCTCCCAGATAGGCCCTGCTTCTTGATTGGAGAGTCTTCATCATTTCTTACCCAATCCAGTCACTTCTTGCAAGACACCCTTGCAAATCTACTCCTTTCCCTGAATGTCTCCCCTCCCCATCTGTTTTTCCATCTCTTAGTTCTGGGAACAACAATTAAATCAGCACTACTGGTAATGTTATTCAGTTGTTATTCAATCATGCCCAACTCTCCATGACCTCATTTGACATTTTCTTAACAAAGATACTGGAGTGGCTATGGTTTGCCATTTCCTTCTCCAGCTCATTTTACAGATGAGGAACTGAGGTAGATAGGATCAAGTGACTTGCCCAAGGTCACACAGCTATAGTAAGTGTCTGAGGCCAGATTTAAACTAAGGAAGATGAGCTTTAGCTGCCCTACCATTCTTCAAAAGAACATGTCAAATGCTTGTTCTATGATTCAATTTATAATCCCTTTCACTTTCCTCAGCAAAAGACCTCTCCTTGGCCTCTATTCCATTATATGTGCTGCCTTTCTCTCTTAGAAATGTAAACTCCTTAAGGTTGGAAGTCAGGTCTGCCTTACTTTTCATACTTGTATTCCCTAGCATTTAGCACAGTGCCTATCATATTTATTCATTTGTAAATGGAAATTCACTATGTCACTATCTATTAAAGAGAAGAAGCAGGTAGTCTTTACAGGGTATTTACAGTCTTGAAACAGGTTCAGGTTGATAGAATTCTGGGGACCTTAACTTAAAAATTATGGATAGCTGTGCCTCGAGGGAAAGAAGACCCCCAGTGGCCTATTGTAGTAATGGATTACCTCCTGGGCCACAAGATTCTCCTGGTACTGGTCATGGGTGTAGAGGAGATGTCATTGAAGGGGTTCTTGGGTATTCCTCATCCTCCCCTCCTCCCCCTATAGAATGCAAGGGACCTTAGAGGTTGTCTAGTATAACCTTTCATTTTATAGATGAGTAAACTGAGGCCCAAGAGGTTAGATTTCTGGACCATGAAGTGGCTCAATTGGGATTCATACTTGAGACCTATAAAGGAAAGAGGTAAAGAATCTAAGGAGAAGAAGGAGGTTTTGGACTCAAGTTGAAGGAGACAAAGAAGGACTTCTAGAAAAGAAGGTGAAAAGCTCTGTGGTATGTATGAAAATGAACTACTGTAAAAATAAACTGAAAAAGGCTAAATGGGGGAGGGGGAAGAGAATAAAATGGATCTGGAGGGGCACAGGGGACCTTGACGTATGTACAAAGGAAGAAAAAAAGGGGACAAGATAAATGGAAGAACCACTGAACACTGGAGGTAAGACACAGATAGGAAACTACTCCTAAAAAGACCAGAACTGGACCATCTATGGAGGAAGCAGCTTTTTTATCTTCAAGGGATGACGGCGTGGATCTGAGGGGCTGTTAGGTAGGAGATCATCCAGTAAAGTCCTCAAGCACTTTCTAGTTGTGTGACCCTGGGCAAGTCAACTAGCCTTTTCCAGCCTTGATTTCCTTACCTGTAAAATGGAGTTAATAGTGACCACAGAGTTGTGAGGTTCAAACGGGATAACATATGTAAAATACTTTCCTCATAACTTGTTATTGTTTTTAGTATTATTAAGTGATGTCAGGTGAAAGTGAGGCGAATATTTGTTGATTAGATAGCATTAGAGAGGTTTGTTTTCTTGCTGGAAAATGTCCCTAAGAAGTGACAGAGAACATACCAGAGACTTGGAGACAGGTACAGTGGAACTAACACTGGCTCTTAAACAAGACAACCTAGGACCAAATTCTGCCTCTACCACCTACTATCTATGTGACCTAGGGTAAGTGACTTGACCTCCCTGAGCCTCCATTTCCTCATCTGTAAAATCAGGGGATGGACTTGATGACCCCTGAGGTAACTTCTGGCTCTATATTTATGACCATAGGAGCCTATCAAATCAGATGTCTGCTACTTTTTTCTAGCAATACACAGAAACAAAAATTACAATGGCATGAAGATTGTAGATTTAGCACTGAGAGGTATTTGAGAGGCCATTAATTCCAAACCCTTCTTATTTTACATATGAGGAAACTGAGGAACAGAGAAGTTAAGTGACTTGCCTAGGAACACACAGCTAGTGTCTGAGTCCAGTGCTCTTTTCACTGTTCTATTCCCCAATGTCTCTAAAGACACTGATAATGATTATAAAGTCTTAAACAACAACAAGAAAACAAAATAAAAATTCCAGGAGATTTTAGGGGTCTTTTATTCACTACTACTAATTAATGGCAAGGGCTCCAAAAGCAAAAACGAAGATTTGGGAAATGAATGACTCATTAGGGAGACAGTGTATGTGAATGGCATTTGAATTATAGAAACAAAACTATTCTCAAACCTTGAAAGTGAAATATAGGAATGAAGGACTCTTGATCAAGGATAAAGTACATGTAACAAAGGCTGGTAAAAATGTATTTGCCTGAATTCTTTCAAATCTCATCCAGAGAGTCTTAAATTACAAAGGAAGGGGGAGGGAGAAAATTGCCTGTGTATATCTATCCAGCTGGATACCATAGAGAATGGAAACAATATAGAAAGGAGAAAATAGCAGTAGAGGCAACCAGAAATTCACAGGAGACAAAAATCTAAGAAAAGAGCTGATTTTAAAAAAAAAATCTGAGGATTTGTCCTTTGTTTTTGAAGGAAACTTCATGTCTTTGCGCTAATTCATAAAGCATAGAGACAAGAAAGCTGAAGACCTGAACTCAAGAAGGCAAACGTGACCTCAGTGGTTTCACTGAGTCTTGGTAGAATGAAGGTCACAAATAGAATGTGGCCCTCCAAGGCTGTATCTTATTCAGAAGAAAGAAGGTAAGGAAAAGAATTGTGAGGAGGGGATACAAGAAGAGCAGCCTTGTATATTAAGATCTACTCATGCAAGGAAATGTAAAAACTAGAAGGAATAGATAGGCATCAAGCTGGAAATCATTTGTATGAAGATCAATAAGGGTAGGGAGAGTAGCAACATTTTTATAGGTGTATGAAAATGCAGCATCTCAATAGAAAGAGGAAATAGATGAAAAATTCCAGAAAGAGAACTAGAAAGAGAAGTGATCCTTAAAATGAGGTATAGCTTTAGAATCCAGAATAGGTCATGCCAGACTAATCTGATTTTTTTAGTGGGTGGAGTTCCTGGGCTGGTAATTCAGAAGAATTCTAGAAATAGTTTTTACCTAAATTTTATCAAAACATTTGACAAAGATTCTTGTGTTATTTTGGTAGAAAGATGGAGAGATGCAAGCTACATTGTGTTGTTGTTCAGTCATGTCTGAGTCTTTGTGATACCATTTAGGGTTTTCTTGGCAAAGATAATGGAGTAGTTTACCATTTCCTTCTCCGGTTCATTTTACAGATGAGGAAACTGAGGCAAACAGGGCTAAGTGACTTGCCCAGGATCACACAGCTAATAAGTGTCTGCAGTCAGATTTGAATTTAAAGACGAGTCTTCCTGACTTCAGACACAGCACTCTATCTACTGCCTCACCTAACTGTCCAGGCTAAAATTAGATGGATACAAACCTGATTAAATGATTGGATCCAAGAAGTATCCATTAATAATTTAAAAGTCTCTAGTGAAGTGGTTCAGGGATCTATGTTTAGCCCTGTGTTCTTTGACATGTTTATTGATGATTTGGCTAAAGGAGTAGATGTAATACCTATCAAAGTTATAGATGACACAAAGCTAAAAGAGATCGTTAACCATCTGGATGATAAAAATAGGATAAAAAGAAAACTTGAAGGATGGAACACTAACACAAATTTAGTGAGTTCTAGGAAGGTCATTGATAATCTAGCAGACATCCAGAGGTGAGCAAGTGGGACAGTGAAGAGCCTCAAGATGAAGCCATATGGAGATTTTGTGAGGGAAAAGGAAATGATGCCTGCAGAAGAGCTTTGTTGGGTCTAGGAGCTGCCAAGTATTTGAGGAGTTGTCACATAAAATCATTTTGCTGTGGGTCATCAAAAGCCAACAGTTCATTAATAAATTAAAATTATTGATAATGGAAACATAAAGAACATACTCGTGCCATCAGAAATTTTACAATCTAACGACTAAACCAAAAAGATGAACCAAATAAAAATGTGTTTTGCCTTTCACCAAAACCATAGTGGAGCATTGAAGGGTAATACCTCATTTAGGCTCCAGAAGGAAGCTTCTTTTCCATATAGTTCTTTATGTGTCAATATGCCCCACAGCTATTTTACATGTAATGTGCCCCAAAATTGTTATTATAAAATTCCCACATGCCATTCTACTTCACTATTCATGTCTTACCCAGCTACACTCCTTTGGACTTCTCTACCATGTCCCCAGTATTATGCTGCAGGATCACACCAGCCTTGGTACCCATCTCTCATCACACTCTCTGCCCTTGGGAACGCTCTGCTTGGAGAACAGAATGGAGAGCTCTTCCAAAAACTTCCATTTAAGGATAATGCTCTGGCCAATGATCCATCGCTTCATTTCCAACCTGGCTGTAATATTTTGGACCTCTCCATCATGCCTCCATGTCCTTCCCCCTCCCCTTTCAGCTCCCTTTTGGTTGCTGACTTTCCCCATTAGATTGTAAGCTCCTCAAGGGCAGAAACTTTCTTTTTCATATTTTTATGCCCAACATTTAGCACAGTGCCTGGAATAGTATATTATGCCAAAAAGGTACTTAATAAATGTCTACTGACTGACTAATCCTTATGCCTCTACCTGGTCACTCCACCATGTAACTGCAACATGAAGGGAATAGTCACAGCAGACTTTGGGATCTGCCCAGCTTCTCCAGGTGTCGAAGGCCTCAATGAGGGAGCAGCCTTTCTGAGGTATGGCGAAATCAATGATCATGGTGGTGCCTCCAGCCAAAGCTGCCTGAAACCACAAGAGATTTTCATCAAATTAGTGATCAGATTTAGTTATTTATTGCCCTAAACAATGTTCATTTTTGAGAATTTCTGGACCATGAATTTTCCCTTAAATTAACAAATATTGTATACTTATTGTTGTATTTTATTTAATGGACTTTTCTGTTCTTTCTATGATTTGTTGTTTGACTCATCAATATTTTAGGATTAAATTATTTAATTTTCTTCAAACACTATTTAATATATATATATATATTTGTATTATGATCTGTGATGAATGTTTACTATTTCTGGTCTTCAATATTTGTTTGCCAGGTTTTTATGCCTCAATACATGGTCATATTTTTGTAAAGGTACCATGCACAGCCAAGAAATGCATTAGCTCCTTTCTGTTCCCATTCAGTACTGGCCAGATATCTATCATCTATGATTTTTCTAAAGTTCTATTTAGGTCCTTAACTTCTTCCTTGTTTATCATTTTTGTTAGATTTGTCTAGATCTGAAAAGGTACATTGAGGTCCCTCATTATTACAATTTTACTATCTATTTCTCTCTGCAATTCAATTAACTTTTCCTTTAAGATACTATTCCATGCTATGCAATTTAATGCATATTTGTTTAGTATTCATATGTATTCATTATGCCTTTAAGCATAATGGTCTCCCTGCTTATCTCTTTCTACCATATCCAGCCTTGTCTGTTTGCTACCCATACCTTTTGAATTTTCCCTAAAGCGTAATAGATTTTTTTTTCATTTTTTATCTTTCACTTTTTATCTTTTTGTAGTCTTTACATTTCAAGTGTGTTTCTAATAAACAATATGTTGTTGAATTCTACTCTCTAATCCATCCTGTGAAACAAGTATTGTTATTATCTCCATTATACAATTGGGAAATGAGGCAAGTAGAGGATAAGTTACCCATTTTGATTCTGATAATAAGTATCCGGGGCAGGATTTGAACTCAGGCCTTCCTGACTTTTAAATACAGCACTCTTGCCTATTGTACATCTAGCTGCCTCTGATAAAATAATGGCCAGCATTCACATAGTGCTCTGAGGTTTACAAAGTACTTCATAAATATCACCTCATTTTATCTTCACAGTAGAAAGAAGCGACTGCTATTATCCCTAATTTAGAGGTGGAGAAATTGAGACAGTTAAGTGCTTTTTTCCACAATCACACAGCTAATAAATAAAGTTTTGAAGTAGGATTTGAAATCATGTCTTCCTGATTCCACGTCCATTGCTCTACCCTCTGTCTCACCTAGATGCTTATAGGTCAATTACTAAGTGCAACACAGTGGAAAAAAGCCTAGATTGAGAGTCAGGGAACCTGGGTTTAAATCCTGACATGTTCGTGTTCTCTGTACCTTTTGTAAGAGAAGGCCTAGTGGCCTTGAAACCACCAGGACAGTCTCCTCTTAAAAAGAGGCTGTAGTTCATAGAATCTGTGAATAGAAACCATTGTTACAAGATTGGGCTATAGCAAAATACTGACAGTAATAATACTGTGTGTCCAAAAATAACATCTTACCAATTATTAGTTTGTCTTCTCCCACCCCTGCACCTGTGTACCTCAAAAATACCCCATGTGCCCTGAACTTTGACATGCGAATTGGCCAGCTCTGGGAAGCCACCAAGATGGGGACTGAAATATCCCACTTTCAGAAGGGTGTTATTATTGTTTATCACTCATTTTCAGTCATGTCTGACTCTTCATGACAGTATTTGGAGTTTCCTTGGCAAAGATATTAGAGTGGTTTGACATTTCTTTCTCCAGCTCATTTTACAGATGAGGAACTAAAGTAAACAGGGTTAAGTGACTTGCCTAAGGTCACATAGTTAGTAAGTGTCTGAGGACAGATTTGAACCCAGGACCACCACTCTATCCATTGCATTACTTAGCTGCAAAAGGGTACTTTGGAGTATATTGCCCCTCCCCAGGATCATGCTGCTCTGAAGGGATCAAGTCTTCCCATCTGAATGAACCACTTGAGTGAACCTGTGTCTCCAATGTGAGTTTATTCTATGTTAATATTTCTGATTTGTATATGAGATCCCCTTCTCCCCTCTTCCTTTCCCCCTCCTCTCCCACACTTCTGTATAATTTGGCAGTAAAAATTGAATACCTAACTGACCCCATTGTTATGATACATTATTCATGTCACTCAAACTTATTAAGGAGCTTATTTTCTCTATCATCTCTGGCTAGCCCATGGGTCTTTCCTTAGACATAAACCTGGTCCTCAGACAGTCACAGCTCTGGTGGGGACTTGGGTACTCTGAGCCCAGTCCTAGAAAGCAAGGGTCAAAAGGAGAACCTCTGTCTTCTCAAGAGGACATCTTTTATGCCAAAAGACTGTCCCATAACAGGGCCCAATTTCCTTATCTGCAGAATCAAGGGATTAGACTAGATAACTTCTGAGGTCTCTTTTATACTTCTAAGTCTGTGATCCCATATTGTCTACTTAATTCCTCTTTTGGCGTTAATAATATCATCTATAATTTTTTGCAAAGATTCAGGAATTTCTCTTTTGGTTGTCTTGAGATTTGATCTCTCAACCTTCTCAAAAATGGTGTTGTCTCCAACATGCCCCCTTCTTTTCTTCCTTAACAAACAGCTTTCATCATTAATGACAATGACACTAATCCGTTTGGACTCTAGCATCCAAGTTCTTAACATGTTAAACAAAGAGGTGGAATTAATACTGAAGAAGATTAAGACAGGTAGAAAAATAGCTCAAATAGCCTTTAATAGCTTTTACCTGAATTAAGACTTTTGGGATATCCTGTATACAGGAAATATGTGCCACATGAGTTTACCTGAGTTACTAAAAGTTATTAAAAGAAGGAAGTCTTTGGTGCATCCTCTATAGAAAATTTACACAAAGAAAATAATACAAGAATTGAACAGGAAGAAAAAATGTAGAAAGGTTGCAATCTCTAACAAAAGCAACAATACCCATCAATCAATTAACATTTATTAAGTACTTATAGTAATGAGCTCAGGGAAATCTCCTACAACCACCACTCCCAAGTACCAACTGAGGAACACAAGAAAAGAATATCTAAGTATTATTTAAAATCCCTAAAGCCCAAAATTTTGTTGCTGGGGGGCACAAATTAGTTGAAGCAAGAATTATGTTTCATGAATTTGAATGGATATGACAGCAAAATAATTTACCTCCCTATCCCTGTATTCTTGAAGAAGGGCAAGTAGGGGTAAGGAAAGGGAATTTTATCTTATGTGCAGTCTATATTTATTCAGTTAGCCAAGAAATAGGGCAAAAAGGCTACATTTGAGTTTTTAAATCACTGATTACTTTAACAATCTGTTTCTAACTGTTCCATTTTCTTTAGAACTATATAATTTTTTACATTTTTAGATTATATGTATGTGTGCACGAACACATGCACACGTGTGTATGTATATACATACACATATAAATATTTAAATATCTTTAGTTTTTCATTAGCTTCTGGAGTTTTTGATCTGTATGAACTAGAAGTGCTTAATCTAGAGAAAGGAAGACTTGGGAGAATATGACAACTTTATTCAAGTCTTTGAAGGATTGTCACATGGAGAAGAAGGGATTCAATAGCTTAGTTCTGTTTGCATCCAGAGGAAGCAATGGGTGGAAGATGCAAATAAAATTTAGTCTTGATGTCAAGAAAAATCTCTTAAATAGAGCTGTCCATGAATGGAATGGCTTGCTTCAGGAGGTAGTCAATTTCCTCCATCACTGAAGTTCTTCTAGCTTAGACTGGATGACCACTTTAGGGGTATATTAGAGTAGAGATTCTTTTGGGTGGTATGGATTAGAGCAGGAGGCCATTCAGGTCCCTTCTAACACTAAAGTTCTGTGATTCTATGATGTTGGGAGAAAATAATGCATTTTTCTCTTTCAGTTTATTCTGCATGCTCTAAGCCATTAGAAAGAACTTTTAACTTTGCAGTTTAATGAGATCACTTTCAAAGAGTGTTGACACTGCAGTTAATGGTCTGGTTATGAGACTGTAGATTTATGAGTTATAAGCTAAAGTTCAGAAGCTCATTTCCAGGACCTCATTCTAAAGGTCCCCATAAATAGTGAAATACCCACAAAATGGTACCATACTGATATATTTGTACTAGCATGAGAAAAGATGACAATAGGGTAGGAATATACATATTCCTCCTTTCTTTTGTCTTTTTTCCTTCAGGTCTTCCTCTTCTAACAAGGATGGCTAGATGGAAGAGCTATTCTGGGCCAGTCTGGACTAGAGTAAGCTGGGGGACAATGACCCTTGCAACCTCCTAAAATATTGCTGATAGTTTAACTCAGTTATCAGCAAATTAATGGGACACATTTGAAAAACAAAGTTTATTTTTGTTGCCTTTCTCCCCTCTTGTCTCCTTTCCCCTTAAATTATGCAGAATCAGCAACAAAGATGCCTGTCCATCTAACCTAATTCTTTTGTCTTTTCCAAAAGACTCTCTAGTGCTATAAAATCCTTATAGAGAAATCCTGCATTAGTACAGTGAGCCACATATATTTGAAATCATAAATTAAGATTACATCAATGCCAGCATCTCTGGGAATCAATATCCTTATCTGTAAAATGAGAATATTGCAATATATGACTCCTAGGGTCTCTTTCAACTTTAAATCTATGATCCTGGGATCTGGCACATAATAAATCAAGTGATAAAATTGTGTACACCTAAAAGAGTCTCAAACAAATTCCCTGTTGGAAATATGCTAGGAGTAAGGTTTGGGATTGGAGACTCAGTGACAGGTAAGCCAATATGCCAGAAAGCAAATATAAAAAGAGGAGTGAGAGATATAGCTCAGAGAATGTGTTGAGGGAGCCAAAAAGTTGGATGGGGGAAGGGTAATAAGAAGTCTCTGAAGATTAGTCAGAAGAAATAATATCCAGAATGAAAATCAGGTTGAGTTACTGATAAAATGTAGTTGAAAGTTTATGTAATTTGCAAGGTTTATAGGTATGAAGACATGCTTAGCTAAAACATAAAGGGGTGGGGTGGCCAGGTGGCTCAGCAAGTAAGAGCACCAGCCCCAGTGTTGGGATAACCTGGGGATCAAATCCAGGCTCAGATACTTAGCACCACACCCAGAAATAACTGGCCGTGTAACCTTGAGCAAGTTACTTAACCACAATTGCTTTAAAAAAAAAATCACAAAGGGATCTAAAGGGGAAGGAATGTAAAATCCAGAAAGGTTTGATAAATTAAGGGCATGATTCTTAGGTAGAATCCAATTGGAGATACATACAGATATACAAATGTTATTAATTTTGTTTTCCAGTTTAAACTACATGTCATATCTGATATTTCTGGCTGTGATAAGATTTCAGAATTTGAGAATGAAACATCATTTTAGTGTTCACTCCCATTCTTTAGGATACAGAAGAGTAAGTAAGAGGGACCATTCTCACCAGAAGGTTCACACCTACACCTACACCTTGAAGCTTTGAGAAACCAAAGAGTATGGGTCACTCTCCCTTGGGCTGGGGGTGGAGATAACAGAGAGGATGAACTATCGAGGAACAATAAAACAATATTACCCATATAGCCATCACCTCAGAAGATCCTAGTTTGAAAATGAAGATTGAAATGTCATAGAATAAAGGGTCAAGCAATGGCATCAAGCCTATGAAAAATACTCATAGTCACGCACCTTTCATTATGGATTGAACCTCAATTAACCTTCAGGGAGTGAGATCCCTAGGAAAACTTTAAGAGGAGGACAATTACTGATAAAGCCCAGGTAAAGGGGATGAAGGAATCACAGGCCTACAAACAGGCAGGCCTTCCTAGTGAATTTTAATTCTTAGGGAGGATAATTATTCCCTCCCAGAATGACTTATTGAATGGCTTTGCACAAAAGGAGCAATGTCTTTATCAACAGCTATAAATTTCCTATAGGAATATCAAACCTGAACATTTGCTCTGGAAATATAAAAAAAGCAGTCATTCATTCAATCCTCTGACCTCATCAATTTGTCAGGCTACCTCCCCTAAAAATCCAGTGTCTTAGAGCAGGAAACAGAGTATTGACTTGAAACAAGAAAGAGACATTTAGAATCATACACCCTCTTCCCTTGTCTTTATTGGTCACACTCTTCCAGGTTCATTGTTCCGATATCCCACATGGGATGCACTATATAGTTCTACTCAATTAACCATAATACTATATTCTCCAATCATGACAATTAGTTGAGTGTTTATTGTTGTTGCTGTCACCATTGTCATTGTTATGATTCTCTGCTTTCTAAATATATCTGTCAGGGGTCACCAACATTTTAAGAAATAGTTTTGGTCAAAGAGATGGAAAATTCTTAAAAAAATGAATAAAGATTTCTTTATTTTTTTCCCTAAAAATACCTACTTTTTTTCTTGCTGTAAGGTGGTAGGGCATAGGATCAGAGGATCAAAGATTTAGATCTGGGTGGAATGTTAGAATCCATCAAGTCCAACCCCTAGCTCTCTCCCATTTTTCAGATAAAGAAAATGAGACCCAGGGAGATTGAATGACTTATAGAAGGTCACACACAGCAAAGCTGACAGAAATAGTATGAGAATCAATGTCTACTGATTCCAAATTTGGGAGATTTTTCAGTGCTAGATGCAAGACTAGACTAGGATTCAGAAAGATATGAATTTAAGCCCTGACTCTCACAGATGAGCATGTAGCCATAAGAGTGACAATCTCTTAATGCCCCTTGCAACTCTGTAAGGCTATAAATTATAGACCAATAGCTCATCTGGATTAGGGATTGCCACACTAGAAGTTCCCTACCAATAAAATCTTGGGTACTAACTTTTAAAAATATATTTTTCCTTGTTTTCAACCTAAATACATTTCTCTGGACTTATATTTGTCAGTTGGCCAAATCAAATGTGTTTACCTTTTCTAATCTTGCCTCATAAATCAAGCCTTTCAGTTCCTAATTACTTTGGTTGTTCTTTTCTGAAAAGCTTCCAATTTATCCAAAACCTTCTCTTCAGAAAAATAATATGCTATCTCCGATGTAAAATGTAATGGAATTTAAATTGAGATAAACTCTAACAAAGAGTGGATCATAATATTACATAACATGAGATTTTATCCATCCAATTTATTTCAGTCCAAGTCATGTATTACCATAGCACCTAAGCATGTACTCCATCTTTGGGCTTCATAGCTTTCCTGGTTCTAAGCCCTTCCTGAGATAGGTGACAAGTTTCAATGCAATCAATCATAGGACCCAGAAAACTTAAGTAAAAGAAAAAAGAAGCTTATAACCTGAGCTTTAGGGGGGAAAAACTTTTAGCAGAATTTTACTAAATTCAGTCACTAAAAATTCCACTTCAAAAAGGCACATAAACACTTTCCACCCTGCATTCTCTAATAGGTCTTTCTATTTAGATGAACTTTTGTGAAGGTGTCATCTATGTTTGTCATTATATACTTTTTGGGTTCTTGATTTTTCTTTTCTCACTTTTCTTATGGAGCTACCCAAGGATTAAAATCAATAGGAGATTGAATTCTACTTATCCAAGACATATTCTTGGACACATTCCATCCAGTTCAATGCCCTTTGATCTAAACTATTACCAGTCCTGGACAAATAATCTCTTTTAGGATTTAAAAAAAATCCTCCTCCTTTAATTTTAAAGTTTTTTATACCCTGGTTTCACCCTAGTTTTCCTGGTATATTGCACATTGTTATTGCTGCTGTTTAATTGTTTTTAGTCATGTCCAACTCTTTGTGACCCCATTTAGAGTTTTCTTGGCAAAGATATTGGAGTGGTTTGCCATTTCCTTTTCCAGATAATTTTACAGATGAGGAAACTGAGGCAAACAGGGTTAAGTGACTTGCCAAGGGTTACACAGCTAGTAAGTGATTGAGGCCAGAGTTGAACCCAGTTCTTCCTGACCCTAGGGCTTCTTCTTCCCCCCATCTCCCCCAGCACTCTGCCCACTGCACCATCTAACCGTCCCTGTCGTCATATGCATTACAGTCCAGCCAAAGTGGCTTCCTTGTTGCTCCTGTCCATGATATTCAATACTCCATCAATACCTCTCCATAGAGGCTATCCCCTCATGCCTGAACTCACATCCTCCTCCTAGAATCCCTAGCTTCCTTCTCAGTTCAACTCAAATGCCTCTTCCTAGAGGAAACCTAGTGTTCTGCCTTAGAAATTACTCTGTGCATGTACAAAATATTTCATGTATATATACATTTTCCCAAAAAGAATATAAGTACCTTGGGGACAAATAATGTTCCTTTGCTACCCCGAAGGGACCAGCAGAGCCTCTGGAATGTAGTAAGCACTTAATAAATTCTTACTGAATGAATCTGAAAATTAATAGGAATGCTGAACGTATCTAAAGGCAGGATACATCTTTTAAAAGTGTTCGTTTTAATCTCACATGAACTACCAATGAAATAATTTACTATTATATTGATACATCCCTTATAAGAACTTTATGAAATACAGACTGATCTTCATTATGATAGTATCAGTACAAACTGCATCTGCTTTTTTTTAGATCACTTCTCTCAAATACGCAAATAGAGCTGCAATGTCCTCAATGTGGGTGTTGCCTTGAGTGAGGCAGATCACAATCCATCCATGCCTGCCATCTTACACCATACCCGATCCTATCTTCCCATAAGTTCACTACAAGGGGCTCATCCAACAAACTAGAGGGTTTCCTCATTCTTTTTTATTACAAATCCTTGTCGAGTCTGTGGGCTTATCTTCTGGTTATCCTTTACTCTCAACATCTGACCAGCCCATCATTTTTCTATTAAACATCTCCTTGAGGATTTCTTTTTCCATTTCGTCTTCTAGTTCCTGATTTGTCTCATGTTGCAGCCTGCTCCCACCACCGTGTATTTCTCCATTACCATTACCAAGTCTTCTTCAAAAACTTTAATATTCCATGATGCAGCCACTCAAAAACATATATTCAATATTGATTTTTTTAAATGGGCCTTTGTTTCAGAGAACCATAATTAATTAATTAAAGAATCATTAGAGATACCATTCATGGGGTTTTTACAATTTTCCTAAAGCAATCTAATCTACCTTCCTCCTGTTTAATTCTGAACCCAACTTACCCACTTGTGCCTGCTTTCAAAGATATATACATATACTCACACATATAAATATTTTTTATTGTTATTGTTGTCATTTTAGTCCTGACTCTTTGTGACCCCATATGGAGTTTTCTTGGCAAAGATACTGGAGTGGTTTGCCATTTTCTATTCCAGCTCATTTTACAGATGAAGCAACTGAAACAAGCAGGGTTAAGTGACTTGTCCAGGGTACCACAGTTAGTATCTGAGGCTAGATTTGAATACAAGAAGATGGGTCTCCCTAACTCTAAGCTCAACACTCTATCCACTGCACCACCTAGTTGCCCACGTTCATGTACATACACACATATTGATAAACAAATTCTATAAGATTTCCACTTGACTGCATGTCATCACCTGGACAATAGGCATTTTTCATCCACTTGATCTATACTAAGTGTACAGTTAAGCCAAACTCTTTTGAATTATTACCACTCATTGCCAGTTCTTTGATGTTCAAGAGGCACTGCAATGTTCCAATACTTGATGAAACCAGTACAAAGTCATTTACAATCAAGGTACTAACCTTACCACCTATGGGGAACAACTCTTCAATATGGACCAGATATCCCTTCTGGCAGTCAAATGTCTTCATGCTTTATGCCCTGCTTAATATTTACAATCAGAGGTTTCTAATTTCTAGATTTGGTAAGGTAGGATACTAATTCATTTTCTAATGAGTAACATTTATATAGCTTTTTAGAGTTTATAAAATGTTTTCCCTTAATCCATAAAGTAAGCAATCAAGCAACTGACATTTTTAAAGCACGTACTATATACAAGAAAATGGCATATATAATAAAGGAATTAGGAAAATAATGGTGAAGATGAAATAATTCCGCTCTCATAGAGATTACATCCTATATGTGGAGAAAACATGGACACATGTAATTATACAGAAAATAAATAAAAATAAAATCAAGGTCATATAGGGAGGGACATGACAGTTGTTTTCAAGCATGTGAAGGATAGAATTTTAAAATCTATTCTGTTTTTCCCTAGAGAGCAAAATCAGAAACAACAGGTAGAAATCCCAAAGAGGCTAATTTAGTCTTTATGTCAGAAAATTCTCTGTCAATTAGAGTTTTCTTAACACAGAGTGAGCTGCCTGAAGAAATTGTAGTTCCCTTCCTTGGAGGCTGTCAACCAGAGGCAGGATGGCCATTTGTCAAATGTGTTGTAGGACAAATCCTTTCAGATATGGGTTGGAATAGAAAACCCAGCTCTAAATGCTGTGATTCTGGGGCAGAACACAACCTATCCATCCTTCCCCTTCCTTGCTGATTCGTGGTCATGTCTTTCCATAAATCCTCCAGAGGAGGCTCATTCGACATAAGTAGGGCCTTGTTCAAGCTCTCTTGATGGCATGTGAATAAAAATAGAGAACACAGGCTGTCCATCAGTCGTCCTGCACTAGAACTACATGACTTGTCTACTTCATTTTCTAATCACATATCTTTCTGATGAAGCCTCTTACAACACTTTTCCTGAACTAATTCACTGGTAAAACATTGTTTTGCACTCATAACCAATATGTACCTTTCAATCTGAGGTGGTTCATATCTTTAATTCTTCAGAGACTGTGTTCTTCCATGACCTGCATAAAGAACCACCCAAAGAATGCCATTGCTAAAATGATTGTTCTTCATTTCATGAAGAAGCTTGTGGACATTGAGAGAAATGCAATTTCTTGAAGAAAATGCAGCCCTCTCTTCTATTCCTATTCATTACTGGACACGGATCTCTGTCATGTATAATATCTAGAAAAAATAGATAAGTTGGTAGACCAGTTCCTTGGGTTGTCTATGCAATTGCGTATCATAGCTTAGACAATAGGTATTCTATGTCCATTTGGTTTTTTATTATTGGATGACCATCCAATTGGCTGAATTCTTTTAGTGACTATGGAACTCAATTAGGAAACTTCAATGAGACATGGTCCTTGCTCTCATGTGGTCTTCAATTCAGTAGAATCTACAAAATACTCTTATGGAATCATCAGCTGTTACACTGAGAGAGTTTTAGAGTTCATTTAATCTAATTCCATTCTAAGATTAGGAAAGTGATGTCTGAAGGAGCTAACTGATGTGACTGATGTTGCAGAGTTAGTAGAAGAGTTAGAACCAGAATCTAGTTCTCCTGACTCTCAGAACAATTCTCTGGAAGGTTACAGAAAACAGAATTCGATTTGTAACCAACTTTGTTCGAATTCATCTCTTTGATAAGGAGAGACTTGGGAGTATTTAAAATAATACCATAAGTGTGCACTTAATCACATGTGGCACACTATCTTGTTCTTTGTGACATTACCAGAGAGTCTCCACAATGAGGCATAGTCCTTTTTCTCAACTATTTTTAGGTATTTTGTCCTTTAAAAATATGTGCACAACATACTGTCTCAAATTTTTGGATAATTCTTTTGCCAACTGCTGGTACTGCCAGGTTTTTAATCCAAGTTCACACACATAGAAGTCGATTAATAACAATGTCATTGCTTTCATATAAAATAAAGAAAAATTATATATGTATGTATTTGAAAACTAGCTAAGCTTTTGCAGTTCACTTTCTTATCACAGATAGCAAAAAGCAAAGTCATAAATCCTTCAAGTTTATCTAATTCTTGATATTCAATTGAAAAAAATTGTATTGTCCTTATCCATGGATATTGAATTATTGGAAGACTACTGTAATTCAGTACAGGTCAAAGAAATGAAATATGATTTCTTTAAAGTAGAAAGTTATTTTCATTAGTTATTTCAGGAGAAAAAGCTTTTACTGGTAATTAGGTGAATCAATTTTAACCCATAAAGCAGCTTCTGACATATATTAGATTCAAAAATCTGTAACCTTTCACTGACCTATATTTTAGTTTCTAAATTGGGTACCCTTACCTTCCAGTGATCAATGAATAAAGTACTATGAACAATATCTCATCTTTTTATTAGGGCTTATAAATGAATAGCTTAATGGATAAAGAAAGTAAACAGCTTCTAGTCTAGCCATCGCATGAAACTATGATATATTCCTCTGAATTCCATGACTTCAATTAACTTAGGTAACCATATTTGTGTCCTTAGTGGGGGTGAGTCTACAAGTGCACATAAGTGTGCCTTTGCTATCTCTCAGAGAACTGGGATTTAAGCAGACCATTTTTATCAGAATCACATTCAATGCTACAGTTTGTTGCAGTCCAAGGGTGAGGCATTTCTGAAATGGTATCTTTTTCTTGGTCTTATTTCTGAGACAGGTAGCAGAAGCCTCAGTATACAATGTCCACTACTCTCCTTTCACTCACTACCCCCCCCCAAAAAATTTAGTCCTTTGGTTGCCTTTAAATACTTTTTTGAGTTTTATTGATAACAGACAATCCCAGACTTATAAAGCCCAAATTAAAAAAAAAAAACATTTGCAGGTGGATGCCTCTAGTTCCTAATCACCTCTATTCCTGAAAATCCAGTCCCTACACACACACACACACTGTAGCAGCAAGCACCCCAGCGTCCCTAGGGTGGCTGCTCACACAGGTTCTTGGATCTGCTTTGATAAAGGAAAGCAACTCAAAATGGGTTAACAAGCTTACTGTAATCAGTCAAACATGTATCGTTTACCTAGTTCAGGGGAAAAAGGTCAGCAACCCGAACTTCAGAATACACAGACAGAATTATCAAGTCAGAGAAACAGATCAAGTAGACAAATTTCCAAACTGTCCAACCATTACATCCATACCAAGTCAACATCTGGGTTTTTCAAAGCCGGGGAGGGGGAGGGAGGGAGGCTCTGGACAACGGCTTCCCAGAATCCACATCAAATCACAGAACACTTCTCAAAGTGAGCCCCAAAACAAAGCTACACATCATGGCATGCCTCTTATATATGATGGAGAAAAATGGGCAATGTTTGTGATGATTAACTGGTGTAGGATTTGGGGCAATCCATGTGCAGGGATGGGTTCCAGTATTAACAGCATACCTGAAGAGGAATATATAGCCTTTTCCTGGCTCAGAGAATGTAACAACCTTATTGACCCACTGGCCAATCAAAAAGTATCTACTGAAAAACAAGCCTCCCACCCCAGGCTCCAGGTGCACTTTAGCCTAGGGGCAGGGAAGATCACACACACACACACACACACACACAACTGTGAGAATCATAATAAAATTACTTGGAACTTTTAGAGAATCTGTAGAGTTAGCATAGAAGAAAAGAAAATCAAGAATTCCTCATGGGTTCTGAACCTAGAGCATGACTCCTGACCAGCAAAAGGACCAAAAACATTCTCCTTGGACTCAAAGTTTGAAGGGGCTTCAGAGTCTAGTTTGTTAAACATGTTTTTAGAAGTCTGCCTCTTCGGCTAACCTAGGCAATGATTTAATTATACTAAACACCAAGTGACCTCCTGGTTGTTTGGAATAGAGGGGGCATCATAATTCGACCTTCCCCCACTTATCTTCAGTCAAAAAAAAACACCAACTGAATGGGTGACTTTTCATTGCTATAATGGTAGGCAGATCATATTAATAAAGACCAAATTGTCCCTTGAAAAGAAAGAACATCTTCATTAGCTCTTAAACCTTCCCTAGAACTTGGAATGCTGATGTGACACTGCTTTCAACCCGTCATCAGGAAGGGATGAGGAACGTGGATTCTATCAAGAAAGAACTTGACTTGGGGCAGCTAGGTGGCACAATGAATGGAGCATTGGCCCTGGAGTCAGGAGGACCTGAGTTCAAATCTGGCCCCAGACACGTAACACAAAAACTAGCCATGTGACCCTGGGCAAGTCACTTAACCCCAATCGCCCTCCAAAAAGCAAAAGAAAAAAGAACTTGACTAGCCTGGAAATATTCATTAGGACTTACTCTCAGGATGAGCCTCTCTCCTCTCTTTCCTGAAAGAGGAAGCATTCCTCTTTCCCTTCTCTATAGAAAGTACTTCCTGATAAGACAGAGGAAAGGAGAGGTATTATTCTTCCCATTGCCTTTGGATCCTTCCTAGCAATCCCCATCCCTCCTCTCTCTGACTCTTCCATTCCCCCCTCTTTCTCTCTATTTGTCTCTCCCTCCCCTTCTTTCTCTCTGGCTTTATTTTTCTCTCTTTTCTATCCCTCTGTCTCTGGTTCTGTGTCTTTCTCTGCCCCTTCTCTCTCTCTCTCTCTCTCCCTCTCTCTCTCTCTCTCTTTCTCTCTCTCTCTCTCTCTCTCTCTCTCTCCCCCTCTCTCTCTATTTTAAAGTCCATGTAGCCTCATTTCAAGGCATGTCCAAATGAGGCCAAGAAATGTAATTCAATTCCATATATTTTTTCAAGATTATTTGTGTAACTTATATCTTTAGTGTTGGTGTTAAAGATTATTTTATTTTTACAAATTATAGACATATTTTGATGGATTAGTATGTTTATAACAAGTTAGAAATTTCTCTCAAAATCCACAAGTTTTCTTCTTTCTTATTAAATATTCCCCTGTATGTCTGTTTGCTTGGTATGATTCAGTTTGCCAATGGCCCTTTTATCTAAAATATGCCAAGATAAAGAGAATACTGACTTCAAGGAGTTTTCCTTATAGTAAATATGGCCTGAAGAGTTTTAAAATTAAGAGCATGCCTCTTATATATGATGGAGAAAAATGGGCAATGTTTGTGATGATTAACTGGTGTAGGATTTGGGGCAATCCATGTGCAGGGATGGGTTCCAGTATTAACAGCATACCTGAAGAGGAATATTCTCAAACACATACCTAATATGGGGTCATTCAGTCTTCTCCTGAAGACTTCAAACAATGGGAACCCACTACCCTCTGAAATTATCTCATTTTTAGATCACTCTTAATCATTACTGAGGTTTGTTTTTTTTTATCTTCTTCTATGGAGCTTGGATGTTCTTTTATAGAACTTCAATCATGGTGTTTAGTTCTGCCTTCTGGTGCCAAATACAACAAGATGTATCCTTCTTCTGCATGAAAGCTCCCCAAGTACTTGAAAAGAGCAATTATACTTTCCCTCAATCTTCTCTTCTCCAGGGTAAACATTCTTAGTATCTTCAAATAATTCTTATATAGAATGATCTCAAGTGTTCTTAATTGCCTGACCAAATTCTCTGGAGTATGTATTCAACGTCAGATAGGTAGCTCAGTAAATAGAGTGCTAGGCTTGAAATTAGGAAGACTCATCTTCCTCAGTTTAAATCTGACCTCAGATACTTAGCTGTGTGATCTTGGGCAAATTACTTAACCCTGTTTGCCTTAATTTCCTCATCTGTAAAATGATCGAGAGAAGGAAATGGCAAACCACTTCTGTATCTCTGCCAAGAAAACCCCAAATGGGATCACAGAATCAGACATGAAAAACAACTGAAAAACAATATTCTATTGTATTTTTATTTATATATATAATATATTTTATATGTTTTGTGAAATATTTCCTGATTACATTTCAATCTGGTTTTGGTTACAGTTGGGACTGTTTCAGTCATGTGTCTGATACCTCTGCTTTGGAGGATCTTATAAACTTTGTAGACTTTTTCTATCACATCATATTCTGGGGCTTAAGTCTTAATTATCTTCATGGTGATCTCTGCTTATTTTCACTGTATGAGGACTATAAGATGAGGTAATTAAATGTTCTACCATAGGTATTTATTGTAGCCTTTGATAACTTTTCTGAACTCAAGAAGAGGAGTCTTCCTGACTCTAGGCCCAGCACTCTATCACTCTATCACCTAGCTGCCCACAATAGAATATAGAGAATGTTATCTCTATGTACATTGGAGGTTTCTATTTGAGTTTGACACTACTGCTCCAAACCAAGTCAGTATATGCCTTACTACTCAATCAAAGAACAGCACAGAGGATAATGGCAATGGAAATGTGGTTCTATAACAAATTATGTGATCATGGAATCAAACAATCAATAAGCATTAATTCAATGCCCATTGTTTGCCAGGTATCATGTTAGACTTCAGGGGATATAAAGAAAAAATGAAATAGTTTCTATTCTTGAGGAGCTTATATTCTACAGGGGGGAGACAATTTATATATAAATAAATATGTATAAAATTTATACAAAATAAATACTAGGCAAATTTGGGGCATGGAAGTAGGAGTAGCTGAGGAGTCAGAATCAGGCAAGGTCTCATGTATATAAGAAGCAGCTAGGTGGTTCAGTGAATAGAGCACTGGAATCAGGAAGACCTAAGTTCAAATCTCACCTTAAACACTGTGTGACCTTGGGCAAGTCACTTAATCTCTGTCTTCATCCACTACAGAAGGAAATGGCAAACCTATCTAGTATCTTTACACTCTAGTATCTTTACCAAGAAAACCCCATAGACAGTGTAGTTCATGGGGTCATGAAGAATCGGACACAACTGAACAACAACATATAGCTAAAAGTTCACTTCAATAACAAATGGCAGAAAGAATTTCAGAGGTCATTAAGTTCAACCTGTGATTAACCAAGAATTTCCTATATAACATCAATTAGTGCTCATCAAAGTTTCTTTTGAAGATCTCTAGCAAGGGAGAATACAAGATCCCTCCAAGGTAGGTCACTTTTGGACAGCAGTAATTGTTAGGAAATCGTAATTTGGCATGCACAGTCTTGACAAAAGACTGAAAAACAAAATAAGAAATTGTGAAGTGGGTGGTTTGGGGAAATAATGAGATCAGTATAAACTGATGCAGAGTAGAGTGAGCAGAACCATAACAATTTATACAATAATAATATTATAAAGAAAAATAACTTGGTGAGGATCATGGTAAATATAATAATAGCCAACTAGGATTCTAAAGGACTGATCATGATGTATTCTCTCCACTGAGAGCTGATGGATTCAAGAAGAATTAGACATATATTTCAGACACATTACTGTGAGATTTTATTTTGCTTTACTATGAATATCTGTTACAAGGGCTTTGTTTTTCTATCCCCCCCACACACACACATACCCAGTGGTGGCAGAGGGCAAAAGGGAGATAGGGAAGGTATATAAAGAAAAAGAAAGAAAGAAAATGGGATCATTGAGGAAACTTTTATTTATTTGTTTGTCTTTATACAAACATTTATTATCACTCCTTTCCCTGTGCCTCCAACCCCATCTAATAGCAATGTAAAAGAAAAAAACTTCATAGCAAATAAGCATAGTCCAGCACAACAAATTACCACTTTGCCCATATCCAAAAATGTAAACATCAACCTTCATTTGATGTCTATCACCAATCTGACAAAAGAAGTAGGTAGCATGTTTCATCTTCAGTCCTCTGAACTCCTGGTTTATCATAGCATTGATCAGTTGTCAAATATTTCAAATGTGTTTTTCTTTATAATCAATGTTGTTGCCATGGTATGAATTGTTTTTCTTATTCTGCTCACTTCGTTCTGCATCAGTTCAAGTAAGTCTTCTCAGTTTCCAAGGAAACTGTTTATCATTTATTATAGCCCAATATTCAATTACATTCATATCTTATTTATTTAGCCATTCTTTAGTATGTAGGCAAACTGTTAGTTTTCAGGGTCTTTTTTTTCCACTACAAAATAAGCTTTTTTGTATCTATATGTCTTCTATAAAGCTATATATTTTTTGTATCTATATGTCTTCTTTTTTTCTTTGATCTTTTTGGAGATGTGCCTCATTGTGGTATCACTGGGTCTACTAAATATGCTCAATTTGGCGACTTTTTGAGCACAATTCCGAATTGCTTTCCAGATGGGGATTTAGTCCACAGCTCCATCAGCAGTAATTAATGTGCCTGTTTTCTCCTAGACCTTCCAATATTTGTTACTTCCTCTTTGTCATCTTTGACAGTCTGATGGAAGTTATGTAGAAATTCAAAGTCACTTTAATTTTCATTTCCTTTGAGGCAGCTTTAAAAAAAAAAATCAGAGAACAGAAGGAAGTCCAGAAAGAAGCAGACAAGCAGGACAGCTTTGAAAGCTACAGGTTGAATTTATTATATATTTTTTTAAAAAGGCAATCTGTATATAATGGAGATTTGTAGTTTCATGTACATCTTTTTCTGTCCTGTTTATATGGAAATATTCATTTTATTTGGCATTTGCTAAGTTCAGAATAAAAAATTAATAGGGAGAGTAGACTGTGAAGTGACCTAATGCATCATAGCGTTCTTATTTCAAACATTTGATAACAGTCCTTGGGAAAATTCTAATGAAGACTACTAAACTAGGTTACTTGCTACTCCAAGAAAACATACTAGCTGACGCCCTGCCAAATTAGAGAAATATTTTCCCTATTACAACCGAAACTGGAATAATCACAGAGGCTAGATGTATAAGTTTTGATTTAGAGAAATGTTCTGAGATCAAAGAGATATAACTTTCTGGAGACTCCTTTATAGAGTCTCCTCTGCTCTCATATCCTTTAGAGGTTTTTAAGATTTGTTTCTTTGTTCATAGTTCACCACTTGACTATCTCTTGATTTGTGCATATAAGATTCAGATTTATGTAGAGAGTAAGCTGAAGCAAGTTCAATATCATTAATCTTTCTCTTCATACCACTAGGAGCAGCGTCAGTTCCATGGACAAACAGGACAAGACTACATTAGTAACGTGGCCGTCAAGTGGCCTGGGCAGTTATTTCTATGTTGCTTCTGACTTCCCATTAGCTATCTTGTCTTTCTTAAAAAGCACTGGGTTTCTAAAGTCCTTTGGTTCTGACTAGGTAATAGAAAAGAAGCCCTGTGGCGCAAAGAGAGGCGCTTCTCTACACTCTGGTAGGGACGAATAGACTGGCAAATGGACAGACAACTGTGCCAAGGGGAAAGTGATGTGCCTTAGTCCAGCTTTCAAATCCCTCCCCTTGTACAAATACAATTCAGACTCTCGTTTCCCAACCGTTCCCCAACTCCCTCAAAACGGAGCAAGAAAGCGCTTCCTGAACTCCCAGAGCCCTTACTAACTTCGCACTGTCTGATCAACCAAGAAGGCAGTTCCCAGGGGTCCCTGGAGACTCAGGAGAGGGTGGGCAAGGGAGTGCAGGGCAGAAATCTGCCACTGATGCCCTGCCGGGAGGACACCCTCCCACACCCTCTTCCAGAGGGAAAGTCCAGGGCTCCTGCTTGTTTGGGTCGGAAGGAGGAAGGAGGCAGGATGGTCAGTACCTTGGTGCCCTGGTAGAAGTCATCGATGGACTGGGATCCCATAAAAGGGAACTGCATGTGCGTGTGAGTGTCAATGCCCCCAGGCAGCACCAGCTTGCCGGTGGCATCGAGGATCCTTAGACCCTCCGGCGATGCTCCAGCCGCCAGGAGGTCGGGCCCCAGCGCCCGCACCACGCCGTCCTCCACCAGCACGTCTGCCAACTGGGAGCAGTCCTCATTTACCACTCGGCCCCCGCGTATCAGCAGCCGCGGCGGGGCAGCCATGGCCACCAAAGAAGGACAGACGGACAAGTACTGGACAGCCCTCCCGCCCGCAGCTGATCTATCCGAGACCTCTAGCAGATGGATCCCAGTGGCAGGTGGGAGCGGGGTGTTTTGGTTTCTCCCCTGTGAGAGTCGGGAAGCAACTGGATGCCCCTTAGTCCTACGGTCAGTTACCCAACTATGCAAAAAGTCCAAGTTCCACCAGGGGTGGCAGCAACAATAGGCCGCTACTTGACTGGGCCGATCTATTAATAAACAACAGCAAAGTCTACAAAAGTGTTAAGCAAGTCCGGAACCACTAAGCTCTAGGCTAACAGGTCTCACGCCTCCTTACTCAGTAGCTGCTCCCTCCCCAACCTTAGCAGGCTGGCCCCGCCCCCTAATGACTGATTTAGACCCAGAGAAAAAAAGGATGGGGCCAATTTACTGGAGGCCTTGGTGCACACTCTTCTGAGGATCTTAGGATTTAGAGCTGGAGGGGGCGTTGTATCTCTTATTTTGCAGGTGTGAGACTCAGGACACAGTAAATTGAAAAGAAATTGGAGTTCTACCGTCTGGTCTAAAGCCAATTCTTTCCATTACATCAAAGGCTCTCCCACTCTTTGCTTTTCTACCTTTCTAGTCGGCCATAGTTAAGGGTCTGAGCTGCCCCTAAGTATTTTCCCCTGAATGAAGTGGAGATGGAGGTGGGAGGAAAGCAATCATGGTTGAAGGAAGTCTAACTTAAATTGGAAATAGCATTGGCTCTGGGGTCAGAAGATCTGGGTTCAAATCCCTTTTCTGATCCTTAATGTGTGTGTAACCTTGGACTTCAGTTTCCTCCTCTCTAAAATGAGGAATGGATGGGAGAGCTTTCTGAGAGCCATCCCAGCTCTAGATTGGTGGGTTTATTAATTGTGGCTTTTTAACATGGATTCACTCCAGGTCTCACACCTTATTCCCCTGGCTCTGCCCTGTCCCTCTTAGATTTTTGACTCTTGTGCTACAAACCTTGCCCTTGGGTTCTTATCTACTCGGTGCTCAGAAGGTAGGCTTGAATTTCTTGTCAGAAAAGTAATTCATTTTCCTTACAAAGGGAAGAGGAACACTGTTTTGGAATCAATCCTGTCTACAAATAAAAAAATTTTTGCCCTCCAAAATCCACATAACTTGATCTGAATTATCTACAAAATGAGGGATAAAGATAGAGGGAAGGTAAGCTCCTTGAAAGCAGGCACTGTTTTCATTTATCTTTTCATCTACATTGCATAGTGCTTGGCACATGTTAAATATTTAATATTTGATTTTTTATTATTAAATATTTAAACTATTAAATATTTAATAAATGCTTGTTGCTTGATTGACTCTCTCATTATAAATAACCTAAGTAAAAGGTCTGAAATTGTTTTTAAGCGCTAAAGTTCACAGTAAACCATAAAAATAGTCTTGAGCCCAACAATGCTAAGTAGCCAGGTCCTTCCTGGGTTTTCATAACTGATGTATTCAAGCTATTCTGTTTAAATACATGTACACTTGTGTATATGTATGCACATGTGTACACATGCATACCTATGTACATATATATACACACATGTCATATGGCACTGAATTTCTTCAGGTCTCAGATTATATTACCTTTAAAATTCCACTCAAAATTAGAAAACAACCATTAAGTACTTTCATTTGCTACCCTGACAGAATGGTTATCAGAGCTCATTCTCCTTTTCACCAAGGCATATTGCAATAACTCCACAGATCCTATCCTGTGCTGTTCTCTTTCAAATCTCTTCATAAGTCCTTAAGTTCTCTGCAGAGGGGAAAAAAAAACAGTAAGCAGAAGGAGAAGCTAGGGCATTGATATCTTGACTCTGTTTCACCTAGATAAGCAGCTACTAGGGCTGCCAAGATGGAGGGAGTAAAAGAGAGGGCTTCAATGAGACTCTACACACTTGGGATCCAGTCATTGCCTCCAAAGGAACACACATGGAAAGACTGTATGGGAAGAAAGATGGGAAGAAAGAGTGTGAGCTGTTGCAGCCACTCACCTTTTTTTTTCCTTGTCATACAAGTTTATCTGTTTTAACTTTCTTTTTTAAAAATTTATTTATTCATTTACTTTTAGTTTACAACATTCAGTTCCACAATCCCTTGAGTTCCAAATTTTCTCTCCCTCTCTCCTCCCCTTACCACTCCCCCCCCCCCGCCCCCGCCATGGCAGCATGCAATCCGATAGAGGTTCTACAAATACCTTCATATTAAACATTAGTCAAGTTGTAAAGAAGAATTATAACCGATGGAATGAACAATGAGAAAGAAGGAACGAAACAAAACAAAAAAGAGAGAGCAGGTAGTTTGCTTCCATCTGCATTCAGACTCCGTAGTTCTTTCTCTGGATGTGGATAGCCCTTTGCAGTCACTCATCTTAAGATCTACTGAGTGGACCCTTCTTAGTTCAGTGGTCAATCCTGACACTTGCCTTGTCTTGGGGCAGAGGAAAGCATGAAGTTATTTGGGACCAAAGGAGCATTAAGAGGGTTACTTCCTCATCCCAAAGCCCAAGTTCTTTAACAATGGAAGTAGCCAAGGAAGCTCCAACAAGGTCCACATGTGACCCAGTGGGGATGTGCACTCATCCTACCCTTGAAACATAAGCAATATTATGCAGGCAAATTAATAACAACTGACTTCAGTCCTCCCCTACCTTCCCCCACCAAATGTTCACACAACACACTTTAAAGTCTAATCTGCATTACTAAAGTTTTCTCTGTCACTTTCTTATGTCTAGGCCAGAGGTGCCAAACATCTAGGCCCTAACCAGATTGAAATATCATTGGTAAATATTTAAAAAAAAGTAATAAAACATCATGTTAGTATGTGGTTTTCTAAGTCAATAAGCAGGCTATAGGGATCTTTGTGTATGGTTTAGCAGCCCCCCCCCCTTTTTTTAGTTTGTCATCGATCTAGGTAATCAACAAAAAAAATAAACCAAGCACTGATCTGTCATTTTGGCAATTTCCTTACAGTGAAATATAATGATCACTCTTTCCAGCCAGATTGAGTTGGAACTTGTTCCAGCATACCCTGAACATAAGCAAATTAGATTGATAAAGATATAGATGTGTATATGACAATACGCATATACAAATGTAAAATGCCATCAAAGATGACTTACTTTTTGCTGATCATAACAAAATCTTGTTTTTCTATGATTCACCGCATTATAGTTCAGAATATTGCTTCTAAAGGATTCCCTTTTGCTGCAGTAAATAATTTGGGTTCACTGTAACCTTTCCCAAATGTGATCAATCCAGAAATATTTTCCTCCTCAATTCTGGCTGAGTCTAGGTCACATTGTTTAAAGTTACTGTTCCACAAGTTCATATTGATACCCATAGTTCATGGACTGCCCATCTAGAGACATGTCATAGTATAGAGAATTTACATTTCTTTTTCCACTTAAATTTTCCACATGGATGTTTGAATATTTTTTCTCATATTATTGTGGAATTAACAGAAGAGACTAAAAAGGGTTTCAGGGCTCATGTAATTTGTACAATGCTCTAGGAATGTGATTAAAATTTTTCCATCAATAGAGAATTTTTGGTTTGGCTTCTTCAAAGATACTTTCTATGACACTGATGAGCATATCATCATATGATCAAACATTTAAAGCTAGGGGGAAGCTTAAAAGATAATAATAGTCCAACTCTAATTTTGCATATGAGGAAACTGAGGTCCAGGTAGTTTAATTGGCTTGCCCAAAGTTACATAGCTATTCATTCAACGAGGCAGGATTCAAATCATGTTCCTAGGACTTTCTATTTCACCAAAATGAACATTTCCTTGTATTACACATCAGGTTGATATTAAAGTTCAGCAGACCATTTTAAAAAACAAATTATCTCCATAGTTAAAACTGTCTTAGAGTGTGATGTAATTTTAAGGGTAATTTGGAAGATAACATTGGTTGGGTGGAGGCTTCAAAGCTGCATTTTGTTTTATGGAGCTAACTATTTTCTTAAAGTCGATAAACAATAGACCAATTGAGGTCTTCTATTCTCAATTTTCAGTTGTATAACCACAAATATAGGGTAAACAAAACCCAATACTTTTAGCTAAAACACACTACTTTCACACTAAGAAAAAGAAATGTGAGTGTATCTGGTTAAAAAAAGACCTTTGTACAGGTGCAAAGGAAAAACAAACGTCATAAACCTTCTAGTAGTAAGAGCTATCACCACTCTAGAAAAAAATAGCTGCAGGTCCAATATCCTTGTGGTACAACTTCTTTTTTTTTTTTTTAAAGCAATCGGGGTTAAGTAACTTGCTCAAGGTTACACGGCCAGTTATTATTTCTGGGTGTGGTGCTGAGTATCTGAGCCTGGATTTGATCCAGGTCATCCCAACACTGGAGCCGGTGCTCTTACTCTCTGAGCCACCTGGCCGTCCCTTGGTACCTATAACTTCTAAACCTGACAAAAGTAACAACTTATGGTCATAAGGAATTAACTCTCACTTCTAAGTTTCTTCTCCTTTCAAAAGTCTTGCCATTAAATAGCCCTGAAAAAGAACTCCCCTTTTTATCATAACAGAGAAGAAGAGAGGTAGAATATTGGAGAAGTAGAGGACAGCAGTTGCTAGAGACTTTGGGGTGTTTGGAAAAGGGAACTAGAGGTTACAAATAAGAAAGGGAGGGGGGATTGGAAGTTTATTATAGCCTTCTCAACTCTGTACACACACCCCTAAATTGGGAAATAGTTGAAATTTGTCTTCCAAAAGAGCACTAATAAACTATTTCCCCCTAAGATATTAGTGACTAATAATAATATGTAACTCTTCTTGGTAATATATGTAATTTAAAAGAACATGCAAAGAGAAGCCAAGCTGTATATCAGATAAAGGATTAGCCTTAGCCCCAGGAAGACTGGGGTGGGCCTGATTTATGCCAATCCCCTGACTGTTTAGGTTCCAAATTGGAACAAGACGAGACATTCATACCGTGTTTCCCCGATAATAAGACCTATCCCGAAAATAAGCCCTCCCCTTACTGTGTAAGATTCCTCTAAAATAAGCCCTCCCCTGAAAATAAGCCCTATTGAGATTGCTACTGTGGTGAAGGTGATCCCTTGTGCTACACGCTACATTACGGTACCATCTGTATGCACCGTCCCCCCCCTCCCCCGTGAAACGCAGGCCGCGCTCCGAGCTGCATCCAATCAGAGCTGCAGCAGTGAGTGCGTCATCCTGTTCTTCCCCAGTGATTTGCTTATTGAATAAAGGTACATTTTTTTGTTCACATTTACCTGTTTAAAAATTGCTGTCAATGTTCATTAAAATAAGCCCTCCCCTGAAAATAAGCCCTCTGGTGTTTTTCTGTCCAAAAAATTTAATAAGACAGTGTCTTATTATCGGGGAAACATGGTAGGTCATTTACTCTTAACAAAAGGAGATTTACTTAGCCACAGCAAAAGGATATTCAATAAGGATACGAACTAAGGACATTCTGAGTTGATTCAGCTAAACCAAGTTCCTCATCACACTCAGGCCACCAGTCAAGCATCTGAGAACCACCCGCAGTCCCAAAGTCTTGTAGCTACTTTTATCATCAGTTAATGAGGAAGCAAAATTAACAGCTTTTAGTTCCCTAAGTACAACCAAGTCTTGAGCAATATTTCAATACCTTTTTAAAAAATATTATTTTGTTTTCCCCCTGTTACATGTAAAGGCAATTTTAAACATGCATTTTAAAAAGAATTTGAATTCCAAATTTTCTCTCTCCCTCCCTTACCTCCCCCTCTCTGATACAGTAAGCAATTTGATATAGGTTATACATGTTCAGTCATGAAAAACATATTACTGTATTAGTCATGTTGTGAAAGAAGACACAGACTCAGAGGAAAAAAAAATACAGGAAGTGAAAAGTAGTATGCTTTGATCTGCATTCAGACTCCATCAGTTCTTTTTTTGGAGGTGGATAGCAAATTTTTTTTTTATCATGAATTCTTTGGAATCATCTTGGATCATTGTATTGCTAAGGACAGCTAAGTCATTCAGAGATGGTCATCATATAGTACTGTTGTTGCTGTATACAATGTTCTGGTTGTGTTCACTTCACTTTGCATCAGTTCATATAAGTCTTGGATTCCAGGTTTTACTGAAAGTATCCTGCTCATCATTTCTTATAGCACAATAATACTCCATTACAATCATATACCAAAATTTGTTCATTTCCCTAATTGATGGGTATCCTCTCACTTTCCAATTCTTTGCCACCACAAAAAGAGCTTACGATAAATATTTTTGTTACAAATAGGTCCTGCCCTCTCTAACCCCCCTTTCCTTTTATAATCTCTTTAGGATATATACCTAAGAATTATATAGAGCTAAGATCTAATAATTATCACCACCTAAGAGTGGTATTGTTGTGCAAATGGTATGCACAGTTTTATAGCCCTTTGGGCATAGTTCCAAATGCTCTCCAGAATTATTGAATCAGTTTACAACTCCACCAACAATGCATTAGTGTCCCAATTTTTCCACATCCCCTCCAACATTTATCATTTTCCTTTTCTGTCATATTAGTCAATCTGATAGGTGTGAGGAAGTACCTCAGAGTTGTTCCTAGAATCAATAGTGATTCAGAGCATTTTTTCATATGACTATAGATAGCTTTCATTTCTTCTTCTGAAAACTGCTTGTTCATATCCTTTGACTATTTATAAACTGGGGATATTTCAATCCCTTTCAAATAAAAACTAGCCTTAATTCCTGAGCAGAGGGGTTAAAATATTGCTCTTACCATACCTGGATTCTAGTCCTCTTGTCCGATCCATGCTAGCTGTGTAAGCCTGAGCAATCTATTGAACTTAGGGCTCCAGGCAACTCTCTAGGATTAGAAAGATACAGAGCTTCAGAGCTGCAGTGAATCTGATACTGGTAAAGGGAATTTCCACACAGGACATTTTCTACACAACTGAAATCACAGGTTTCATATGAAAAAGAGAGGAAGAGGCTCTTCTGGCCATTCTATGAACAAGATTCTCCATCTCTCTGCTCCTGGTATTTTCTCTGCCTGTACCCCCATACCTGGAATCTGAACCTATTGACATCCTGCTTTCCTTTAAGTTCCGACTAAGATCCCATCCTTTACTAGAAGCCTTCCCCCAACCCCTCTTAGTTCTAGTACCTTCCCTCAGCTAATTATTTTCTATTTATCCTGTATACAGCTTGCTTTGTATATATTTATTTGCGTGTTGTCTCTTCTGTTAGACTGCAAGCTCCTTGAGAGAAGGACTGTCTTCTACCTCTTTTTGTATCCCTAGCACTTAGCATAGTACCTGGCGCATAGTAAACACTTCATGAATGCTTTTTGAGAAATGGGTGAGTGTGTGTGTGTGTGTGTGTGTGTGTGTGTGTGTGTGTGTAGGGAGAGAGATAGAGAGAATTCACTGGCTAAACTCAATGTCATGAATTTGTAATGCTGTGGTACCTAGGACACAAGGAAACATTTATTTACTGTCTACTATATAATAGGCACTGTGATGGCAGTGGAAATAGAAACACAAAATTTAAACAGTCCCTGCCATCAGAGAGCTTACATTCTATTGGGAAAGGTAACATGTACATACATACATATATGTATATATATACACACACACATAGATGCACACATATATGTGTGTGATTATACACATGTAAATAATATATACACATTTAATCTTACCTTATCATAAGTAATAATTATTACTACCTGCCAATCAGAAGGAGAAGGGGAATGGAAAAATCTATTTAGGAATAGCTGGTGACTTGGATGGAATTAGGCTTTTCAGGAATGTGAAAATTCATTTCAAAATCCTGAAACCCTCAGCCATGATCTGATTAAATGTCTAGGAAGGCAAGCAAAGCATTGGACTGTGAATCAGGAGAACTGAGCTCTAGTCCTGGTCCTTTTGCTCATAAACTGTGTGACCTCAGGTAAATGCCATTAATCTTTTTAGGTCTCTATTCCTACAGATGTCAAAGGATTCAGTCATTTAGTCAATAAGCATATGTTAAATGCCTCCTATGTGCCAGGCACTGTGCCAAATGCTGGAGATACCAAGGCAAAAGGGAGTCCCTATCCTGAGAAGTTCATAGTCCGACAGATGAGATCACATGCAAACAATTATACTCATACAAGCTATATGAAAGATAAATAGGAGGTAAACAATGGAGAGAAGACACTGATATTAAGAGAAATTAGGAAAGGCTTTCTAAGAAGTCTGTAAAAGGTGGGATTTTAGATGGAAATCGCACTGGAGGTCGTCCACATTTAGGCTGGTAGATCAGGCTGACAGCACTACTGCTGCCTTATGCTGGCCGAGACAGAAATCACCCAGCTGACCTCTGGCAGCCTTCCCTCAGGGGACACAAGTAGCAGGAGAGAAAAGGTAAGGTCAGAGGAAGGTCTCCTCTTCTCACTCAATTGAAGAACGGAGGGGGAAAGACAAGGCATTTCTTACTAATTTTAAAAATACCCACATAAATCCAGGCTATTTCATTTAGCTTTTTTAAGTTGAATCTACCAATTTCATCAATTAGTGTCACTATACTTTGGTAGCCTGTTAAGGCTTTTTATGTAAATAATTAAATGGTTCACATGATCAGGAAAGAATTTGCTCTATTGCCCAATCTTGAAAAGCTAGATTTATTTGCTGCGTCCCAACAATACTTTTGCTTTTTAACATTTACCCCACAAATCTGTTAAACACAGTAGAAACTTAAAGGAAGAAGATGGTTTGCCAAGACATCTTTAACCCTTCACAAAAATGAAAATGAATTTTTGATATGTGAATAAGACAGAACTTGAATGTTGTGCAATTAATTTTTTAAAAAGAAATTCTACCTGAAACATGTATTTCAATTTAACTCAGTTCCCACAAACATTTAAGTGCCTGCTATGATACAAGGTATTATATAAAGCTGTTCGTTCATTTCGTTATGTCCGACTTTTCATTAACTCATCTTGGGTTTTCTTTGCAAAGATGCTGAAATAGTTTGCCATTTCCTTTTCCAGCTCATTTTACAGATGAGGAAACTGAGGCAAATCGGGTTAAATGACTTGCCCATGATCACGCAACTGGCAAGTGTAAGAGGCTAGATTTGAACTTAGGAAGATGTTGTCAAGGATCCAGGCCTAGCACTCTGTCCACTGTGCCACTTACCTGCCTACATCACGACCTGGAGACAAAAACAAAGTCACCCTGAAACAATCCTTTCCTTCAAGGAGTTTATACTGGATATTCCAAAAGTCTTAAAGTAGTTTTAAGCTTTAATAGCTTAAATAGGCCCTACTAAATAGGCCTTAAATAGGCCACATTAACTACCAGGTATCTATCATATTAGGAGAATCCTCCCCTTCGTAGAGAAATTCTTTCTTCTTCCGAAAGTCATTTGTAGCTTGACCACATATTTCCTCTTCTTTGCCTTAAGAAAGATAATTCCAAAAAAAATCTTCAAAACATAAAATAAACCAAATGCCATTCAGGGGTCTCACCTTCATCCCTAGGGGCCATCTCCAGTCCTCTTAATCTATATTTTGCCCCTGAACCCAGGTGACTCCAGAGGAGAAAGTGAGGCTGGTGAGTTTGCACATCCCTGCCTCACTTAAATCCAATTCACTTGCTAGTCATGGCATCACCTTCCTGATGTCATGGTCTTCTTCAAGAACAAAGGACAAATAACAACCTTCACCCCTAATTCAGGGAAGTCTGAGACAAGAGACTTAATCTCATCGTCTCATTTACCCACCATAAAATGAGACTGGTAGAACTTTATCGCTCACGACTTCACATGGAAATGAATTTTAGATAGTTGTGGTTTTTTTATCCTTTTGAGGGGTGATAGAGGAAAAGTGATATCTGATCTATCTCTGATTTCCATCACTGTAGGGAAATCTTGGTGTGAAAACTCCCTCCATGATGCAGATGAGACCATTCTTTTATTTCTTAGGATCTCAGAGAGTTGCCAAAGCATGAAGAGTTTGTGTCTTCAATCAGTCTGTATCAGAGGCCATATGTGACCAGGAAAATGTAAACTCTTTGGATTTTTATCTTTTCTTTCCTCAAGGTTTAGCCTAGTGCCTTGCACGCACTAGGCATTTAATAAATGCTTGTCGAATTTAATTCCTGCCTCCAAAATTGTCCCTTTAGCCAAACTATATGCTGTGGCAATATTAAATTTCATGGGAAAAATAATTCTATTTATTCTAAGTAGCATTCATTTAGTGCTAAACACAGTAGAATCCTGTTATAACGATGAGTTTGGGGGACAAGTAAATCCTCCGGGAAAAATGAGATCCAAAGGCTTAGGAGAGAGATGCATTACATGCTACATTACTGAGTACATGAGAGACACTATGAGACCCACAGTTTAATCAGCTCCTTGGTATATTAAATTCCTTTATAACAGGGATTTAATGCATTGCTCTTATTAATAAATGCACACTTAAAATTACCTTCTAGGGTTCCATAGAGCTTGGAACACAAAGCCTTTTCATTTACTTTTTTCATTTTCACTTTTAAGTCCATAAGGGTCATCTGAGTATCACCAAACAAAGAAAGCATGGAACTAATTATAATGCATATGCTGGAATAAGCCACAAGAGGCCAATAAATCTCCCCTACAATTCCTTTTGTTTGCCCAGCAATTTGCCATCCCCTCCACATAAATCATTTCTGCTGACCTTATATCCCATGGTGATTGACCTTCCTTCAGAACACAAAAGGAAAAATAGCTCATTTCCTGTTCCACTTAAATATAACCATTCCATCCTTTTGTGCCAGAAAGAGCACAGAGTTCATTTTCAGATTGTGAAATCAGAAAACTATTTCTATATGCATATGAGGTGTCCTTTACTTGAAATAAATGAAGGATATGAATATCTGGGAATTGCAATATATTAATATTTATGAAGCAAAAAAGTAACCCAAGTAAGATGAAACCCTTGTTACAACCTTTGAAAAAGAAAAGTTACTATCTTTGAGTAATTAGTATAGTCTACAATTCCAATTCTATGATCTCAATTGATGTAGGTATCCCCTCCAATGATACATAATCCAACCCCTCCATGCTTGCCATGTCCAACTCTTATCCATGCCCTTCAATAAGTCTGGCCCAAGGGTCCACCCAAACCTGATGGTAGCTCTAAATGTCATTGATACTGAAGGAGCACATAGGCTATTCAGTAAGTCAGTCAACAAGTATTTATTAGCAACTATCCAGGAACTGTACTAAGCAACATATTAATTGGTCAATGATTTCCCTTTCCCTCATCTTTTTCATTCATGCTTTTCTTTGATGACATTCTTGATAGCTACTTCTGGGCAATTCCTTGTTTGTAATGTGTTGCAGCCTGCATAAGTCTGCCATGACATTTTCTATTCCCCATTGGGTAATCTTCAACTCCATTACTTTGAATATCAGAGAATAATGAATTCTAGGTCAGATGATGGTATTCAAGTGCCCGAGGTGACATACCTAGGAATTTAGACCCTTGAAGAAGATCTCCTGCTTGGGGTGAAAGAGAGTAGATGATGTGAAGGTGGAATTTGTACCTGGGGATAACAGCTGGCCTCTTGGGTTCAGCTGCCCCTTGCTCCATGCTAGTTAGGGTTCTGCTCCTGCTATTGGAAATCATACTGGGATATGTTAAAATCATTGTAGGTTAGGTCACTGGGCTGTGGGTGACCATGAGGATGGGAGGTACTATGTTTTTGTATTCCCAGGAAGGACCTAGCACTGGTACTTAAAATGAGTGAATGAATGAAAAAATAAGATAGCATGGAAAAAGAAACTTGTCTTTTGGTAATAGTTTACCACTTGATAAAATGTACTTTTTTAAAAAAAATTTTTTTTAAGCATTCGGGGTTAAGTAACTTGCTCAAGATTACACGGCTAGTTATTTCTGGGTGTGATGCTGAGTATCTGAGCCCAGATTTGATCCAGGTCATCCCAACACTGGAGCCGGTGCTCTTACTCGATAAGCCACCTGGCCACCCCTAAAATGTGCTTTGTACTTTTGTAAAAAGAAAAAATAATTGTGAACAGTGGCTTTGTACACCTGGTTAACAATTATATTGGACATCTGGGATAGCCAAAAGAAAGTTTAGTTTGCTGTGAAACCCCAGGTCTCATTTGACTTTAGCTGACAGGCTTTTGCAAAGGCATAATAGTTCCAATGTGAAGGAAATATTAGAAAATAGAATAAAATTAAAATCCACATAGGGAATAGCAACAGATAAGAACCGTATTTTGTGGTTATGGCAGACTTTGAAAAACTAAATCTAGATAAGCACCCCAAAACTAAATTAGATAAGCAATCTAACACCATGGAAATTTACATGCTCAGCTGGAGCTGAATTGAACAGAATCTTTATCTTTGTGGATGCATATTAAGTTTCAGTTCAAAGCTTAATATTTACTGCAATTTAAAAAAAATGGTGTGGTAGGGGGTGGTAGAGTTTTTCTTTAAATGATTAAATTATTCTATGCAATGGGCATCAGGGATTATGCATCTGATTTGATCAGCCCTGGGAGGTTCTCAGTCACCTCTTAGAGATAAGCCTAAACCCCAGGAAGGCAGCAAACATCTCTATTGTTGTTATTAAATGAACAATTGGCTACCTCAGTACCTCTCAGCAAGAGTCCCCGACATACTTATTTCTTGGTCCTCAGTCCCTTACTTGATGGTCTCTCACCAGATCGCACCTGTTGATTCACATCATTAGGTGGTAAATAGAGTATGGGACTTGGAGGTAAGAACACATGAATCGATTCCTATCTCAGATCCAGAGAAAGTCATACAAACTATCAGCCTCAATTTTTTAATTTGTAAAGTGGGGATAATAGTGTCTATTTCAAAGAATCATTGCAAGGCTCAAAAGAGGTAACATGTAAAGTGTTCTATAAACTAAGTTCCTATATAAATTATAACATTTATTATTGAAAGAAAAAACACAGCCTCCTCTAAAAAATCCAGATCTGTTCTCTTTGCAAAGAGACTGATTAGTTATAGGTATTCAGTGCTTTTAAATTTTCCTTTCTTTTTGAAATGCATGATATTTTTGTGTGACATCTTTGTGTGACATTCTTCCACTCTTCAACCTCCTAAGACAAGATTCCCCCATTCAACTCTCCTGTCTTTTGTTTGAATATTATAGTGCTTCACCCATTTTTGAAGGGATATCATTCTCTTTGAGAACCTGAAAAGGAAGAGCTGCTCCTGAAGCCCTTTACCAACAATACGTACAATAACTACAACAATGTAAACAGAATGAATGTCCCCTACCCACAAAAATTAAAGTGAATATTGCAAATTTATAAAGAAAACACATGGTCAGGAAGAAGAGATAGGAGAGGATGCTTCCAGCCCACCCCTTTGCAGTGGCAGGAGGCAAATAAACATTGCACATTTTGTATACTTAAAGGCATTTTGAATATATTGATCAATAATGCTGATTTTTCCCTTTTTTCTTTTTTGTCTTTTAAAAAGATTTATATAGTATGGCTGTCTGGGAAAAGGAGGGATATTGGGGAAAACTATGGTGATGTGAAAAAAACACCAAAAGTCATCAACAACACTTATTTTTTAAAAAAAGCCAAAAAAAAAGGAGAACTGGAAATTGCAGGAATACCCTTCAATTAGGGAATGACTGTACAAGCTGTGGTATATGATTGTGATGGAATATTACTGTGATATAAGAAATGATGAGCTCAATGATCTTAGAAAAACTACAATAGACTTACATGAAATAATGAAGAGTGAAATGAGTTGCACCAAGAGAACACTGTATACAGTAATAGCAATACTGTTTTAAGAACTACTTTGAGTTATTAATTCATTTTGACAATTATAAATACCCCAATTCACTACAAAGGACATATGAAGATAGATGCTATCTGCATCCAGAGAAAGAACTAATAAACCGAAGTATGTACAGAATGATTTTTACATATATATGTCTAATGGTAGCCATCTCTAGAATGGGAGAGAAGAAAAAAGGTGGGAGAAAAAGAAAGTTACATGATAATATTATTATGTATTTAAAAGGAATAGCAAGTTGTACAGAATTGATCTGCAGTTTCATGTGCAATTTTTCAATTAAAAAGAGGGGGGAAGCTCCTTTATCTTCTCTTTATAACCTTTGTATTTCTATTCATTATCCTTCTCCCCTAAATCCTCTATCAAACTTGCTTTTTTGTGTTGAGATCACTACTCTCCTTACTCAGGACTACAACCTTAACTGTCTTCTTTTCTTCATCTCCCATCTACCTATGTTCTGTCAGATGCCAAAGAACAGGAGTCAGAAGACCTGAGATCAAATCCTTCCTCTCATTCTATCTATATAACCTCTGGCAGGTCATATAACCTCCCCAGGCATTAGTTTTCCCCACTATTAAATGAAGGTTTTAGACTAGATGGTCTTTGAGAAACTTCCAGCTCTAAATCTATAATCCTACTTCCATAACATCTGTCATGCTAAGTACATATTCACTGATCTATCTCCTTTCCACTCTTAAAAGCACCACCTTAGGTGGTGCAGTGAATAGAGCATTGGCTCTGGAGTCAGGAGAACCTGAGTTCAAATCTGACCTCAGATGCTTAATACTTTCTAGCCATGTGACCTTGGGCAAGTCATTTGACCCCAATTGTCCTGCCCTCTCCCCTCCAAAGAGCAAAAAAAAAAAAAGTGCTACCTTAGTTTAGACTGTACCAGCTCTGGCCCAGACTCCTTACTGGTCTCCTAGCTTTTGTCTCCTCTAGTCAAACCATCCCTAACTCAGTTGCTAAAACCACATAAATTTCACATACACATCTATATATATAGATGTGTATGTGTACATATACCTACATATAATATTATTTTTCCTTATCTGTATTTAAGATTCTTGAGAATAGAAAACATCTTTTTTTTTCAGCCTTTGAATCCCTGGTTCCCAGCAAATAATGGATAGAAACAGGACCTGTGATTTCAATGGTGTAAGAAAGCCCTTCAGCCAAAACAAGTGGGAATCTTCTCTGCGATGTATAATCTTAGAGAGTTATCTAGAGCACTGAGAAATCTGACAAAGTCACACAGCCAGGATGTGTCAGAGATCCACGAACCCAGGCCTTTCTGGCTTCAAGGCCACCTTTTTTTACCTTGCAGTAGTGTTGAGTTGAATGAAATTTAATTCTTAAATCACAGGTCTGACCTTATTTCACCTTGCTCTAGGATGTTGCTTCTAGAATAAACTACAGATTCATCTGCAAAGCAGTTAAAACTATCCACAGTTTGGCTCCAACATATATTTTCAGACTTATTTTATATTATCCCTTCACATAATGAAGACCAACCAAGATGGGCTCTTTGCTCTTCACCAAACTTTGCATTCTGTCTCCAAAATATTACATATATATGCATATATAAACACATATGTACACATATACACATAAATGCATATATGTATGTTATTTTATATATATATATACATATATGGAAAGAGAGAGAGAATCTCTCCTTCTCTGGTACCCTCATTGGTTAGGGCTCTTTCCCATTTAAAAATTATCTTCTATTTAATTCTCAGTATACCAAATGTACCTCTTGACCCCATCTCCTCTCCAGTGGACATGAAAGCCCCTTAAAAGGAGGGACTGTATTTCATTTTATCTTTGTGTACTCAGTACATAGTTAGTACTTAATGAATGTTTGTGAACTTGGAGAAATTTGAAAGTATATATTTTTAAAAGCCATGGTAAAATGTTTCATATTGAAATAGAATAGTTCCTTTTTAAAGGGTAGTTGAAGAGTAACTGTGAATCAATAAACATTTGCAAACTTTCTGAACGTTCCCCAGGAAGACCTTTTCTTGTTGGTTCATAGGGGCTAAATAAATTTACTGTTTGTTAGCTATTAACATCTGTGCTTTGATTCCAATTTCTGATTTAGCTAAAATTCTTAGGCAAATTGACTTATATCTGTCTGGATAAAAAACAAATGAGAGATACTTTATACACATATGAATCATCTATGCCATGCCAAATAATATAGATATTACAAGTGCAAATAGGGGTAATACTCTTCTTATTTAAAGATGAACTTTCATTCCTGAAAGTCATGTATTTGCTTTCGAGCAGAATTCCTTAGCACTTTAACAAATATGCCTATTATTGGGTCTTGAAAATGCCGATGGTTGGCTGTCAGTCCAATTAAAAATGACTTGGGGGCGTATAGGTGGTGCAGTGAGTAAAGCGCTGGCCCCAGAGTCAGGAGGACGAGAGTTCGGTTCTGGCCTCAGACACTTAACACCCACACAAAAAAACTAGCTGTGTAACCTTGGGCAAGTTACTTAAACCCAATTGCCCTCCAAAAAAAAAATGACTTGTGCCTGCTCAAGGATAATGAAGGCATTTAGACATTATTTGCACAGTAAGGGTCTGATGACAAGCAGCAAAGGTAATGAAAAAGATCTCAGAAAGAGTAAATAAAAAAGACAGGACTTGTACAAATCTGTGTCGTGCCACGTGCCTATTTTCAAAAGAAGGAAAGTTAAACATTAAAGAAACTCTCCTAGGATTATCTTTTCATTTTGACTAGTACTGAGCCAGGACTGCATTTCAGTTGGAGATGCACAAGATCCCTGGAAGTCCATCCCCAGAAAATATACAACTTTTGCCACCATGATGGCAAATGTTCAACTCAGAGTCCAAATCCAAAAAACCTTTCCCCTTTAGATCGAGATGTCATTAAGATGATTCTGTCTGTGGATAACATTGTACTGGTCACATCTATCTCCTGAACATGGCAGAGTCTCCTCAATAAGATCCATATCATTCAAAGGAGGTCATCCCAGTTCCCCCTCAGGAAAACTAAGTAGAAAAATTATACCCACCATCTAGACCAGGAGTCAACAAACTATGGCCTGAGAGTCAAATCTAGTCCACTGCCTGTTTTTCATGCAGCCCACAAGTTTTCATTCTTAATTCTCCAGCTTTACAAAAACAGGAGGTGGATTGGATTTGCCCCAAGGGCCATAGTTTGTTGACTTTGGCCCTAGACATTGATAAATTGCAGGATAGAGGATCCATAGAGCTGGTCCATTAGCTCATATATCTTGGACAGATATTTAACTCTCTTCTTTAGACAGATAACTCTCAGTTCTACACATATAGACTTTGTTTCTCTTTTGCTCCAGGCCTGGATCACAAACTGCTTCTTGGGCCACTTGAAAGCACCACAGATAACTCAAACTCAACATATAGAAATCCAAATTTGTTATCTTTCCCTCAAATCTGACCTCTCCTACTTTCTTATTCTTTCTTAGTGTTTTTTTTTTGGTCAAGGATATCATCAGTCACTCAGGTTTTCAATGTAGTGGCAATTCTCTGCTTTTTACTCACTTTCCCTACCCCCATACCCAATCAATAGTCAATATCTTGTCCATTTGAATTCTATAACATTTCTCACATACATCCCATTCTCTTCACTCACATGGCCACTGCCCTAATATGGACACACAACCTCTTTCTGCTGGACTCTTACAATAGCTTTCTAATGGGCCTCAATGGGATCAGTACCTTCTTATCACTTATCTGTTATTAGGTATATCAGACACTAGACTACCATAAATATTTGGTTCTCCATCTTGATCTTACTTAACAATCTATTCCACTGATCTGCTTTTCTGGTTTTTCCACAGAACTGCAGGAGTAATATTCTTAAAGCACAGATCTGAGCATATCCCTACCCCGCTCTAAAAGTCTAAGTTGTCTTCCTATTACCTCTAGTAAAAAATGCAAACTCTTCTGTTCGACATTTAAAGAACTGTCTTTCCAGACTAATTAGACATTATTCTCTCTCACCTCTTCCCTGTATGACTGTCAAACCAACCTACTTGCTATTTCACATTCAAAACATTCCATCTCCCCGCTTTTTGCCTTTGCATAGGCTGGCCCCCAAGCTTGCAGTATTCTCCTCCTAAGACCCCTTCTAGGAACTACAAGCTCTCTTTCATGTTCAGCTCGAGGATCATCTATTCAAAGAGGTCTTTCCAGTGGGGATCAACCTTCTTGGTAGCACTCCTCACCACCCCCTGGATGTTGAAATTACTTGGTTTAGATTTTGTATTTACTAATTTATGCACCTATTATCTTCTCCCCTCCTTAGGGGAAAACACTTTTTCATTTTGTCTCCAGTACCTAGCACAATGTCTGTTATGCAGTCACTGTAGCAGCAAGCACCCCAGAATCCCCAGGGTTTCTGCCAACACAGGTTCTTAGATTTGCTTTTCTAAAGGAAAGCAACTCAAAATGGGTTAACAAGTTTACTTTAATCAATCAAACATATCATTTACCTTGTTCAGGGGGAAAAGGTCAGCACCCCGAACTTCAGAGTATACAGACAGAAGTTACAAGAAAACAGAAAAACATATCAAGCAGACAGGCCTCCAAACTGTCCAACCATTACATCCATACCAAATTACACTTACCAGAGAGGGAAGCATCAACATCTGGGTTTTTCTTTTTCTTTTCTTTTCTTTTTTTTAAATTCAAATTTTAATTTATTAATTTGTTTCCTTTTAGTTTACAAGATTCAATTCCTCAATTCCTTGAATTTCACATTTTGTCCCCCTCCTTCCCCTCCCCCCCCCATGGCGTCTTATAATTAAGTATAGGATCTGTAAATACTTTCACATTATACAATGGTCAGGTTATAAGGATGGATTGTACCAGCTGGAATGAAAAATGGTAAAGAGGACATAAAATCAAATAAGAGAACGAAAAAGATCAGGTATTTTGCTTCCACCTGGATATAAATTTAGTTCTTTCTAGTTCTTTCTCTGGATGCACATTTTTCTCTCCATCATGCGTCTTTTGGGATTGATTTATATCCCTGCATTGATGAGAAGAGTCCAGTCTATCAAAGTTGGTCATCACACATACGTTGTGTCTGTAATTGTGTACAAATTCCTCCTGGTTCTACTCTTCTCACTCAGCATCAGTTCTTTTAAGCCTCTCCAGGTAAATATGAAGACTGCCTGCTCCCCGTTTCTTATTGCACAATAGTATTCCATAACATGCATATACCACAACTTGTTCAGCCATTCCCCAATTGATGGACACCCCCTTAATTTCCAATTCTTTGCCACAACAAAAAGAGCTGCTATAAACATTTTTGTACATATGGGTCTTTCTCCCATTTCTATGATCTCTTTGGGATATAACCCTAGGAGTGGTATTGCTGGATCAAAGGGTATGAAAGTATTTATAGCCCTTTGGGCATAGTTCCAGATTGCTTTCCAGAAAAGCTGGATCAGTTCACAACTCCACCAACAATGCATTAGTGTTCCAGTTTGCCCACATCCTCTCCAGCATTTGTCATTTTCCTGTTTTGTCATCTTAGCCAATCTAACTGGTGAGATGTGGTATCTCAGAGTTGTTTTGATTTGCATTTCTCTAATCAATAGTGAATTAGAACATTTCTTCATGTGCTTATAGATAGCTTTAATTTCTTTCTCTGAAAACTGCCTGTTCATATCCTTTGACCATTTATCAATTGGGGAATGACTTGTATTCTTATAAATTTGACTCAGTTCTCTGTATATTTTAGAGATGAGTCCTTTGTCAGAGACATAGGTTGAAAAGATTCTTTCCCAATTTCCCACCTCCCTCCTAACCTTGGTTACATTGGCTTTATTTGTACAGAAACTTTTCAATTTCATGTAGTCAAAATTATCCATTTTACATTTTATAATGTTCTCTAATTCCTGTTTCGTCATAAAGTCATTCCCTCTCCACAAGTCTGATAGGTAAACTATTCCTTGTTTTAGCAGACTGCTTACAGTATCAACCTTTATACCTAGATCATGAACCCATTTAGACTTTATTTTGGTATATGGTGTTAGATAATGGTCTATGCTCAGTTTCTGCCATACTATATTCCAGTTTTCCCAGCAGTTTTTGTCAAATAGTGAGTTCTTATCCCAAAAACCAGGGTCTGGGGGTTTATCAAACAATACATTACTGTAGTCGTTGACTTCTGAATCTTGTGTGCCTAATATATTCCATTGATCCACTCCTCTATTCCTAAGCCAGTACCAAGTAGTTTTGATGACTGCTGCTTTATAGTACAGATTGAAATCTGGTAAAGCTAGTCCACCTTCCCTAGCATTTTTTTTTCATTAATTCCCTTGATATTCTGGACCGTTTATTCTTCCAGATGAATTTTGTTACTATTTTTTCTAACTCTATAAAGTAGTTTTTTGGTAAATTAATTGGTATGGCACGAAATATATAATTCAATTTAGGTAAAATTGTCATTTTTATTATATTAGCTCGACCCAGCCATGAGCAATTGATATTTTTCCAATTAGTTAGATCTGACTTTATTTGTGTGAAAAGTGTTTTGTAGTTATGATCATACAGGTCCTGGGTTTGTTTTGGCAGGTAGATTCCCAAATATTTTATAATGTCTACAGTAACTTTAAATGGGATTTCTCCTTCTACTTCTTGCTGTTGAGTTTCATTGGAAATATATAGGAATGCTGAGGATTTATGTGGGTTTATTTTATATCCTGCAACTTTGCCAAATTTATTTATTGTCTCAAGCAGTTTTTTACTTGATTCTCTAGGATTCTCTAAGTATATCATCATATCATCTACGAAGAGTGATAGCTTGGTCTCTTCTTTGCCTAACTTGATTCCTTTGATTTCTTTTTCTTCTCTAATTGCTACTGCTAACATTTCTAGTACCAGATTGAATAAGAGGGGTGATAGTGGACACCCTTGTTTCACCCCTGATCTTATGGGAAATGCTTCCAGCTTCTCCCCATTGCATATAATACTTGCTGATGGCTTTAAATAGATGCTACCTATTATTTTAAGGAAGGCTCCATTTATTCCTATACTTTCTAATGTTTTTAATAGGAATGGATGTTGTATTTTGTCAAAAGCCTTTTCTGCATCTATTGAGATGATCATATGGTTTCTGCTAGTTTTATTGTTGATATGCTCAATTATACTGATGGTTTTCCTAATATTAAACCATCCTTGCATTCCTGGAATAAATCCTACCTGATCAAAGTGTATTATTCTTGAGATAAGTTGCTGTAGTCTTTTGGCTAGTATTTTATTTAGAATTTTTGCATCTATATTCATGAGGGAGATTGGTCTATAATTTTCTTTCTCTGTTTTATCTCTTCCTGATTTAGGTATCAGTACCATATTTGTGTCATAAAAAGAATTTGGTAGGACTCCTTCTTCACTAATTTTCCCAAATAATTTGTAGAGTATTGGAATCAATTGTTCTTTAAATGTTTGATAGAATTCACTAGTGAATCCATCAGGCCCTGGAGATTTTTTCCTAGGGAGGTGACTGATGGCTTGTTCAATTTCTTTTTCTGAGATGGGATTATTTAAGTAATTTACTTCCTCTTCAGTTAATCTGGGCAACTTGTATGTCTCTAAATACTCATCCATTTCCCTAAGATTGTCAAATTTATGTGCATACAATTGGGAAAAATAATTCCTAATTATTGTTTTGATTTCCTCTTCATTGGAGGTAGATTCACCCTTTTCATTTTTGATACTCATAATTTGGTTTTCTTCTTTCTTTTTTTTTTATCATATTGACTAAGGGTCTATCAATTTTGTTGGTTTTTTCATAAAACCAGCTCTTGGTTTTATTTATTAGTTCAATAGTTTTCTTAATTTCAATTTTATTAATCTCTCCTTTAGTCTTCAATATTTCTAGTTTAGTATTTAATTGGGGATTTTGAATTTGGTTTTTTTTTCTAGGTTTTTTAATTGCACGCCCAATTCATTGAGCTCTCTTTTCTCTAATTTAATCATGTATTCACTCAGGGATATAAAACTTCCCCTAAGAACTGCCTTTAATGCATCCCACAGATTTTGGTATGTTGTCTCATTATTATCATTCTCTTGAATGAAATTACTGATTGTTTCTATAATTTCTTGTTTGACTCACTCATTCTTTAGGATCAAATTTTTTAATTTCCAGTTAGTTTTTAGTCTGTCTTTCCCTGGCCCTTTATTGCATATAATTTTTATTGCATCATGATCTGATAATGATGCGTTTAATATTTCTGCCTTATTGCATAGGATTGTGAGGTTTTTATGCCCTAGAACATGGTCAATTTTTGAATATGTGCCATGAACTGCTGAGAAGAAAGTATATTCCTTTTTATCCCCATTCAGTTTTCTCCAGAGATCTATCATACCTATTCTCTCTAAAATTCTGTTCACCTCCTTAACGTCTTTCTTGTTTATTTTGAGGTTGGATTTATCAAGTTCAGATAGGGGGAGATTAAGGTCTCCCACTAGTATAGTTTTGCTATCTATTTCTTCCTCTAATTCCTTTACCTTCACCTCTAGGAATTTGGATGCTACACCACTTGGTGCATATATGTTAAGTAGTGATTCATTCTCGATGGTGCCTTTTAACAGGATATAGTTTCCTTCCTTATCTCTTTTAATTAGGTCAATTTTTGCATTTGCTTTATCTGAGATAAGGATTGCTACCCCTGCTTTTTTTACTTTAGCTGAGGCATGATATATTTTACTCCAACCGTTTACCTTTACCTTGTGTGTATCCCTCTGTTTCAAATGTGTTTCTTGTAAACAGCATATTGTAGGATTATTATTTCTAATCCATTCTGCTATCCATTTCCGTTTTATAGGAGAGTTCATTCCATTCACATTTACAGTTATGATTGTTATCTGTTTCTTTCCCCTCATCCTATTCCTGCCCCTGTTAATGTTCGTATTTTCCCTCCCTTCTCCCTTCCCCCCCTTAATAGTTTTCCTTTTGACCACCGCCTCCCTCAGTGTTCCCTTTTCGGCCCCCTTCCCTTTTCCTCCCCTTTTCCCCTTACTACTTCCCTCCCTACAAATCACTCCCACCCCTCTTTTGTAACCCTTTCCCCCTCCTACTGCCTGTAGGATATTGTTATACTTAATGAGGTATGCTATTTTTTCTTCGCATCAAGAATGACAGGAATAGATCTCATGCGAAGCTCCTCTCCCTCCCCTCTTTCCCTCTAAAATGATGTGTGTTCTCCTTGTTTACCTTTCTAAGTCACTGTTGCTTCTCATAATTGGAGGTTGAATTTTCCATTGAGTTCTGGCCTTTTTATCAAGAAGGTCTGGAACTCTGTTATATCATTGAATGACCATCTCTTTGCCTGGAAGAATATGCTCAGTCTCGCTGGGTATGTGATCCTTGGTTGTAATCCGAGCTGTTTTGCCTTCCTGAAAATTGTATTCCACTGCCTCCGATCTTTCAGTGTGGAGGCTGACAAATCCTGTGCAATCCTCACTGTGGACCCTCGATATTTGAATTGTTTCTTTCTGGCTGCTTGAAGTATTTTCTCTTTTATCTGGTAGTTCTGGAGTTTGGCCACAACATTTCAAGGACTTTTCAGTATGGGATCTCTTACAGCAGGTGTCCAGTGGATTCTGTCAATTTCTATTTTCCCCTCAGGTTTTAGTATCTCAGGGCAGTTTTCCTTAACAAGCTCTTGGAGAATGTTGTCCAGGCTCATTTTTTCATCATAATTTTCTGGTAGGCCTATGATTCTCAGATTATCTCTCCTGGATCTGTTTTCCAGGTCAGTTATTTTTTCTTTGAGGTATTTTACCTCTTTTTCTAATTTTTCATTTTTGTTGTTTTGCTTGGCTAATTCTTGGTTCCTCATAGAGTTATTTGTTTCCATTTGTTTAATTCTGGTTTTTAGCAAATCATTTTCCTTGGTTAATTTTTGAAGCTCCTTTTCCATATCATACACTTTTCTTTTTAGAGAGATGTTTTCCTCATTATAATGTTTTTCAAATTCTGCTATTTTCATTTTGAGAGAATTATTCATTTTGTCTTCTATCTCTCTCATTTTGCTTTCAAAGTTCCTTTTGATCTCATCTAGGAGAGCCTTCTGTGCTTGGGATCCATTCCCTGTTGAAGTCTCAGCTGTGGGTGTGGAGTCCACAGTGTCTCCCTCTGAGGTTGGTTCTTCCCTCTGAGGATAGTAGGACTCTAGAGTCTTTGTCTTTGTAGTCTGCTTTCTACCCATTTTGAGGCAGTGTCCTAGCCACGCCCTTCCTCTAGGATCCCAAGCCTTTACTGTAGAGGGTTTTGCCCTGGGGCAAGAGTTACTATATTTTCAGGGTCAGAGGGGGGGTTTGGAGCAAGTGGGGTTCACTCTGCCATCCTTGTCTTTGGAGGTCCTGAAAGGGGCTTTTAAAAAAAAAAAATAAGATTTCTGGGCTATGAAGTGGTAGCCCCAGGAGTGTTTGCTGTCCAGTATAGGGGCCCCTGTATTTGCTTCTTACCTTGCTCTTTCCAGTCCCAGCCCTTTGGTGATAGGCCTGGTAGTGGACCTTGTGGTTGGTGGGAAGACTTGCCCTCCGAGTTGATCAGACCCCTTCCAGGTCTGCGTCCGCCACGCCTTCCTGCACAGGCCGCTGAGCCTTCCTGGCCTGCGCCCGACACGCTGCTGCCGCCGCACCTTCCCGCGTAGGCCACCGTGCCGTCGCCCGCTATTATTCCTTATTAGAACTTGTCCTTAGCATCTATGTATTGATAAATCTGGAAACGGCCACAGCTGCTGCTGATCTGGAGTCCCTCTGGCTGGCGGCTGGTCAGGCCCGCCCTGGGGCTAAAGCCTCGGTGTGGGGCTGGGCTCGGCTCCCAGAGCGTTGAGCTGGCCGATTCCTGCCGGCCTGCCGGGCTGTTCTCAGCGGGAGGTTAGCTTTTCTGTGTCATTTTGTGGGTTCTGCAGCTCCGAAGTTTGTTTAGAGTCCCCTTTTTACATGGATTGGGGAGGGTGGAAGCCGGAGCTGCGGGAGGGTCGTGCTTCTACTCCGCCATCTTGGCTCCGCCCCCCCTCCCTCAACATCTGGGTTTTTCAAAGCTGGGGGGCTCTCAACAACTGCTGCCCAAAGTCTCATTTGGTCAAATCACACAACACTTCTCAAAGTGAGCCCCAAAGCAAAGCCTCACATAAGGGATTATATAACCTTCTCCTGGCTTAGAGAATGTAACAACCCTCTTGACCCACTGCCCAATCACAAAGTATCTCCTGAGAAACAAGCCTCCCACCACAGGCTCCAGGTGCACTTAAGCCTAGGGGCAAGGAAGATCTTAAAAATTTATATTCCCATTACAGTCACTTAATGAACATTTCTTTAATGTAATGATTAAGTTGGCATTTTAAAATCTGAAACATAATCTTTCATTCTCCTGTGATTTCTTAAAAATTGTGCATTTTTTATATTTAGATGATTGATAATTTGGAATTTATGATGAGGAATGATGTAAGAAGGTGCTACAATTCCTATTTTTCAGAAAACAACTATCTGGTTTTCTCAACAGTTTTGTTTAATAATGATTGATTTTCTTAGGTTTAAAGGAGGGAAGCATTTATCTAGCACCTCCTATGTGCCAGGAACTATGTCAAGTGTCTTACAAATATTATCCCATTTGATCCTCACAATAACCCTGAGAAATAGGTGCTGTCATCATCCTCACTTTACAATTGTGGAAACTGAGGCAAACAGATGTTAAGTGACTTGTTCAAACTCACACAGACAGTAAATGTCTGAGGTCAGATTTGAACTTAAGGATTCCTGAGTTTAAAATATTAGACTACTATATTAATTTGGTTCAAAATTTAATTATTGATCGATTTCTTTGCTCTACTTTTCTATATTTTTAGCAAGGATTGTCTTGACAATTGCTGCTTTGTTGTGAAATTTGAGATTTGGTAATAAAAAACACTTTTATTTAAAAAAATATTTCCCTTGTTATTCTTGATCTTTTGTAAATTTTTCATGTAAATCTTATTGTTTTTATCTAATTCTACAATTGATTTGGCATAGTGTTGTATCTATAGACTAATTTAGGTAGTATTTTTTTCATGAATATTTTATTAGCATAATCTAGCCATGAGCATGAACTATTTCTCTAACTATTCAGATCTTCCTTTCCCACTCACACCCCTAAATTGTTCTGTAGTTGTATTATATTTATATATTGGCAGCTAGGTGAAACAGTGGATAAAGTTTTGGGACCAGAGTCAGGAAGATATTTCAAAATCTGGCCTCAGCCACTTGTTAGCTATGTGACCCTGGACAAGTCACTTAATCTCTGCCTGCCCCAATTTCCTTATCTATAAAATGGGGAAAATAATAGCGTCTACCTCCCAGAACTGTTGTAAGAATCAAAGGGATATTTGTAAAACACTTAATATGGTACTTGACACATGGTAAGTTCTTTACAAAATTGCTAGCTATTATTATCATATAAGCTGGAAATGCATGCATGACTGAGTAGGTTAATGTCCTGACATATGATACCATTTTGTCTTTTTTTTTTTAAAGCTCTTACTGTCCCCTTCCCTTGAGTTCTGTCATTAGTGATATGCAAAATCTGTTAAGTTGATGATTTGAATTAGATGACCTCCAAGGCTCCAATATTCATGATTAGGAACTTAAGAATGCTACAGAAACTTGCTGGCAAGTGGATGGAGTGCTGGACCTAAAGTTAGGAAGACAGTTCAAGTCCAGTCTCAGATACTTAAGAGCTTTGGGATTCAGGGCAAGGCATATAACCACCGTCTGCCTCAGTTTCCTTATCTGTGACATAAGGATAATAAATACACCAATCTCCCAGAATTGTGATGATAATATTGTGCTTTGCAAACTTTAAGTGCTACATAAATGCTATCATCATCACCATCATCATCATCTTCATCATCCTCGACATTTATCATTTATCAGTATCACTCTAGAGATGGTGGTATGAACGTCAAGTCATTTATTCCAATCCACAATTTGACAAATGAAGAAATGAAGCACCAGAGGGGAGGGTTTTTTTAAGCCAATTTTATTTTTTCCAGTTGGCAAAAATCCACATTTTCTTCCTTCATTTCTCCCCACAACCATTGAAAAAGGGGGAAAAAATCTTTGTAACAACTACGTATAGAATTCCTGTATGGGTCATGTCCAAAAAATATTCATCTCAGTCTATATTCCATGGAAGTTAGGTGCTAATGATTTGTTAGGTGTATTTTATGTCTTATTTTACTGAAGCTATCATATATAGATGAGCACTGTGTTGATTTTCTTATGTTTTCTAAGTAAACTGGGTTTGTGATGAGATATTGGGTAGTGTGTTGGATTTGAAATCAGGAATATCTGGGTTTGAATTCCATCTCTAACTAGCTGTGTGACATGAATAAGTCAACTTTGTTGAGCTTCAGTTTTTCTCATCTACAAACTAAGATACAACATATGGCAGAGGTGGGGAACCTGCGACCTCAAGGTCACATGTGGCCCTCTAGGTCCTCAAGTATGGCCCTTTGAGTGAATCCAAACTTCACAGAACAAATGTTCTGCATTCAAAGGGCTATGCTTGAGTATCTAGATGGTTACATGTGGCCTGAAGATTGCAGTTTCCCCACCCCTGACCTATGGTATAAGACTCTTGTAAGGCTCAGATATTTAAAATTCATTTTTAACTTTTAACCGCTATACAAATTTCAGTTATGATTCTTATAAACCATCATACCATTTACAAACAGATATGTTTAGTCTCCTCATTGCTACTGCTTACTCCTTTAATTTTTTTTTCCTTTTCTTATTGCAATTGCTAGAATTTCTAGAGGTACATTTAACAATAATGGAGGGTGTAGGCATCCTTGCTTCATAACTATTGTTTCAGGCAATTTTTTTTATTATGTTAAGGAAACATTTTTCCATTGCTATTTTTTTTAGTGTTTTCTTAAATTCCATTTTATTAAAGTTTTAAAGTATCAATTTATTTTACATTATTTATTATGTATTATACTATTGGTTATTATTATTATTATAAATTATTCTAACTTTAAAAATGTGAACCACCTTGATAGGTATGACATAAATCCAATTTAATATAATGAATTTGGGGGGATAAGTTGCTATCTTGTATTTGTGACATATTATTTTGTTAAATATCTCTATCATTATTCCCTAATGAGATTTGCTTATAGCATCCTTCCTCTGCCTTATTCTTCTATTGATTATTAGACATGAGGCTGATAATTGTTTCAGATAATTAGGTAGAATTCTACTTTTCCCTAATTTTGAAGTTTATACTGCATAGATACTTTTTTAAAAAAACTGATATAATTCACATGCAATCCTGTATAGTCCTGGGATTTTCTTTTATGTGGTAACTTATTTATGGTCTATTCAATTTCTCTAGTGCTTATTTACAGTAAGTTATCTACTCTATGCTTTGTCAATTAGAAATATTCACTTATTCCATTTAAATGCTCAGTTTTGCTGGAATGTAATTGTATAATAGCTTTTGTTAATTAAAAACAATTTTCCCCCATATTCTTTGATATTTCTCCTCCCTCATTTTTATTTTGGTAATTTTTTTTCCCCCCTTCATTAAACTAGTTAATGCTTTTTCAGTTCTGTCTGTTTTTTAAGAATCCAACTCTGTTTATTAATTTGAGGGTTAGGTTGTGTGTGTATGTGTGTGTGTGTCTGTATTTGCTTTCAATATGCTTTTGTCTTCATATTTTGAATTTGTTTTAAATTTCTTAAGATACAGATTTTCTCACTTTTAAACTGCATGCTCAGATCATTAGTTTATTTTTCTCTTTTGTTAATATAAGCTTTAAAATATACACATTTGCCACAATTGCATTGTTTGTCATTACAAATGATATAATTTTACTTTTTCTAATATTTAGTCTTGGATCCAACTATTATTTAGCCAATCATTTTTCAGTCTCCATTTATATTAACTCCTGTCCTCAAGGAACTTACAGCCTAATGTAGAAGACAACATGCAAACAAATGTGTGTATACAAAATATTTACAGGACAAATTAGAGAATCTTTTATTTTGTTTGTTTGATTGTTTTTGCTTTTTGGAGGGCAATTGGGGTTAAGTGACTTGCCCCAGGTCACACGGCTAGTTTTTGTGTTGTGTCTGAGGCCAGATTTGAACTCAGGTACTCCCGACTCCAGGGCCAGTGCTCTATTCACTGTGCCACCTAGCCATCCCTAAATTAGAGAATCTTAAAAGAAGGCACTAGAATTAAGGGGAGATGGGAAAGGCTCCCTGGAGAAGGAGGGATTTTAGATAGGACTTGAAGGAAACCAGGGAAGCCAGTAGGAAGAGGCAAGGAAGAAGAACATTCCAGAGACGGGGCACAGCCAGAGAAAATGCCCGGGGTCAAGAGAAGGAGGAATATCAAGAACACCAGTGTCACTGGATAGGAGAGTGTATGACAAGGAGCATAAAGCACAGAAAGACTGGGAAGTTCGGAAGGAGCTCAGCTATGAAGGGCTTTGAATGCCAAACAGCATTTTGTATTTGATCCTGGAATAGACGGGGAGCCACTGGAGTTTACTGAATAGGGGAACAACATGGTTGGTTCCTACTCTTTAGGAAAGTCACTTTGGAAGCGAATAGAGTATATATTGAAGTGGAGAGAGATTTGAGGCAGGCAGACCCATCAGTAGTAGACTATTGCAATAGCTCAGGCATACTGGGTTGAGGGTCTGCACCAGAGTGGTGGCAGGGTCAAAGGTGAAAAGGGGGTGTACTGGAGAGATGTTGCAAAGGTGAAATCAATAGGCTTTGGCAACAGATTGCCAAGGGGGAGGTGAGAAACAGTGAGGAATCAAGGATGATAACTAGATTGTGAGCCCGGGGGACTGGGAAGATGCTGTTGCCCTCTACACTAGTGAAGAAGTTAGGAGGTGGGGAGGTTTTAGGGGGGAAAAGAGTGAGTTTAGTTTTGGAGGTGCTGAGTTGAAGATGTCTACTAGACATCTAGTTTGAGATGTCTGAAAGGCAGGTGAAGATGTGAGAATGAAGATCAAGAGAGTTTCAGGCAGGATAGGTACATTTGAGAGTCATTAGCATAGAGATGGTAGCTAAATTATTGGGAGCTGATGATATTGCCAAGTGAAGTAGTTAGAGGGAGAAGAAAAGAAGGTCCAGGACAGAACCGTGCAGGGACACCTATGGTTATAAGGTGTGATTTAAATGAAGATCCAGCAGAGCAGGTCAAGTAGTGGTCATAGGTAGGAGAAGAACCAGCAGAGAGCAATGTCCTAAAAACCTAGAGAAGAGAATTTCAAGGAAAGGGTGATCTAATCATGTGAAAGGTTGCAGAGTTGTAAAGGATAATAAGGATAGGGAAAATGTTACTATATTTCATCATCAGTTGAATGATGAAGTCAAAAGTATTGAAGATTCCTGTTTTATAGCATAGTTTGTCAATAATTTAAAAAATAAAACCTCAGGTATTGTTGGTTATTCTTTTGGAATAATGTTTTAATTATGTCCTTCTCCAAGCTATTTGGGAACAGAGGACCCAAGTAATAAATGGTTGAGAGCTGTAGAAAATCTAGACATACCGATCTGGGCTTACTTGTTGTGGTGGGGCCATAAGACCCATCACAGCTCCTCTGAACAAAAGTCATGTTCAACATTAGCATTTTATGATTAGACTTTATCTCTGTGGGAAAATGTATTCTATATTCTAAATTGGAACTTGGAATTAGGAATACATTTCATCCTGCTTTGACTCTGGCAGCGAAGTGAGGACTACTATCCCAAACCCAGCAGCAGGAAGGCGGGCAAAGCCTCCAGTATTAATAATGGTAAGAGGATGTATCATGTTGTGGGGAATGTTCTCAAGGAAGTGTCCCATCTCTTTGTCAAACCGAAGGTCTCCTCTCTGACTAGCCTAAAACAAACAAACAAACCAAAAACCAATGATCTCTAAAACCCTACTGCCCAATCAGTCTGTTTTCCGCCCCATTTCCTCCCCTTCATTTTTCCAATGCACTCATGTCTTGACCTCTTGAAAGATGACTTCCACCACAGGGGTGTGCTGGAGTCAGTACTTAGGAAACATAGGGATTAGTAAAGGACCAGAGATAGGAAAGCTCAGAGTTCTAGAGGTAAAGAATTTGACAAGAATGTAAGATAAGAGAATAGGAGGATGGGAGAAGTCTAGAAAGGTACAGTAGCTGTTGTTCAGTAGTGTTCGATGCTTTGCCACCCAATACTATACATGGGTTTTTTTGTTTTTGCTTTTTGGAGGGCAATTGGGGGTAAGTGACTTGCCCAAAGTCACACGACTAGTAAGTGTGTCAAGTGTCTGAGGCCAGATTTGAACTCAGGTCCTCCTGACTCCAGGGCTGGTGCTCTATTCGCTGTGCCACTTACCCACCCCTATCCATGGGGTTTTTTGGCAAAGATACTGGAGTGGTTTGTCATTTCTTTCTCCAGCTCATTTTACAAATGAGGAACTGAAGCAAATAGGGTTATGTGAGTTGCCCAGGTTACACATTTAGTATCTGAGGTCAGATTTGAACTCAGTTCTTCCTAACTCCAGGCCTAGTGTTCTATCCACTGAGCCACCTAGCTGTCTTTTGACCAGTTTAGGGTAGTGCTATATCTCAAAACCAATCATCTTCAATTACTTCTTTAATCGTTCCCTTCTCCTGTATTGATCTAATCCGTTTTCCACTCAACAGAGGTTCTAGCTCCACAATCTTGGGAATATTTCATCTCCTTTCTTCTGACACTGCTACCACCTTCATCACCTCTTACCTAGATTGAGAAAGGAGAGAAACTTTAAAGTTTACAAAGGCCTTTCCTCACAGTGGTAGAAGTATCATTACCTATATTTTGCAGATGAGAACACTGAAGTTCAGGAAAGTTGTAACTGATCCATTGCATGACTAGCAAATATTGGAAACAGGGTATTTTTTCCTTTTCTTTTTAACATTTTATCAATGGGTTATGTTTTTATATTGAAAAAATATTATACTCATTTCGTGAGAAATATTATGTAACAAAATTAAACAAAACTAGCAATATAATCTTATCTGAAAGTGCTTATAATATTCCTCGTTGGTAGCATCTTCACAACCTTTTTATTTAAAACATTAAAAAAATTAATATAAGGCCTTTTTTTTTCTCTCTCCCTTTAACTTACCAAAAAAGGGAAAAAATTCCTTGTAACAAATGTGGTCAAGACAAATCCCCTCATTGACTCTTTGTGTGTGTGGTCTTTGTCTGACCAGTTTAAATGAAAGTCATACCTACTTCCCTAACTCTTTCCATGCTTGTATAGTTTTACCTGCACAACCTGATTATGTGTATTAACAATTTCTCTCATCTTTCCTCCAATTTTCCTCAATATTTCTTTGCCCCCTTTTCATTTTTCTTAAATCTTCAAAACATAACAAAACTATTTGTAGGTCTTCCGTCCCAGTTGAATACTTCTTGTGACATAAGGATTTTGAAAGAACCCTTCTAACATTCACCTCCATTAGAACATAAACAGTTCCTTCTAAAATAAATTCCCCTCTAATTGTCCACTTGCATTTACCATTTTATTTTCTTCTTTAGTCCAATGTTTGTATTTTAGTTATTGTTTCTCATAGGAATGAAATCCAGATTTCTCAAAACTCCAAGTCCAGCCTTGCTTCCTTTTAGTCTTCCTCCAACCTCTCTGACCTTCAATTCATTCTTCAATGTTGTCTAATACTTAAACCATAATCATTTTATTAACTTTATCTCCCAGGTAAGACAAACCTTCAGTAGTATACCACTGCCTCCTGAGTATGATCTAAACTTCTTAGCACTTAAAGCCCTCCACAATTGGCTTAAACTACCTGTCCAGTCTCACTGCAAACGCAACACTCTTTCTTTGAGCAGCCAGGTGTCACAGTGGATAGAGCATTGACCCTGCAGTAAGGAAGACCTGGCTTGAAACCCTGCCTCAGACCCTTTCCAGAAGTGTAACCATGGACTAGTCACTTAATATATCTCAGTCACATTCGCTCATCTCTAGAATGTGGACAACAGTAGTATCAAGTACTGGGACCAATAATAGTGTCAAGTGTAAAGCCCTTTGCAAACCTTAAAGTGATCTATACTGTAGCCAGAGTGCTATTTAGATTCCCCCACTCTCATCCATGTACACCTTGTTCACTATCCTCCAGGTTGTTGTACTTGTCCCTCATTTTCTAAGAGCACCATGGCATCAGGGAAGTGATGACATGACTTGTGGTTGCCTTTGATTTGAGTGAGGGAGGGCTATGTAAGGTCACCAGCCTTACTTTCTCCTCCTGAGCCATCTGGATCCAGTGACCTGATATTCTCAGGATGACTGGAGATGACCCAGGATGCAACGGGAGACCCCGGCCCTTTAGGCTAAGGCCTTTTCAGGTACTCACTTAGAGTGAGGTAGCAGCCGTTCAGTGAATTATCCTCCACGTCTGGAATTGGTTACCTCATTTCTTTAAATAGCTACTTGTTGAACATTTTTTTTTCCTTTAAGGACTAAGTCAAGGGTCTCTTCCTTCATAAATCCATCTGTATTTTCCCCACTTGGAAATAATGTCTCCTTTCTCAAAGTTCTCTAGCTTGCTGGAACTGTCCTTTGCATTTATTTGCAGGATAATTACTTCACCTAAGAATCAACCTGCCTTACATGATAAAATCTTTAATCTTTTATACTCTATTCCTAGCATAGTGATTTGTTTATATTAGGCAATTTATAAATGTTGAATAGAATTTGTTATAGTTGGGTATTGTAAGAAGATATTGATTTTAATTTCATGGGATTTGATAACTTAGTGGGAAGACAAAACAATCATGTAAGAAACTTAAAAAAAATTAGGTTAAAGTTAAGTCAGTCTAAGTCTCTGAATCTATAAATAATTTAAATATTATCAGTGAAATTGTAGAATTTAACAGGAAAGCAGAACAATCTGTAAAACATCTCTCTTAGGAAACAGTAAAAGGAAAACATTAGCTGAACTTTTCCTCAAACCATTGGTGGTGACAAGAGAATTATTGAACAAAAGCACAAATCCCTGACAATTCCATCACACTACTATATCAGTAGCTGATTCAATCTTTCTTATCTATTTTCATTGAATATAACTACATTAGTAGTTCTGAGTTTTATGAACTAAAGTTAAATACTGTTAAAGACTATTGGGGAATACTTTTAACCAGCAGAAAGGCTTTTTTTCCCCCCAAACTGAAGCAATCTGATTTACAAAGTAACAGAAAGTCACAACAGAAACAACTTTATTTAAAGTAGTACTATGTATGGGGAGGCTAGGTGGCAGGCACATTGAATAGTGCACTGGCCCTGAAGTCAGGAGGACTTGAGTTCAATTCCGGCCTCAGACACAACACAAAAACTAACTGTGTGACCTTAGGCAAAGCACTTAACCCCAATTGCCCTACCTTCCCCCCTCCAAAAAAAAAATAGTACTTTTTAAATTTTGAGTTATCCTGTGGCCCGAGATTCTGATAAGTTAACACTTACCTTGTTCTACTACAGCAAAAGTGATTCACACATCTAAAATATTCTAGATAAACTAAGGCCAGGGGGAGGGCTAATACCTTGATTTAGTCATATTCATGAGATATATTTATGGGTCCATAATTTCACAGGTTTTAGAACTACAAGGGACTTTAGTCTAACTCTTTAATTTTGTAGATGAGGAAACTGAGGTCAGAGAGACTAAGAGCTTTTCCCAAAATCACATCAGTAATTAAGTAGGTGGCAGAACTGGGACCTATGATTCTTAGGTTCTAAATGCAGCATTCTTTCCCATTGTGCCAGAATCCTGTAAACACTAGTTCAGAAGGGGAGCAGAGATCTAAGAGTATAGAAATCCCTACAGGATAAAAAGGGTCAGAGGAATTATAGAGAAAATAGATGAAATTCAGTTTATTTTCTTGCAAAAAAAATTGCTGAACATTTTATACATGATTTCATATTTCAGAAGAAAAATATTGCTAGCATCATTTTTTCTTTCATGGACATTTTTTATATTACATGGAATATAATTTGAGAAATAGCCAAGAGGTGAGAAGTAGCTTGAACTTTGCAAAAAACACAGCATACTCATTCCTAGTAAAAATGTGCTAAAAAAAAAAAAAGTATTTTCCCCCTCTAATGCTTTGACTATGAACTAATGAATGTCAAAAGATAATGCTAGACCCATAGTAAGAAAATGAGAAATTTGCTGTGGTATTATGTGCAGTTCTTAATGTAAAAGTAGATAAGACATGGGAAAACCCTGAATTTTAAGTTTTCTCCAAGGCTATGAGATTTTTCCAGAGTTTCTAACAGATACCCCTTAGTGTAGAAATAACCTACACCAAACATATAGTAGGTAAAACATTAGATTAAAAAACAAACCTGGAAAAGATCATTTTTGGTTTACCTGGCCTCCTTCAAAACTCCCCTTAATTTCCACCTTTTATAAAAGGTCTTTTTCTCATGCCTTCCCTCTGATTACCTTCAATTTATACTGAATATGTCTTTTTGTGTATTGTCTCCCTTATTAAAATGTGAGTTCCTTGAGGACAGGGACTATGATTTTGTCTCAGCACTTGCCATGGTGTTGGTCACATGGTATACACTTAATAAACTAACAGACCTTATTGTAATTAGAATTAGATGGTCAACTAGCAAGACCTAAAATAGAAATTAACACTTACAGGCCAAGACCCACCAAAATAAGCTTTTTTCTGGGTGTCTAAAATATAAATGGAAATGTATAAGTGCTGAAAGGCTCCCTAATCCCTTTATAATGGAGGGTTAACTTAAAAATGAAAATACCCAATGTATACAAGCTTTATACATTAATTGTAATGGTTCAGAAGTACAAACTATGATTACTAATTACACTTATTTTTCATATTAAATATCAGTTGAAAAGCTCTTTAACAAAATTGGTAGTTTTCATATGATCTAATGATCTATTATTAGGTAAACTGAAGTGAGAGGAAGTCAGGAAATTTAGCTTTCTGTCCTTACTCTGTTATTAACTATATAGGTGAACTTGAGGAAGTGATGACCTTTCTAAGCATTAACTAAAGGATTTGTGATAGATGATCTGTTAAGATTCATTTAATCACTAATATTTCAATAAATGACTAATACCATCTACTTGACTAGAAGACAGAAAGCTTGGTTTTCATAGGAATAACTACATGAATGGCTCTTTTGTTGTGCTCCTAAAGACTCCTGTTAGACATTCAATGAATGTTACAAGCAACCATATATACAGTACTCTTATATGGATGTCAGTTGGTTAAGCAATTATGAAAAAACAACGAGCCATTGTGAAAGAAAGGTGGCCTAGAACGAACAATAAACTTATCATGAACACCTGAATGGAATTAGATCAGCACATGTACACTGTGCAAAGCCAGAATCTGCCACCATCACACAAGAAAACTAAATATGAATAAAGCTCTAACCATTCTGATTGTATAAAAGAGCTTCAGGATGGCCAGATACAAAAGACAACTAAGGAAGGTATTAGTCAATGATGGAAAGAATTGCCAGCTCACCTGTCTTAGGCAGCTTACTAACATTCATTGGTTAATTGAACAGACTAACTCCTGTAGGAACATCCAGGATTCCTATTTTAGCTCTGGAAGGGATTTTTCACAATTTGTGTGTTGTTTGAGTAAGGAGCTGAGTGGTTGGGTCTCCTTGAATTGTCCAAAACAACAAGGTGAGCTTTTTATTTCCATGGCTGACATCATAAAAGCCTTCTATCACTCTTTCATTCTTACAATAACCTTGTGAGGAAGGAAGTCAAGGAGGCTTTACATTTTATAGAGATACAAACACTAAAAAGATAAAAGAATAACATTATAATCAAAGTGATTTCATCAACTGAAGTTTTTTTTTCATTACTGGAAATGAAAAATACACAGTGAAATTCACAGTAATGGAGACAGAAGCAATTGCAGCTCCCTCATGAAGGAAATTGTTTTCTATTTCTTGTTATTATAGACATCATCTTTCACATAACAGCACTCTATTAAGTACTAGTTTGGCGAACTGGAGTAACAGCTGTGTAGGGCTAAAACCATTTTATGAATCAATACTCAACAATTATTTAAGTATCTACAAGCCAGGTACTTTTGATTGGTGCTTGGTATATAAGTACACAAAATGAAATAATTCTTCTTTACTGGGAACTTATATTCTAACAAGGGTAATAAGCACATCTGTAACATATACACCACTAATATAAAGCAAATAAATATAATTACATGCAAATTAATTGAATATAAGGTAATTTAGGAAGGGAGACCACTAATAATTGGGGAGGGTCAGGAATCAGGAAAGGTTTCATGCAGAAGATGGTGCTAGTTGAGTCTTAAAGAGGATGCTAATTAACTAGCATTTACAGAGTGCTTTGGGTTTGCAAAATACAAATATCATATCGTTTTATCCTTACAACAACCTTGGGAGGTAGGTGCTGTTATTTACATCTTATAGGTGCGGAAATCAAGGCAGACATAGGTTAAGTGATTTGCCCATTATCACACAGCTTGTGAATATTTGGGAGCAAATCTGAACTCACGTCTTCTTGACTCTAGGTTCAGAATTCTATCTATTGCATTAATTAGCTGCCTCAACTCTATGAGGTAAGAAAGGAATATATTCTAGGCATATAGAATGGTCAAGGTAAAGGCACAGGGAGAGTTTCATGTGCAAGGAACAGAGAAAAGGCTAGATCACAGAGTTTAGGTTTGGGAAATAATATCCCATGTAGTTCAACACTTAGTTTGGGGTTAGGTTATATAGGACTTTAAAAGCTAAAGACAAAGGGGTGGCTAGGTGGTGCAGTGAATAGAGCACCAGCCCTGGAGTCAGGAGGAACTGAGTTCAAATTCGACCTCAAGACACGTAACACTTACTAGTTGTGTGACCTTGGGAAAGTCACTTAACCCCAATTGCCCTTGTTAAAAAAAAAAAAGGCTAAAAACTGAGCATAAAGCATAAAGTTTTACCCAAGAGCCACTGGAACTGGTTGAGGAAGGGAGCCATATGAATAAGATTTACATTTAAAGAAAATTATTTTGGCAGCAGTGTGTAGGATGAAATGGAATAGGAAGAGGCATGAGGTAAAGAGACCAATTAAAAGGTGGTTCACTTCTAAGTGAGAAGTGATAAGGGCCTTGAGTTATGGTGGTAACCGTATGAGTAGTGTGAAGATGTATGAGAGATACTGTGAAGACAGAGAAGACAAGATCTGGAAACTGTTTATGTCAGCGTAGGGAAAGGGAGGAGTCCAGATGTTAAAATCATGAACCTGGAGATTAGAAGAGTGATGGTGTCAGCGATAATTAATCAACATATCAAGTAGCATTTATTAATTTCTTCTATGTGCCAGGAATTGTGCTAAGAGCTGGGTATAAAAATAACGGCAAACTAAAACATGCCCTGCTCTCAAAGAGATCACTGTCAAATGGGAGGAGACAACATACAATTAACTATGTACAAACAAGATATATACAGAATAAATGGGGGGAGTGTAATCTTAGAGGGAAAGCATTAAGATCTGAGGACTGGGAAAGCCTTCTTGCAGAGTGAGAGACTTTAAGGAAGACAGAGCTAAGAGGCAAAAGTGAGGAAGGAAAGAGTTGCAGGCACATGGGACATTCAGTGAAAATGTTCAGATTTGAGAGGCTGTGTGTCATGTACAAGGCATAGCAAGGACAGCATTACTGGATCATAGAACACCTGGAAGGGAATCTTCTTCATGTAAGAAGACTGGAAAGGTAGGAATGGGATAGGTTTAAAAGACAGGTGATTTTATATTTGACCCTGGAGACAACAGGGAGCCACTAGAGTTGAATGAATAAGGAAATCCTATGGTCTTTAGGAAGATATTAAGACAGCTGAATGGCAGATGGGCTGGGAGTGGGGAGTGACTTGAGGCAGGGAGACCAGTTAGCAAATTATAACAGTCCAGGTGGGAAGTGATGGAGGATTGCAGCATGGTGGTGGAAGTGTCTGGGAAGTCTGGAAGACAGAAGTTTAAGGAGAAAGAGGAATTCAGTTTCTGACAGTATAAGTTAAGACTGAATATCTCTGGAATATCCAGTTTGCATAGGTTAATACAGGACAGAAACTCGGAGTAGATATATACAGGGTGTCCCCAAAAATTTTAGTTGTTTTAAGCTGAAACTTGCTCTCACTTTATTATTCATGTATGAATATGTGTATGTGTGTGCATACACACATGTATACATATTATCATATTAAATGTTATCTGCATAGAACTCATTTATATTCTTGGGAATTTATGAAGTTATCATTATCTGGAGAGAGTGTGTAGAGGGAGCAGGGCTTAGTACAGAAATTTGGGTAATACCCAGTTAAGGGACCTCATATGGATGACAAGTCAGCAAAGAAACTTGAGAAGGAGCAGTCAAGAGAAATATCCATGAGTAGACAGGAAGAGACAGTGGTCAACAGAGTCAAATGCAGCCAACAGACTGAGGAGGATGAGAACTGAGAAAAGATCATCAGTCTTGGCAATTATCACTAGTAATTCTCCTAAGTATGTAAATGATCAGTGCCAGTAGCTACACAACTAAATTGAACTGCTTGCATTAGGGTTACAAAGACAGTGATGGAGCCAAAGATAGTCAGGCTTCTACTTTTTTTTCTTAAGCTACCACACACAGTTATTTTTTTTTAATACTGGTCATTTTAATTACCTGAGTCTTCCTGATTATGAAATCTCCCATAACATAACAATTCAGGATCTAACATATATTCAATTTTAAACTCTACATATGCTAGAGCTTTTAAATTTTAGGCTATAAACAAGAATACAAGCATTCAGTTTAAGCTTATAGTTCTGTCTCAACTATTGATAATAACACTTCTCAAGCTGTTTCATTTTATGAAGTATAGGAATAGAAAATGGACCTGCAATTTCACACCTACAGGTAGGCATGGAAACTTTACCACTGAAGATCAGCACTTTCTCTGAAATGCCTAGTTTTAAAGAATTGCTTAGAGTAGTGGTATCTCATGTTGCCTTAAGAAACCACAAATAAATATTATATACGTATTGTATGGTTATTTTGCTAAATGTTTCCCAATTACATTTTAATCTGGCTTGAGACCTCTGGCTTAGAGCTCTAAGAGTTTAAGGGACTTGCCCAGCATGTGTTAGAGACAGAAGCTGGAGGTAGGTGTTCCTGGCTCAAAGGTCTTATCTCCATCCACTACAAGATGCTGCTTCACTTCAAGAACTTTAGAATAAATTAAGGGTTTTTGGAAGAAAATGTGCAAGCCTCATACTTGTTAAGGATATCATGGTGATGACTGTGGGCATGCAGTAACTGAGTTCTTCTTTGAATTTTTGCCAAAGAGTGAAAAAATATTTTCTCTCTAGCACAAGAGGAAAGTATTTTAGATGCTTATGTCATTAAATCCAAACTTAAACCTCAAGACAAAAAAAGAAGTAACTAAATTTCTTCCTCTTCAGTAGGTACATGGAAAGCATAACATTTTCTGAGGATTTGAGCAGGAGAGCTGCATGCCTTGCTTATTATTGATAATAATGCTAATGGAATGGAATATAAATTTCTGAAAACTTTGATTTTCAAATCAAATCTATTCATCTAACCACATTTTTCACTGACTTATAAATTTACATAGGGAAGGGTCTGGCCTACAAATGAATAAAAATCAGTGAGAAAGCACCTTTTCTATTATATTCCTTTAAAAAGTTAGGATTTTTTTTTTTATTAAAACACTAAAGGTATAATACAAAAATACTAAATGAGACCTGAAACAAATTACATCAGAAACTAGAAGGCAACTTGTAGTGGAAAGAACATGGGAGTCAGAAGTCCCAGGGTCAAGCCTAGCCTCCATTTACCATCTATATGAACTTGGGCATGTCACATAAATTCCTTTAGTCTTAAGTCTCCTTCTTTCAAAAATGAGGTATATGGGTTCTATGTTAATATTTAGCTCTAAATCTATTATGTATAAACACATATTTCATTTTCCTAGGGCAATATCTATGCAAAGAATTTCATTATATGGACCCTTACATATAAGCTACGGAATCAAGGCAATTCTTCTGCAAGCTTAAACTTATCAGAGTGACCTCAAGAATGTGTTTCCTTTTAAAGCCTCATTATAAACTAAGCTGTTGTTCTTTAAACTGTTTGATGTATTGTTGTTTGTCTGAAAAAGTCCAACTTCTTCCATTCACAGAGGGGTAAATTAAGAAATACCATTCTGCACCAGGATTATTAGTTCTCTCACTGCCTCCTCTGTTTCCTTAGGCTGCCTTAATTAATTATGCTGTATTTATTCTTCTGCAAGCTGCTGGTAGCAGCTAACCTTACTACTTTTATTTACTTTATTTCAGGGTGAACTATTTAGAAGACTACTATTATCAGTGTAATCAGCACTACATTTTAGTATGAATAATAATAACCACAACTAGCCAGTGATGGTATATAAACAATTAAACTTAAAGTATTTTATAATTTTCTTCACTAAATTTAAGTGTATAGTTTTGCTGTCAACTTTGTGTGGTGAAAAGAGCTACTTATAACACTGAAATAAAGTACAACTTCTTTATACTTGGAATTGAATGTCAGGACTGATTATGTATATTATAGACTAACCAAACTTGAAATGAATGTAGTTAGTTATGTTTTTAGTCCACCAATTGCACTAAATCTCACTGTATTTTTGACATAATATTTATATGTGAATTAAAGGGAGAAGAGATTGCCATGGCCTTCATTCAATTTAGTTTTTCTTCTAAGCATAATGCGCATTTTACAGATTATATTTTTTGCATGCACCAATTCTAAACAAAAACAAAGAACAATTTTGATTTAAAAAGTACCTCAAGGCATAACAAAAAGTCATTTTAATTTTGATACATATTAAAACATTTTAGTCAGTTCTGCCTGACAGCATAACACGACAAATGCACAAGACCTTAAACATGCTTTAAAATGACATTCAGCAAAGTATTTAAAATTTAATAAATAGCATAGTCACACACAAATACATTTTTTCATACTGAATCATTAGCTACTAAAACAGATCGGCAAAGAATAAATAAACAGTAGTTGACAATAAAAGAAGGATGTAGGGTCTTGTAATCAGTCTAGTAGCCATATCAAACTTCTTATCACAAAATCTGAAACAACGATTTTCCCACTTGTTTTTCTCCAGTATGAAAATTACAAAACCCTGCTCCCCAAACAAAAACGTATACTGGAAAAAAAAAACATTTTTCTTACAACCAGATAATTCAGTCTTTAAATACAATAAATAAATAGAGAACCAGCAAAGCAATTTAAATTGTAATAAAAATCCAACACCCCAAGAAAAGAGCTATGGAAATATATATTCATTGCAGTATTAGCGAATAATAGTATTTAAAGTGATAGTGCTTGTGCACTAAGCTCATTTGAGACCTTGATATGATTTTAGTGCAAATCCCTTCGGTCCAATATAAGTAGACCCCGCGTATTATCAGGGAAAGACATTACCAGCTGTAACTTATCTTGTACAGTATTTGTACATATTTTATAAAGTTCAAGAATTAATGCATAGTAGAATATCTTCGGCCACTTTATTCTGTCCCCATATAGAGATGAAAAAAAATGACTTGGGATTTTACATACCATTTGGTTTGTACCATTTAGAGAGTACTGTATTAAAGTCAACGTTATAAAATCTATAAAAGGATTCTGTATTTGCCATCAGTTCATCTAAGTATACCTAAATTTTACACACCACAGCATGTTTAACAAAAAAGATTGAGAAATTTTTCCTCCCTTTGATAAATTCATATTATTAAGATGAAATTCAAGAATATTTAGACAAATGTTCTGTAAGTCAAAAATAAGGGAAAAATGTGATTTTTTGCACATTAACAACTATAACAGCATTTAGTATATTAAGTTACAGGGTATGTGTTGGCAATAACACAACAGGTTTAGTTTCTAAGGAAAAATATCACTCTGTACAAATAAATCTCTTAACATAGGATAAATAACCTGACAGTCAAATGAGTTTTCAGCAGCCATATTTCTACTGTGAACTACAGTACCAGGATAAACAAATTATAAAGTAATGGGATGAACATTGGTTACTTAACATTATGGATACTTGATGCATTTGTAGCTGCTAAAATGTGCACTCTGGCAGTTGGCAGAGTTAGAAGTGTTTATTTTAACCATGCAGGCTAACACAGCAGAATATGGACTTGCCCTGGACATTTTTTTTAACTAAAACTATTTTCTTAACTGTAAAGTACAAAACAATGACTGGATATTGCTCCAACTTGTATACAGTCTCCCTCATTCAAACTGTACCTAACAAAGTAACAAAGCTTCATCATCACTTGTTTCATTTTTTAGCACTGGTTCTAAGCATGAGTCAGGTATCTGGGCAGTGTGAACAATACCACAGTGCTCACAAGGGCCGTCTCGATTACATGGCCTTACTCCATGGTGTGTTGCACTGTAAGGCTGTCTAAGCCCTTGTCCTTGATCTGAAGCAAGATCAAGAAGAGGTCTGGAACAGTCATTCACATCAAAGTCTGATGCTGCATCAGAAACAGGAATGAGCATTTCAACATCATCATCTTCTTCTCTGCCACTCACCCCATTATCAAGCTGTCTCAAAGGACTTTGGTTCTGGTTGACAGAGCTTGATCTCCCTAATGTAAAGCGTACCCAACGTAAACCTTGAGTCACTCGACTTAGTGCACTAGTGAGCTGATGTCGAGCTGGACTCACACTTGGAGGCTCCGCACTGGTCACTTCCCTTCCATTATCTGCATTACCACTACGGGGATTCTGACCTGAGGAACTTCCACATGCTCCTACGGTTGCTTCTATGGCTGTTGTGGGAGGGACCTTCTGAGGCAAAGGGGCTGCAACTCCACCAACTGCTCCGGCAGCATCTCTCCTCTCGTTCTCTGTGTCTGTGTCATCAGACTCCACTGAAAACAGGTTTCTGTGAGCAGTATTTCTTTCAGGTTCTCTACTAGAATTTTGATTAGGAACATCATCTCCATCTGCTGAGACCAGAGCTAGTGAGCCTGAATGACGTGATCTTGCAAAATTAAAAATACGATTCCAAATGTTGCTGGATCTGCCTGCTATTGGGAGCCTGATTGAGGTAAATCCAAGTTGTGATCGCACAGCAAGTCTTAGGTTTTCCAAAACTGAGGCCTGCAACATCAGAAAAGGAAAAGCATGTAAACTGTAATATTATATATGTTTACTATTAGAAAATGTTCTTTATGGATAACTTTTAATTTAAATATATCTTGAATGGCTTTAAAACATTACAAACCAAGAAGAGGCAGTAAGACGAAAATAAAATCATTCCTTCCAACACCATGTACAGGAGAAAATAAACAATCAATCAGTCCTGTTACTATTTGAGGAAAAGAGCCAAATCTCAATGAATAAACCTACTAAGGGCTTTCCCATATAGGTTTCTCTATATTCTACTTTAGACTAATTAACATTTTAGAAAATTTAGCTGTTTTAAGATAACCTTAGCACTTAGCTCCATTTTATTAATATAATTTAAGTAGAGAAACAGGTGGCCTTAAAGTCAGTAAGACCTTGATCCAAATCTTGTCTCTAAACACATACTGATAAGTCACTTAGCATCTCTGTGCTCTAGGAAATTCTCTGAACTCTAAGTGGCAGAAAAGGTGTTGATTTGCACAGCTTCCTCTGTTAGTTCTCTGTATCAATGAAACTACAGGCATAACAATCTCTATTATATTAAAGGTTACATACAAATATAAGAATAAACTTTTAATCTATTTTTTAAAAAACCCATGACTCTTCAATTACCCTGGATTTCCTGACAGCAAATCAATTCACATTTATTTCAAATACTGCAAAGGCGGAAAATTCAACATCGAATTAAAAAAAATGCAAACTATTAAACTTTTTAAGACTGAATAAATACACAAATGTTAACAGCACAACTTCACAAATCTACTTTAAGCTTAAAGTTTCAGAAGTATAAAAAAATTGATTCTTCACTAAAGTCCCACACTTCATAAAGGTTTCCAAAGGTTAGTTCAAAAAGATGTAGCAGGGGGCAGCTAGGTGGCGCAGTGAATAGAGCACCGGCCCCTGGTGTCAGGAGGACCTGGGTTTGGATCTGGCCTCAGACACTTAACACACACACACACACACACACACACACACAAAATAGCCGTGTGACCTTGGGCAAGTCACTTAACCCCAATTGCCCCCCAAAAAGAAAAAAAAAAAAAAAAAAAAAGCTGTGGCAGATCTCACCCACCAAGCTGGAAGTAGATGCTTTGTGACAAAGTTGGGAGGCGCATGGGTGAAAAGCATATGAACAACATGAAACCACACATCCAAAAGTACTAAAGGGGAAAATAACAAAAGAATTGATCAATGCATAAAAAATGGAACTTTTGTTCATTCAAAATCTATATAACCATAAACAATTTTTCATGGTATGACATAATAATTAGTACTAATAAATGATTACCCTGAGGTTATTTGGTTACCTGAATCATCAGATATTAAATTATTACAATCAGAATGCAGTCAATACTAATAATTCCCAATTCTGAAGCCCTGTATAGCTTACAAAGCATTTTATATGTGATCTCATTTTATCTTCATGAAGATGCTATCATATATAGTATATATGTCTCTATTTACTAGGAAACTGAAGGCTTTAGAGAATAACTTACTCACCATCATACCCCTAGAAACTGACAGATTCAACTTGAACAAAGATATTCTGCTTCCAATAGTGCTCTTTCCATTATACCATAGCTACTTCATTATATTCCAGTATTTTTAAACAACTGTTAATCCTTTACTGAATATATATAGTAATGAAGAACATAAAATTAACCCCAATATACCACTCTCTACCCACTCTAGATAAATGAGAATTTGCTATATTTTATTTTCAAAACTCAAATTCCACATATATAAACTACAGGCTCTAAACGCCACCTGGTGGTTAAGAAAAGCAATATTAGAACTATAAATTCACTGAAGAAAATCCACAAATTTGTCATTTGTGGCTTCAAATATGTGAAAGGACAGTCTTTCTCTCCAAATAATGATAAAATTTATTATTCCACCCTACTTCTCTCTCAAACTCTTGACCTTCATATGAAAGATAAGATGTGAGAAAGAAGTAGAAAAGAAAGTTGTGTATATGTACACATCTGAGGAGGTTTCTTTGTTTTCTCCCTTTCTATTCTAAGTAAAATACAATATTCTGGATTTCCATGGGGACTCCTAAAATATATTATTCCTCTAACCTCTTCCAAAAAACAAAGTTCTGTTATTGAAGGGATATTCCAAAATTCAGCCCTAAGTGAGAAGCAGATTTTCTAAACAATTATAAAATGACAATCGGGAGGAATGTTTTCAGGTGGTTTCTAATACTGTCTTCAGATTCTGAAATAACTTTCAATTTTTACAAAATCACATCAAAAGTCTGTATTGGCCGATTTTGAGATTTCCAGCTCTTATTACTCAGAAGATAAATAAATAAAAAAAAACAATCTAAGTTGAAACAGTTCAGAATTAACAAAATTACTTTCATGTAAATATTCTTATTTGATCCTCACAAATGCCCAGTGGTCAGTGGAGGTATATTACAGATGAAGAAACTGAGATTTGATGAAGTTAAATGACTTGCCCAAGGCCATATAGCAAATTATTGGAAGAAAGGGACTGGAGAACCCTACTCCTTCTTTCCCCTAGCTTTTATTCAAGAATAAATTAGAGGATTTAAAAAAAGTTGAAACTGAAACTTGGTAGTAAAGTGCTTGATTGAATCCATTTAATATACTTACCTGAAATTCTGAAGATTTAACCTACTTAAAAATTCTGTTGCTGGAGTAGTAATGAGTCAGCCTGTAAGGAGGTTTCTTTGACACCTGTAAGTTGCCCCACACCTGAAATAAAATCCTTCAGAAGGTGGGGCCACATTAACCAGAATAAAAATTCTTTAGCAAGAAGTCTAGTCAAGCTTTCCTCAAAGGTGCTGAAGAGGAAAGATGGTAAAGTCACTATTTGAACTTAGCCCTACAAAGATGCAATCAGCAGGATTTTTTTTTAACTCTTCAGATTGTTGATTCCACCTTAAAAATTTGCTGTGAAGTCAAGTAATCCTAGTATGAGATTTAGAGCTAAAAGGGGCTTTTAAGTAAGGGAAGTAGCATGGCATAGTAGAAAGAACATTGGACACGGCTAGAGATTCAAGTCCATCTCTGACACTTAGCAGCTGTATAACAAGTCACTAATTCTGAATATTAAATTCCTCATCTGTATGACTGCCTATAATTAAAAAAAAGTCAAATTAATGAAGGTTCACAGCAAACATAGCACCAATCTTTATTTACTATCAGTCTTTTATTCTCCTCGATGCAAAAAGTCTTTTCTCCCAAGTAGGTGAAAATGTTATCTTCATAGTAATTATTCTATTGGTTACTCTGGTACAGACTAACAGATGAATTTTACTATTAATTTCTAGACAGACCATTAAAAACAGCTATTTGCTAAATAGTTTAACTCTTGAATTTTATTTAGTTTTACTTCAACAAATTATTTTATGAAAATATTCAAGAAATTCCTCCTTTCTAACAATCAATTACAACTATTAATTTATTGAAATCATTACAAGTGGAGTATGCTAAAGTTAAAAGAAAGATGCAACACTTATCTTAGTAGGCATTATTTAAAATGTGTTTTAGAGTAAAAGAGCTACCAAAACTCCATAAACAATAGCTTATTTAAACAGAAAAAAATTAAAATATGGTGATTTAAAAGATAACCACAAAAGGGTCATTGGATTTCCCTGATTTACCAGGTGTGTGTGGAGGAGCAGGGGATGGTGGTGGTGGGTGGGGCTTTTCAGTCACTTCTAACTCTTTGTGACTTCATACATACAGGGTTTTGGCAGATACTGGAGTGATTTGCCATTTCCTTTTCCAGTTCATTTTACAAATAAGGAAACTGAGGCAAACAGGGTTAAGTGACTTGTCCAGGGTTATACAGCTAGCAAGTGTCTGAGGCTACTATGTCATTTAGCTGCCCCATATATGTGAGGATCAGAAGTGTTTCAATCATTTGATTTCAGATTTATCAGGTAAACGGTACCTGGTTAGGTGAACAAACAGGGAAATCTTCAACTGGTGGAATCAATCCTTGGGCTATCAATTGTCCATAAGAAGGAGGAGCTTCTCTTCTTAGTAATTCAGCTTCAACTCTTGACAACTGGGTTTCAAATGATCTTTTAAATGCAGAGAAAGGAAAGAAGAAAAGTTACTCCTAAATGTATCAACAAATACTTTACATTCAATTTTAGTACATTTTACATTTGTTTTTTGAATGCTATTATAAAAGTGAATTTTTTTCCATCCTAAACTTTAAGGATCTCAATTAAGTTTGATTTCTCTTTCCATGACTTGTGTCTCTTCTCTAAAGTGACAGTAAGAAATCTGTCACTGATCATATCTTAACCATTTCCAGGTACTTAAAAAGGACCAATGAGTGTCATGGATTCCTGAATGTTCTTATTTATGCAGCAGTATAAGAAAAGCTATTTTTAGGTCATTTATTACATGTATAAAGAATAGGTAAAGTGCAAATTTATTCTTTTGTGATATTGTATATTTGTGTAATCATATATATATGATTATATATATGTAATCATATAGTAATCATAATCATATATCATACATACATACATATATATATACACATACATATATACATATATGTAGTATAACAGTCCCTGGAAATAAAGGGCATAAAGTATTTGTTTTAAATTTTATTTGTAGTTTTTTTATAATCAAGTATCTTGACATATATAAAATCTGCATTATGTTCGGAGAGAGGATTAAAAGACAGCTTGAGGGACGGCTAGGTGGCGCAGTGAGTAAATTGCCAGCCCTGGAGTCAGGAGGACCCGAGTTTGGTTCTGGCCTCGGACACTTAACACACACACACACACACACACACACACACACACACACACACACACTAGCCATATAACCTTGGGCAAGTTACTTAACCCCAAGTACCCTCCAAAAAAAAAAAAGAAAAAAGGAAAAAAAGACAGCTTGAAAACTTCAGCTTATACAACACAGTTTCTCCAAGAAAAATTAAAAACAAGAACTGTTGGCTACGATTTTTTTTTTCTTATCTTGATTCAGAAAATAGGTTTTGGTAACCATGGTTGCTTCCTTAGGGGCTCTACTCTTTCATTTCTCAGGGGTCCCTCTCACATTCTGGTAAGAGTCGACACATATTATAAGGTCTATAGAGCTCATTATGCACATTCACAATAATCTTAAGAAGCATTACATTATCACAATTTTATAGAAAAGAAAACTTAGTCTCAGAAAAGTTAAGAGAGATACCCACGGTCAGTAAGAGCTAGTAAGTTAGTAAGAGCCCATAGCTAGTAAGAACTAGAGATAGATTAAATCTAGATCTCTTGATTCCAAGTCCAATGTTCTGTCCACTCTACCACCAAAGACAAAATTTGCTGTTTTTCTATCTTTTCCAGGTCTTTCCAATAAAACAATCTAAAGTATTTACCATTATTAAGAGCATTACTCTATTAGGGATAAATGTTGAGCAAAAAATTTTACTGTGCAGGAGTATAAATGATGTATGTTGATTTAATTCTGATACTGACCTTCTTTCAAACATTCTTAAAGAGTAGAGCTTACAAGTACATCCCAATGCAATGACAAGTAATAGTCCACAGATGAGACTCCCTATGACTGCTGCTGTTATTACTCTGGTAGGCACAATTACTGGACAGTTCTCTTCATCACTACCATCACCACAGTCATCTTGAGAATCACATACCCAGCTTTCAAAGACACATCGGTTATTTTTGCAATGAAAATTTCCTGGTTGGCAAAAAAAGCAGTTTTTTTCATCTGAGCCATTAGGGCAGTGATTCTGGTAGTTGCAACGGTCAGAACGAGGATAACAGACACCATTTCTTGAACAGGGAAATTCCTCCTTTTGGCACATGGTACAATTGACTTCATCCCTACCATTTGGGCAATGCCAGTACCCATCACAACGCTGTTGCTCAGTATAACAACCCCAGTTACCCCCACAGGGTATTTCCCAAGGCAAGCAGAAGCCATCTACTTGATAGGTAGCATTAAAACCTCGGGCAGCATTCACTTTATCAGCACAAAAATGCACTCTTATCTGCCCAGAAGAAGAAACAACTGTAAGAGGTGCATGAGAGTCAAAAGCAGTTAATACACGTAAAAGCTTGTGTGGATTTTCTTCTAATCCATCATATATTTTGACATAATCGCCATAACCAGTACCATCAAGCTTAAAGTCAGTGAAGCGCAAAATTACTTTGCGATGATCACCAGTGTCTATTAGCCAGGTGCAATTGCTTCCTGGAGGATAAAAGTCTGGATAATTGGGAGAATTAAAAGTACCATAAAAGTATTTTAACCACTGTCCACATGTTTGTACATCACAGTCTATTTCATCTCCTAGGTCAAGGCAGTCAATGTTCCCATCACATTTTAAGGATTCAGGAAGACAAGTATAAACTTTGGTAAATCGAGACAAGCATTGGAACTGGTTGTAAGCACAGGGTTGAAAAGAGGAAGCTGTTGGAGGATCAGCTTCTTTGGCACATATCTCTTCATCAGAATTGTCTCCACATTCATCCATGTTATTACATTTCCAAGTTTCAGGAATGCATTTTCCATTACCACAACGAAATTGATCACATGCACAATTTGGTTCATCAGATTTTCCTAGGGGTAAAGAGTGAGAAAACACATTATTTTACACAGATAAAATACTATTTCAAAGATAAAAGCAAATAGAACTTTAGTAATTATAAAATAATTTTATATTATTTGAACAAAACACAAATTATGACAATATTCTTCACATGAGGATATTTTACTGCTTAAAATTTAGTAAAATGCTCTAAAATGTCTGAATAAAAGAGTCTTTAGGATATACTATATGTTTAAGAATTTAAAAATAGGCCTATACTAGACCAGTAATATCAGAAGTTTTTCAGTTTTATATAGTTTTATGCAACTGTCAAATATTTTCATTTTCCAAATATATTCTTTACTTCTCCATGGAAGATGTATTACAAATGGCAGGTCCTATTTTTCCTTCTGAGTAATATAGGAAGGGGTCACCTAATAATTGAATAGACTTTTGTTGGTAAGTGATAATCACAAAATTCTGTTAAGATTGGTTTCTTTATTAAATAATTTATTCATTGGTTGCATATGGTAGGTAATTAATAATTAACTGTCAAAATGAACTGATACACAGTTGATAGAAAACATTTCACAAGCAAATGCTTAAGTTAAACATCACAGAGAGGATGTCATGTCAATACTTAGGAGAATCATACTGATGGTCTAATTCTACCTATATATCATATATAACATATATATAATATATTAAGAATCAGTAAAATATTAAGATTTTTAATCCAGTTCCTAAGGCACAAAGTACCATTCGCAATTACTTAAACCCTGAAACATTTTAGTTAATAAAGATTTACTGACTCAGGTCTTTTGGTAAAACTGAAAACTGCAACTGAGATAGAGTAAGAGGGTCAAGCAGAAAATAAGGAAATTCTGAAACACTCTGCTTACAGATGTTGAATTAGAAGAAACATTATATGAAATATTTTATGGAGGTCAATTTTTCATTTTATAATAGAGAACTGGGATCAACTAGGCAACCTACAAAAAAATAACATTAAGATTAACTCTAACTGAAATGAACCCACTGACCAATGAGTAGATTACATTTTGATTATTTTACCTGTTTATTTGCAACTACAGGAAACTGAAGATTTCCTATCCCCACAATTTGTATTTCACACTTAATTTGCTCAATTTAATGTTTTTTTGTTGACATCACAACACTCCATGCACTTCACTTAAAGTCAGATATTTGTAAAAATAGCATTCAACTTATTATTTTAGACCTTGTTTATTTTTATTGTTAAATACTAAATTCTAATAGAAAAAAATAACAGCCTGTTTAGCTCTCTCCACAGCAGTTATAAAACAGAAGATAGTCAACTGGTGCTAATTAAGTACTTCTTACAAATGGAGAGAGAAGAGTATATCAAATAAGTTCAACTCTTACAAACCAGATAATCTCTACTTGGGAAGGCATATTCAACAATCAGGAAAGAGCTGTGCACATGCGCTGTCTATGAGGTTTGTGAATGAGAACAGAGCTGAACAATATAAGCATGGTGACATCAGCACCATCTCTAGTAAGGCTGCTTTGCACAGGAGCTTTTTCACATAGGGTTTGGATCTTTACTGCTCCCCTTCTTTCTTTTCATTTATATAAGAACCCTTGTTATTGATTTATTATCCTCCTATCCTGCCTACTCTTTCTTCCTTGTGTCCAACAGGAAATACCCTTTTCTACCATGATTTAACAAGCTTTAGCTCCAATGATTTACTCTTGTACAGTTCCAAAGCTTAATAGATTGTTAAATACAAACTGAAAGACTGGGCATAACTGAAAACTAATTTCCTAAAGGTTTCGGAAAAATGGCGTGACACACACACACACACACACACACAGACGCACACACAGACACACACACCCCACAAAAGGAAAAACATAAGAACTCAAGAGATGAGGGAATGAAAGAGGGAGAGGGAGAGAGAGAAAGGAGGAGAGGAAGAGAAGGGAAGAGAGAGAAAGGGGGAAAAGACAAAGAATGCAATCTATTTTTTCCATTCATTCACTTACTTTTCACTCTATAAACAACTTAAGTTTCTTAAGTAATCACAAGAGGACAAAAAGAAGTGGGGAAAAAAAGTACACAGAAGATAAAAATTATGACATCATAATATTATTCTTATTCTCAAATCATTTTGCTCAATTATTTTCATGAATTCTCCAGGGTATCCTCATCAAATACATACACACACTATATAGAAAATCTGTCCTGGTACCTCCTGTAATTCAGTGTTTAGAGATAAAGAAGTCTTATTTTCCAACATCTCTTTCCTTTTTTTTTATTTATTAATAGGGGGGTGGGAGGAGTGCTCAATTCTTTCACTTTTTTTTGAGACAAGCTCTGTTCAAAGCCCATTGTTTGATGCATAACCTTTGGGTTTGTGAAGAGGGAAGGGAAAGACCCAGATATAGGTATGTAAGAAATAGATCTGAGATATTTAAAGGGAATTTTGAACAAGACAGTACACCAAACTTATTCTTCTTCTGGGATTATAAATGGAATACAGCTTTAAGCATGTCAACATTCCTACTCAATCAATTCTAGTAGCTCACTATTTCCTTTATATCAAATATAAACATCCTTTGCTCAGTTTCTAAAATCCTTTATGATGCAGTACCAATCTATCTCCCCAGACTCACTGTGCACCAGTCTCATTCAGACACTGCAATCTAGTCACACTGGCTTTCTCCCTGCTCCTTACCTAGTGCACTCTATCTTCCATCCTTGTGCTTTTGTGTATCTCCTCATGTATTCAACACATTCCCTGCTACCTGCACCTCTTTAAAATCCCTCTTTGAACTCCAAGACACAGCTTAAGCATCACTTTCCAGATTCCACCAAATGCTAGTGCCCTCCCTAACTATATTATACTTAATTATTTTACTCTGCATTTATTTGTGTTTATTCTCCTTATATCTATTCTGTATATACTTAGTATTTCCTATCTCCCCTATTACACTGGAAAGTCCTTGAGAGTATTTTGTATGCCCTGTTCAAACTGAATCTCAGACACTTACTAGCTGTGTGCTCCTGGGTTTATTCATTTAGTCACTTTGTCTACCTCAATTTTCTCAACTGCAAAATAGTAGCACCTACCTTGCACAATTGTTGTGAGCCTCAAATGAGATAATATTTAGTACAGCATCTGGCACATATAATAATCTTTCCTTCCCTCACTCCCTCCTTCTTTCTCTTCATTAAGTACCTAGAGTAGCTAAACTAGTCTGAATCAGGCAAGGGATTCAGACCGATGATGTCTTTGTTCTAGGTGAGTATGGAGGTTTAGAGCTATCATATCTGACCTCTAACAACCTACCCCCCTGCCAATATCAGATTCAATCTAAGGGAATGCTTCAAACAATTATGCCAGTGTCTAATGTTAGGATTCAATTAACCTTTACGTAAAAGGACACTGTTAATACTGTTGCCCTCTATTCAAATAATAGCTCAATCTCTAAAGTTTGACATTTTTTCTTCTTTTATACACACCTGAAAAATATGCCAGTCTGAAACCTTTCCTAGAGATGCTGTCATCAGAATGGAATTTGATCCAAACGTGGTCCTGTGAAGAAATATATGGTGGTGGAATAGTGGAGCCACAAGCTCTGTAACTTTCAACATTCTTGAAGGTTTCTATTGTCAACCAATCCAAATTGCATCGCCTTGATCCCTGAATATCAAAATCCTGAAAACTGCAAAAAATAAGTCAGACAGTGATATTAAAATGAACAATTTTAAATAAAATTATTTTAATTTATCTTTACAATGTAATGGTAATTCCAATATTCCATAAATATAAATTGAAAAACCTTTCTCCAAAGAAACATTACATTTTTCTTTCTGGCTCACTATAGCCATGGTGCATACTGTGATTTTTTTCCTGTATATGAACCAACTATCTATCTCCTATTAAAATAAAGGAAATCATAGAATCACAGAATATAGGGTAAAAATCAATTTAAAAAAATTAATGTCTTGGGGCAACTAGGTGGTGCAATGGATAGAACATTGGTCCTAGGGTCTGAAGAACTTGAGTTCAAATCCAGTCTCAGACACTAACTAGTTGTGTGACCCTGAGCAAGTCACTTAACCCTGATTGCCTCCAAAAAAGAAAAAATTAACGTCTTACAAAAGCAAATATTGTCAGTTTAGAAAAGAGTGAAAGCAATAGAAGTCACTAATTGTATATGATCATCTCAGAGAGTTGAGGAGAGATATGGAATAGCTGCCAGTGGGGATGGAGGAATCAAGAAAAAGGTTTTTGAGGATAGGGAAGATGTAGACATTTGTAGGCAACAGGGAAGCCGTCAGGAGACAGCAAGAAATTGAAGATAAGAGAGGGAGTGGAGATGACAAAACAGGAAATCTGTTGGAGAAAATGTGATGGAAAGGAATCACAAATGAATGTAGAGGAGTTTACCTTGGCAAAGAGAAGAGACATCTCTTGAGAGAGGTGTGAAGAATATAGCGTGGGAAAGCACATGAGTGTTGTGAGATGAGGAGAATAAAAGCAACTGTGGGAAATGGCCTAAATTTTTTCAGTGAAATACAAGCCAAAGTTCTTATTTAAAAGAATGGGGAAAAGAAGAGTCATAGGGAGTTTGAAGAAGAATGAAATGGTTTGGAAAAGCCCACTGTGGTGACCGGAAGAATGAATTAATTAAGGAAGTGTAGAAGAATCTCCTTGCTGCAGTGAGAGCCCAGTTAAGATTATGTAATGCAAATTTGTAGTAGACCCAATCAAGACAGTTTCATGATTTCCCCCACTGCCATTTAGCAGAACAAGATTAGTAGCAAAGGCAGCAAATAGTAAGTGATGCAAAGTTGCATTATTATTAGCAGAGCATTATAAGAAAAAAAAAGCTAATATTGTCAGACCAAATAAAATTATTTACTTGAGAAACAGAAAAACTGGTATTTATAACAGCTAATAAGTACTCAAATAGTGTGATTATAATAACATCAGATTTTAAATTCAGATGATGAGTTTCTTTATTTTTTCTAAAGGAATTTATTTCCTTAGAGGATATAAAATCCCCTAATACTTTTGAACTTCACTGGTGATCCAATAATATTCCATTCTATTCAAAGTTTTTCTAGAGTAAACGGAAGTCTCCTACTGGAAAAATTCATTTTAAAGGATCTCTACATATTAATAGATTCAGTTATACTACAGATCAAATGAAGCATGTCCTTCATGTATACTGATGCACTGCACCTCTCTCATTACCACCTTTCAGATGACTCTTATACTATTCCCTCCCTTTATCTCCTTACTGAGCTCTACAAACAAGAGCTCAATGTTACTGATCTCTAGAAAGGAAAAAAAAAATACTCGAACCAATATTAGCAGTAGATAAGACGACTCTACTAAATTATATAAGCTAACAAGTTCTCACAAGAAGTTAAGAAATCCCACCCAGTCCCTCAGGCTTGCAACATAAGAAGTCATCCCAAATTCTTCTTTATCTCTCACTTCCTTTATCCAAGCTGTTGCCAAGACCCACTGATTTCACCTTTACAACACATCTCTCCAATATGGCCCCTTCTGTCTTCTGACACCGCCACCACTCTGGTACAGGCTTTCATCACCTCATGCTTTGATTAGTACAATAGCCTGCTAGTAAGTCTGCCTGCCTTAAGTCTTTCCCCTTCTCTAATCCATCCTCCCCATTCAGCCACTAAAGTGATTTTCCTAAATTGCAGGTTTGATTATGTCGATCGATCTCACCCCACTTTTTTTTTTGCCTTTTTTTTTGGAGGGGGAAGGTAGGGCAATTGGGGTTAAGTGACTTGCCCAAGGTCACACAGCTAGTAAGTGTTAAGTGTCTGGGGCTGGATTTGAACTCTGGTCTTGCCGACTCCAGGGCCACCTACGCACCTAGCCGCCCCAATCTCACCCCACTTTACCTCCTCTAGCCATACTTACTAAACTCCAGCAGTTGCCTATTGTTTCCAGGAACAAATATAAAATACTCTATTTGGCACTAGCACTAGCTACTTGACTCTGGGCAAATCATTTAACCTCAAGTTTAAATTTCAAGTTCAAATCATTTAGCCTCAAGTTCTTCAACTATAAGGTAGGGTATAAGGATCAAATGAAATAATATCTGTAAAGAGCCTGACACATACAAGGTACTATATAAATGCTAGCTGCTGCTGCTACTACTACTACTACTACTTTCTGAACTGAAAGTCAAAAATAAACAAACAAAAAACTGACATTACAAGAATGATTGTGTTTTACTGATACTAAAAAAATGAGGGCAGCTAGGTGGTACACTGGATAGAGGGCCAGGCCTGGAATAAGGAAGACTCATCTTCCTGAGTTCAAATTTGACCTCACCCAGACACTTACTAGCTATATAACCCTGGGTAAGTCACTTAACCCTGTTACTCAAGTTCCTCATAAATGGCAAACCACTTCACTGTCTTTGCCTAGAAAACCCTAAATGGGTCACAAAATGTCAGACACAATTGAAAAATGACTAAACAACAGCAACTAAAAGAAATGTATTAACTGAGAATTTTAACTGATTAACCAATCAATAAAACCTTATTAGGCAGCTAATATGTATCAGGCATTGTCTAAGTACTGGTGTTACACTTCACTTGAGGAAGTCAACATGTATTTAGATAAATATGGTTGGGGAGGGAAATGACTATAAAATCTAGTCCACCAATACGAGAAATTAACCAAATTCACTTTTTAATTCAGCGTTATACATTCTCTATCCTCAGTAAAATAAGAAAACATTTCAAAGTATGTGAATTTGTGTATTATTTTTCTTATGTCACGTTGCATATTGTTACTTTGATGTTTTTCTGCTTGTAATGCTCTCCCTCTTCAACTACTTCTTATGGAAACTCGTACCTCCATTTAAAGTTCAGCTAATGCCACCTTCTACAAGAGACTTTTCTGATGCCACCATTTAATCACCTACAATAGTTTAAAAATTGTTTGTAGTTATTTTGCATGATTCTCAAATCTACCTTTTCTGCTCCAATCTCTCTGCTGACCTACAATCTCCCATCTTTAACTGCCTTTCAGACATATCTGTATGTCCAATAGACATCTTAAACTCAGTGTATCCAAATCAGAGCTCATTATCTTTCCTCTCAAAACTCTCCCTATTTCCTTCCCTCCCTATTACTGTAGAAGACACTACCATCCTTAAGGTCCTCCAGTCACAACCTAGGAGCCATCTTGAACTCCTCACTGTCACCCCTCCCCACATGCAAGCTGTTGCCAAAGTTTGCCAATTTCACCTTTGCAACATTTGCTGAATAAGTCCCCTTCTATCCTCTGACACTGCTACCCGTGTTTCCCCAATAATAAGACACTGTCTTATTATTTTTTTTTGGAAAGAAAAACACCAGAGGGCTTATTTTCAGGAGAGGGCTTATGTTGTCCTGCCTCAGCTGCCTCCTCCGCGGCACTGCTGTCAATGGCGCCAGCAAGCAAATCACTGGGGAAGAACAGGATGACGCGCTCACTGCTGCAGCTCTGATTGGATGCAGCTCGGAGCGCTGCGTGTGTTTCACGGGTGGGGGGGGGATGGGATGGTGCATACAGAGGGTACCGTAATGTAGCGTGTAGCGCAGGGGATCACCTTCACTACAGTAGCAATCTCAATAGGGCTTATTTTCGAGGAATCTTACACAGTAAGGGGAGGGCTTATTTTCAGGATAGGTCTTATTATCGGGGAAACACAGTACCTCTTGGGTATAGGCCATCATTACCTCATGCCTAGATTACTGCAATAATCTGCTGATGGGTCTGCCTGCCACATGTCTCTTCTCACTCCAATTCACCCTCCATTTAGCTACTAAACTGATTTTCCTAAAGCACAGGTCCTATCATGTCAGCATCCTGCTCAGTAAATTCCAGTGGCTTCCTACTGTTTCTAGGAGTACATACAAAATGTTCTCTTTCAACATTCAAAGCTCTTCATAACTTAGCCCCCTCCTACCTCTCCTCTCCTGTCTTGTCACACATCACTCCCCAACATATACTCTATGATTCAGTGACACTGGATTCCTGGCTGTTCCAAAAACAAGACACACCAACACTCTGCTCTGGGCATTTTTTTCTGGCTGTCCTTCATGCCTAGTATACTCTTCCTCCTCAATCCCAACTATTAACATCCCTGACTTCCTGTAAGCCCCAATTAAAATTCTACCTTCTACAGGTGCCTTTCTCAAATGCCTTTTAATTCCAGTGCCTTCTGTTCATTATTTCTAACTTATCCTATTCGTAGCTCACTTTGTATATATTTGTTGGCATGTTGTCTCCCCCATTAGATGGTAAGCTCTTTGAGGGCAGGGACTGTCTTTTGCCTGTTTTAAAATCCCTAACACTTAGCAGTATGCCTGGTACACAGCAGACACTTAATAAATGTTTACAAATAATTATCCATGAACATGTTCCCCTATCCCTCCCCCAACAGGATGTAAGCTCCTTCAGAAAGCGATTTTTCTTTTTTTTCTCTATACTTAGCACTTACCATAACACAGTGTAATGGAAATGCAGATTTAAAGATCTTCCCTGCCCCTAGGCTAACGTGCACCTGGAGCCTGGGGTGGGAGGCTTGTTTTTCAGTAGATACTTCTTGATTGGCCAGTGGGTCAATAAGGTTGTTACATTCTCTGAGCCAGGGGAAGGCTATATAAGCCCTGATGTGTAGCTTTGTTTTGGGACTCACTTTGAGAAGTGTTCTGTGATTTGATCTGAATTCTGGGGAGCCGTTGTTGAGAGTCCCCCGGCTTTGAAAAACCCAGAATGTGGAAACCCAGATGTTGACTGGGTATGGATGTAATGGTTGGACAGTTTGGAAATCTGTCTACTTGATGTTTCTGTCTTGATAATTATGCCTGTATACTTTGAGGTTCAGGGTGCTGACCTTTTCTCCTGAACAAGGTAAACGATATATGTCTGACTGATTAAAGTAAGCTTGTTAACCCATTTTGAGTTGCTTTCCTTTAACAAAGCAGATCCAAGAACCTGTGGTAGCTGCAAACCCTGAGAACGCTTGGGGTGCTTGCTGCTACACACAGTAACTGGCAATCTTTCAATAAGCATTTATTAAGCCCTTATGTCTATGCACTAGGCACTGTGCTAACTAGGGATGCAAAGAAAGGCAAAAATAGTCCCTGCTCTCAAGGAGTTTATATTCTAATAGGTGAAAGCATTATATGCATAAATGTAAGGTAGTGAGAGTTTCCTTAGAAGAGAAGGCACCATTATTTGGGAGGATCAGGAAAAGCTACCTCTAAGAAACCAGAATTTCTTAGAGGCAAATATGATGGGCAAGATGCATATGGACATATGCATAAAGGACAGCAAGGTCAAAGGCACAGAAATGGGAAATGGGGTGTCATGTGTGCACAACAGCAAGCTGGTCAGTATGGCTGGACTGTGTACATGCACAGGGAAAAAAAATAAGTATTTTTGCCTAATGTATATGCAAAAATCAGAAGGGGCCAGATTTGAAAAGTTTTAAATGCTAAATAGAAGAGTTTATATTTGATCCTAGATTTAGGAGGGAACCACTAGAGTTTTACTGAGTAAATGCGTATGGGAGTGGAATGGGGAGGGGGGTCAGACTAAAACTTTAGGAAAATCACTTTGGCAGCTGAATGGAGGATAGACTGCAATATAGAAGAGATTTGAGGGTGGGTGTCCAATTAGAAAGCTCTTAAAATAGGCTAGACAAGAGCTTAGCATAAAAGTTAGAACTAGAATGGTGGTTGTGTGACTAAAGAGAATATATGTGAGATATGGTGTAGAGGAAGAAATAACAAGCTTTAGCAAATGACAATATGTGAAGTAAGACACAGGGATTGAGGAAACTGAGGTTACAAACCTGGGTGACTTGGAAATATACTAATGCATGATAGTAATAGGGTAGTTTGGAAGAGGGGAGGTAAAGAAAGGGAAGATAAGTTCTGTCTTGATATGCTGATATGCTGACTTTGAGATACCTAGTTTGAAATATCTAAATTAGGCAACTGATGATGGGCAGTCAGGATTGAAGCTCTAGAGAGAGACCAGAGCTGCATAAGAAGATCTGGGATTTATCTGCATAGATATGACAAATGAATCTATGGAAGCTGATTGGAGCTATGATTGAGAGACTATAGACAAAAAAGAGAATAGCGCTAAGGAAAGGGGACTAGGGGACACCCACAGTTAGGAGGAGTGACATGGATGGAGATAAAGCAAAGAAGGAACAGTGAGACAGGTAGAAGAACCAAGGGCAAGTGATCACAAAAAACCCAGAGGGAAAGTATCCAAGAGGAGAAGATGTCTTCAGTGTGAAAGGCTGCAAGGGAGGTCTAGAAAGATGACAATTAGAAAAGGTCATTTGATTTGGCAATTAAGAGATCATTAGTAACTTTGGAGAGAGCAATTTTAGTTGAATGCTATGGTTAGAAGATATGCTGCAATAGGTTAAGAAGTCAATGAAGGCAGAAGTAGAAGACTCTAGTATAGATTTTTTTTTTCTAAGAAGTTTAGCTAAGGGGCAGCTAGGTGACACAGTGAATAGAGCACGGACCCTGGAGTGAGAAGGACCTGAGTTCAAATCTGACCTTAGACACTCGACACTTAAGTGACCTTGGGCAAGTCACTTAACCCCAACTTCCCTGTCTTCCCCCCTCCAAAAATATATATATTTAGCAGAGAAAGGGAGAAGAGATGTTGGATAATCTCTGACAAAGGATATTTTTTTAAGGATGGAGAGACTTGGTGTGCTTCTAGGCAGCAGGGATGGAAATCAATAGAAAGAAACTGAAGACTAAAAAGAATAGGGATAATGATGGGTACAATCTGCTGTAGAAGATAGGCAGAGACAAGATGGGATGAAGGGGTTGACCTGGGCAAGCAGAAGGACAACTTTATCATCAGAGCCTGGAGAAAAAGAAAGAGCAGAGAATAACGTCAGAGGTTTCTGAGATCTGGAGGCAAGAAGTTCTTGGCAAACGGTTCAAATATTTTCAGTAATTTACATGGCTGAAACATATAACCAATGAGAAATCTAATAAAGAAAAGGAAAAAAGGATGAAACCAAGGAACTTTATGACAGAAAAAATGGGTTGGTCATATGGCAAGAGTTAGGTAAGACCCTTGGATAGTCAGGGTGCTTCACTGGTATTCTTCTGATATAAAAAGGAAGCAAGGAAGTCCTCTATGGATGCAAACCTTCATAGCAAACTTTTGGGAGGTCATGGATATACTCAGGATAGGCAGAAATGGATGGTTCATAATCTACTTTGCTGGCAAGAACTCCAAAACTGATGAGAAACAAATACTTATGAGTATTTTAGATACATGCTTTTAAAAATAAGAAATAATAGAGCTGCAACAAAATAAGTGAATGAGGAAATGCACAAATTTCTTAAAAGGAAAAAATTTTTCTCAAGAAATTAGTAATTATAGCAATTTAACTAAGATGGAGTTTAAATTCATGAAGATAGTATTTATAATATGCTACATATGTATATAAACACATATACATAAACATACACACATATAAAATATAAAGTTTAGAAAAACTTACCTTCAGGTCATTTGATTTATTTTTCTGCCATTAGGCAGAACAACACTTAAGTAAAAACCTTTGAGAATTTAACCTATTTTTTTAAGACCTCAGGAAAAAAAATCTCTCTTCTCTAGGAACTATTCAAATATTTAACTGCCATCAAAGTAATGAACTTCTTCCCTGTATCTTACCCAAATCCTTCAATTGCAATTTAAGTGTATTTTCTTTCTTTCCTATTCTCAGTGGAGATGCAGAATATCTGGGTAAGAGTCTGTCATAATGAAGACCATTATTAAATCAAGTCCCAATCTTCTCTAGGTTGAATTGGTCCGATTCCATTAACTTTTCTTTTTAAATCTTATTTTCAATTCCTTTATTCATTTTTTGGCCTTATACTGAATCTTTCCAAGCTTTTGACATTCTTCTTCAGTTGTGAAGCTCAGAAGTAGACAGCCATAATCCTGTTCTTCATTGCACTATTGTAAATAGTTCATGGTATATTTTGTTCATTTGATTTAGTTTTCCTTGATCTGAGAATTATATCACAGAATCAGGACCAAAGGACAGCTCTACATAACACCCTGTCTGACAAAAATCTTTGGATTTACATAGCCATGTTAAGTTGGGAAAGAGGTTTAAATTTTTTAAGTTAAAGTCTGGAATTTATTTGGTTGTAGATTTCATTTAAAATTTTTTCCCATTAATTTGGGAGGAAGATTACATACATATCAATTTAATTATGCTATGACAGAAAATAGACAATTACTTTAGGATCCCAATAAAGTGACAAAGTAATTCCTAAAGCCCTGAAATAAGCTTCAGTGACAACCACAAACTTTATATACAGCTATGTAGTGGGAAATATAATAAAAACACTTTACAAATAGATAGAAGAGCAGCCTAGGGTTATTCTGAAAATGGTCCTTGGAAAGGATATGGTCTGGGATAGCAGGTTATCATAAGGTAGAAAAAAAATCAAAGAGCCTTTTCTTATGCCCTGTCAATCCATAGGTTATACTCAATGACTTCCATAGATTTTCCCTTTGGCAGAGGTGAAATCAGTACATTTCTCTCTTGGGAGTAGCCAGCCCATAAGCCTGAATTCAAAAAAAGGTAGAAGCTACAAAAAGAACCTATTAAAAACTTTGATCTTATGACTGTAAAGGAAAGTTCCAAACATGCAAAACACTGTCTTAAATAATGAAGCATTTCCATTAATGTTTCAGGTCCAATAACAACTCATTATTTATAAACTTTTTTTAGTGGGGAGGAGGGGAGTGAAGGGACACTTAAATTTTGCATGTATTCTTGACATTGTTTCCTTAAGTAACACCCTGACTCTTGGGCCTTCCTTTCCTTTTACATTTTCTTCCCTACACTAACCTCTCTTAAAATTAAGCTTTCTTGACTTTTGTCTTATTCTTGGAATCTTGAAGTCACTTTTTCCAAGACTATCTTCCACATTTAGATTTATACTGCTAGGCCATTATCCAAAAGAGAACAAAGAGGGAGGAAAAGGTCCTATATATAAAAAAATGTTTATAGTAGTTCTTTTGGTGGTGGTAAAAAAATTTGGAAGCTAAGAGACTCATTCAACAACTGAGGAATGGCTGAAGAAACTGTGGTATATGAATGTGATGAAATACCACTGTGCTGTAAGAAATAAAAAAATAGATGATTTAAAAAAAGAATTGGAAAGATTATATAAACTGAAGCAGAGTGAGCAAAACTACTTATACTATCAATAAAACGAGCAGAAACAGGAGAATAATTATACAATGACAACAACAATATAAAAACAAATAACTCTGTAAGGTCTAAGAACTATGATCAATAAATACCACTCACTACAGGGAAGTGATGAATGTAGGGTGAGGGATCTCACATACACATACACACAGACAAACACACACACAGACACACACACACGTTTTCTGTATGCTACCACTAGGGGGATTTATTTCTTCTTGATAATGCATACTTGTTATAAGAAATGTGCTTTTTTTTTTCTTTTCCCAATTGGGTAGTAGAGAGGGAGTTAGGGGAGAGAGAGAGAATAAATTTATTCTCATTAAAAAAAACAGATTTGTGGGATGCTACAGATACAAAATGTTCTGTACACTTTCAGATGAGGTCAGTATATTAGTTTTATTTAATTGTTTTACTTTTGTTACAAGAGACTTTCATGAACTGGAAATAAGCTACAAATGTATGTAATGTAAAAACCAAACACACTAATAAAAATGAAACAAAAAAGGGGAGGGGCAGGGAGGAAAAGATTCATATAGTGCTTTGCAAGTCGTGGCCCTTTCAATCTGTGTTGAACTGAATGTTCATTTATTGAAAGAAAAATGAAAACAGTATCTCATAACTTGGTTAATTCAGTGAGTTAGGAGGCTGTTAATGATACCAAATGAACCCACTGCTGATGAGTCATTTTGCAAATCTGTAGCCAAAATGACACCTCTGCCTCAGTCTTACATAGGAGCCTCTGTGGCCAAAAGGGAACTAGAAGAGTCTGGATAACTTAACAAACTTAACACCAAAATAATTTCCTATTTATTTAATGCATGCACTAATGGAGGTAGATTAGAAGCATTATCTTTTTGTATAAAGGGTAATTCACATTATTAGTGCTAGATGAATAAAAATATCACTAAACGGTACTGCTAAATATAATTTTAAAAGTAACCAATTCTATTACATTATTAAATGTTGAACAGAGAAATTTGGCGATGCAATGTACAATAAAAGTTATATATTAATATGATAAAGTATCAAAATTACCTTATAGTAATGATTTCCCCTGGGTTTGCCCGTATGTACCAGCTACAGTTGATTCTGGAAGGATATTCAAAAGGCCATCCTGGGCTTGTGATTATTCCACTTGGTCCTCTAATTTGTTCTGGAGTCTCTCCACAAGCTGAAAAATATTGAAAATAGTCATAACTGATTACATTTTAAAATTGTATTTAAGTGACCAGAATTCATATTTTTTAAAAATCTTCAGATATCAAATTGTGTACAACAAAGCAATAATCCTGAAAATCCATTTTTCAAAGAATTATGAAATTTTAAAGTCTGAAATGACAAAGATCATCTAGGTTAAGCCATAACTGATCTCTGACATATGGCAATCAGTACCTACTGTGATAGGAAATTCATGCTGTAACAAGGTTAACTATTTCATTCTGGAATAATTGTTAGGAAATTGTATCTTATGCTGAGATGAAATCTGCCTCCTTATAATTTCCATCTCCTAGTCCTAGTTCTCTGTTTTGGAACCACTCACATCTTCTATCTGGGATCCCTTCAAATATCTAAAACCAGCTAACAACTTAATACTCTTGTCCAGACTCAGTAGCTTAGCCATCCATGCTAGGGTTTCTATTCCCTCATCATATCTGCTACCTTTCCCTGGGCAAGGCTCAATTTGTTAATAACCCTCCTAAAATATGGGACCAAGAACAGAACATAGTATTTCAGATGTAGTTTCTAGTATTACAGAATATAGTGAGTTTATCTGTTAGAACAACTGTTCTATCCATTTTTTAGTGGCCAACAGATTTGTTGAAATAAAAGGTTGGAGACATTTCATGCTATATCTTCTCATTCTGATTATTCTCAATTTGGTATTGACTTTTATCTTTGCTCTGACAAGTCAATGTTCTTAAAATTGTGGTCGTTCACAGACCAGATCCCAGGCCAGGAAAGCAGCGATCACACCTCTCCTTAGATCATGCCACCCTGGAAGAATCAAGAGCTTGCTGACCCCCTCCATCCACCCAGATCAAAAAACTAGAAGCTTGAGACAGTGTCCCTTCTACCCCTTGGAGAAGAGTGAAACTTTAACATAAAGTTAAAAGTCAAGAAATAAGTTGGAAAAATGTTTTTGTTTTGTTTTCTTCTTGCACAAACAACAAAAAGAGGACCTTCACAACAGAAAGTTACTGTGGTGACAGGGAAAATCAAAACAAATTCAGAAGAAGGTAGTGAAATCAAAGCATCTATGTATACAAAGCCTCAATGAAAACTAAGAATTGGTTTCAGTCACTGAACAGCTCAAAAATGATATGAAAACTCAAATAAGAAGTGAAAAAAATTGGGAAATTAAATGAGAATGAAGCAAGAAAATCCTAAAAAAAATTTTTAAAAGAAAATAACACTTTAAAACACAGACTAAGTCAAATTGTAAAAGAGGCACAATAATCCACTAGAGAGAAAAAAAAACTTTTTAAAAAGAAGAACTGGTCAAATGGAAAAAGATGCACAAAAATTCACTGAAGAAATTACTTCCTTAAAAATTAGAATTTGAAAAATCTCATTGGAAAAATAGATCTTAGTGAGATAATTTAAGAATTATTGGACTACCTGCAAGCCACGATCAAAAAGGAGATCCTAGATATCATTTTCAAGAAACTGTTAAGGAAAACTGCCCTGATATCTTAGAAGAGGGCAAAATAGAAACTGAAAGAATCCACAAATCACTTCCTTAAAAATATCCCCGAATGAAAACTCCCAGGATTATTATAGCCAAATTACAGAGTGCCCAGGTTAAGGAGAAAATATTGCAGCCAGAAAGAAATAATTCAAATATTTACCATGCAGTCACAGACAAGATAACATAAAATTTAGTAGCTTCTACATTAAAGAATCAAGGGTTTAGAATATGATATTCTTGAGGAAAGTAACTAGAATTACACAACCAAGAATGGCTTACCCAGCAAAACTGAATATAATCCTTAAGGGGAAAAAAAATGAAAACTTAATGAAATTTAGTATTTTCAAACATTTCTGATGAAAACCAGAATTGAAAGGAAAACCTGACTTTCAAATACAAAACTCAAGAAAAGCACGAAAGAGACAAGGAATCATAAGGGATTCGACAAGGTTATTAAACTGTTTACAATTCCTACATGGGAAAATGACAATTGTAACTCCTAAGAACTTTATTGTTATTAGGGTAGCCAGAAGGAGTATACATAGAGGGGATTAGCGTGAGTTGAATATGAGTGGGTGACTTCAAAAAAAATTAAATTAAGGGATGATGATAAAGAGGGATGCATTGGGAGAAGGGGGAAAGGATAAGGAGAATGGGCTAAGAAAAAAACAAATTACCAGTAACAAAAATGAAAAGGGTGAATTCACCATTAATGAAGGTCAAATTAAAGCAATTATTAGGAGCTATTTTGCCAATTGTCTCCCAAGAAATCTAAGTGAAATGAGTGAATATTTACATAAATATAAGCTGTGCAGATTAACAGGATAGAATACTTAAATAACCATCTTACTACCTGTGTGACCCTAGCTTAGTCACTACATTTGTGTTTGCCTCAGTTTCCTCATCTATGTGGATAATAATGTCTCCCAGGGTTGTTGTGAGGATAAAATTAGATAATGTTTGCTATATTACAGTGCTTTGCAAGCCTTAAAGAATGACAAATTTTAGCTATTACTGTTATTACTATTATTCTTGTTATTTCATCTCTGGGCCCAGGTCTCCCCATCATTCTAGGTACTAGTTGCCCCCCACTTGCTCCCATTTCCCTTCTCCTAAGGCAGGATGGTGTTCATGGAGACAATGTAATTTCGTTCCACAAATACAATGATTCAGTCATAAGAGGAAGTGGGGCTTATTAGTTCAAGGTTTAGGTCTGTTCCCCTACTATTACTTCTATTTCTTCCCTGCTTTCATCTTTACTTATCTTGTGTACTTTTAAAGAGAAATCTCATAATGGTTACTCTGCTGTTGTTTTTAAAAATCTGATGTCTTAAAAAAAAAAATCTTAAGATACAGCCATTTATTTCATTCTTTCCTTAGAAGTGGTAGTTATACTTTTCCTGTGCTTCTGTTGGGAATGATTTCAAGCTGAATGATCCACTCACATCTGATATATACATAAATATCAGAAGTGAGCATATATGTATTATGTATGTATATATATATGTGCGTCTATGTGTAGTTATATATTTATGTAGATGTGTGTATGTGTATACATTTACATACACATACACGCATATACATTGCAGAATTTTTCAAATACCTCTCTTTTGTTAGACATACCTTTTTTTTCATTCATGATTACTTTCAGGTTTACGGAGTGTGCAATTTTGGGGTTACAAAGTCACAACTTATTATCAATTGTAGCAGGAGACAGAATTATTTGTAGCTGTAGTGGACAAAAGGGTATAATTTTTTTCTGCATTACCAAAAGGATCTCATCCTTACAAAGTACTCTCATGTATTCATAACAGAAAGCATGAAAACATTATGTGAGGATCTGATATAATGAACCATGTAATTGTCACAAGGCAATCACAAAGTCACCCTTAACATAACACATATACCACTTAAATTTCTCCTCATATTCTCCCAAAACATTTTCAATAGTATTACATTAATTCCTATGATCTATCACAAAAACTTAATAAAAACTACATCTTTATGATTCAACTGTCTCTTCCTTTTTCCTTCATTATTACCTCCCCCCAGGAACAATGAAAGGCTTTAGATAAAAGGGATTTTATAAATCATTTAATAAATTTAAATTTATTTCAAACTAAATTTAAATTTCCTTATTTAATAGATGAAGAAACTGAAAGGCAGAGAGATGAAATTACATACCCAAGATAACAAAAATATCACATAATAATGACAGGATTCAAAAGAAGACCCCCTGACTACAAATCCTATTATCTCCTTGGGCTTCAGCTTCTTCACCTATAAAATGAAAGAGTTGGACTAAACGGGCTGTGACATACCTTTGAGCTCTAGATCTGTGAGTTTAGGAATTAATTTTTTTTAAACATAGCAGAACAACCAAAATTTGTCCTTTTGTGGTTTAAATATGGTAGAGAAATTGCTAACTTTTATGCATAGGTTTTGAGGAAAATCCTAAGAAAAACAGGAATTTATCAGGTGTTGATCTAAAAAAACCCCATTCCACAACATGAAATTTTGGGTCCTAATTTCTTGGAAGCCCTATAGGTGGCACTCTGTATTAAGAAATAAAGATACTACTTTTTTTGTGAAAGCCCAGAAACACATGGTATGAATATTTCCATATTACTGTACAAGGATAAGATACAATGGTAAGTGAGGATGTCGTTAACACTAAGAGTCACTTTTTTTCTTACGTGAATCATCTATAAACTACATTTTGTGTTTTTACAACTGCATTTTAAAATGCCACGGATTCAAGTTTCAAGATAAGAATTGCAATGCTCTTTTTTTCTTTTATAACATGTGAATATATAAATTAACTTAATTTTGCTTATTTGTAACACGACTCAGTTCAGAATTTGGTTCTAAATTTACTCAAAGACTTTTAGTTAACAAATTAACATATGCACAACAGATAGCATATAGAGTTAATACAAATATAATGAATATACCATATTCTTTATGTACCTTAGAAAGAAATGGAGAATATTAATTCAAAAATCAAAAAAGCCAACTGTAACAAAAATCATTTACCTTTTTTTCCAGAAGGTGGGGCAGACTTGGACCTACTTACCTATATCTATTTAATTAACTAACTATATTGATGATCCTCATGAACTGAGATTTGGGAAATTTTAAGAAAATATACAAAGTTTTATTTGATTGGAGGAGTATGTTTTGAGTTACATGCAAGCATATGACTATGGATATCTATGTAAAAATGTGTCTCATCTTTATAAATATACTACTTTCTACCAGAGGCCATCCAGTTCAACCCCTTCATTTCATAGATGTGGAAACTGAGTTTAAGTGACTTATTCCAGGTCACACACGTAGAAAAAGTCAGAGAGGTAGGTTCTGAATCCAGTTCCTAACTCCAAAGTCAGTCGCCACTTCCATGAAGAATGTTCAATACAGAGTCCAAATGGAAAGGGATTCCCCATAGGTGGTATATTCCTCCAGATGCTATTTGTACATGACATTACCTTGATTGCATCAAGAACAAAAATACTACCAAGTCTTGAAATTTATAACCACTCATAAGATTTTAGCCTGCCAATTTACACAAGAAGAATTAAGCCAATGAAGAATGTGTATTGTCCTGAACAGATTACCTAGTTGGATGTAAAGTCCCTTGAGCTGATCTATACCAGTACACATTTATTTTATTGGGAAGACAATGTAAACTGAAAATAAGCTGAACCCAGAAACAAATAGATGAGGTTGAATTGTATTTGGGAAACTACAAATAGTTTTCCTGATCATTAGTTTGTACCTAAAACAGAAAGCCTTATTTTTAACACCAATAATCTTATGGGAAGAGTCAGCATAGCATAGGGATAGACTGATGAATCTGCAATCAGGAAATTCTACCTCAGATGCTTACTGTCTATATGATCATAGGCAAGTCACTCAACTTCAAGATGAGCAATTCTTCATGACAAGAAGTTATTGATGGGTTGTAATCAACATTGGTGAAAAAATTCACATATTGGGATTTCCCAAACCCAATGAAAATCCATGAAGTGTTATACTGATGTAATATAACCTACTGCCATAGGACATAAAATACCAAATATTTGAAAAAAGCAAAATTGCAGGTTACCCAAAGGGTAATGAAAAGACACACAATGTTTACAAATTATCAATGACATAGCATATGTAAGGAGCTGTGAAAATAACATCAAAAAGACTTTTACCTGGAAAAGAATTGCAGCCAATGACAAAGAAAGGATAGAAAGCCAGCATACTACATTGGTACCTATAGGAAAGCTCCAGAATGTTAAGTGAACCTATGGATGATTTACAGTGGGATACAGGCCAAAGTCTCACTGAATAAAAAGACATAGATGGATTGTACAGTGAACCTTCAGTGAAGATCAGTGAGAACACAGATCCAATAAAGTATTCAGTGAAAAGGCATACTAATTTTGCCTCTTTAAAACTTCAAGGGTGGGGGCTGCTAGGTGGCGCAGTGAGTAGAGAGCCAGCCCAGAGTCAGTTCCGGCCTCAGACACTCAACATCCGCACAAAAAAACCTTGGGCAAGTTACTTAACCCCAATTACTTTAAAAACAAAAAACAAAACAAAAAAAAAAACTTCAAGGGTAGATCTTCAAGTTCTAATATTCTATCTGTTTACAAAGATGGTGTTTACTTTTAGCCATTGCTGCTAGAGAGTTGTCTTTCCAAATTGAAAAGTTTCAATCTTCATGATAGCCTCTGCATCTTCTTTATCATTTTATTTGCTCTTGGGCTCTGCACACAATAAGTACTCAATATTTAGTGGTGCAATAAGATTTAGAACTTCCTATGTTCTGCTATTTGGCTGGAACTTTTTTGACTAAAAATGCACACATGATGGGAGCTCTAATAACTAACAATCTTTTACAGGGATTGCTATACAAAGATCTTTGGTATAATCAACACATTTTTCAAATAATTTTATTAAGTACATTTATACATCACTTCATATTTTACATATTCTTTTATTTTGGCCTCTGGACAATTCTGCAAGGTAGTATAATCTAACAACTTTATGAGGTAGATATTAAATTTTATACATGAATAAACAATAACTCAAAGCGGTACCAGGACTTGTTCAAAGTTACCTAGCTAATAACTAATAGAATCAAAATTTTAACACAGGCTGTTTGATTCTAACCCTAGGTTTCTTTTTACTACATAAGTATTTATCATTATTAGCTCATATAAAAACTTATTTTGGTTTGTCAGTATCATATTCACAACAAACTGCGATATTACCTAAGTAGAGAAAAGAATGCACATTATAAAAATGCAGCATTTAACATACATCTGAACAAAGCCTTTGACAGAACTATTAAGTTTTACATTTATATACTTTGCATTGTATACATGATGAATGGAATTAAAATATGACAGTGAATGGAAAAAAAGTCTTAAAGGGGAAGAGAAAGAAAATGGAAAGTGACAAAGAAAAAAAGAAAAAGGAGAAAGTAAAAACAAAGGGATACATATGGTAAGGAAAAGTAGAAGCTGTTATTCAACATCAATGCCTACAACAATGCAAAGATGTCTACATTATCATCCTCCCTCTTTAAATCTTAAATACTTTCTAGTTGTTTTATATGTGTTTAAGAAATTTTGTCAGTATTATAAAGTATGGAGGCGGGAGGGAGAGAAAGAGATACAGAGAGTTAAAGGGAAAATCCCACAGCATAACAGTTGCTATGCTTTCCAGATAGTGTGCACTTTTCATTTTGACAGTAAACTAGCAAGTGAGAATTGCTTTGTAAATAGCACACAATGTGATACATTTTAGGATTAAAAATTGACTATTACATGACTAAGAAATAAAGAAAACAAAATAAAATCCATAAACCCTATGTAGGCTATAGCTACCAGGGATGGATATAGCTTTGTTATACAGTGCCCATCACTGTAACCAGAAAGAGTTTTTGATCGTAATGATCCTTTAAGATGTGACTCCAGGGGGTAGAAGAAGGGCTTCAAGAATTTCTATGTTGCCTCAACTACTCAGGTAGCTGGGGCAGAAAACTGGGGTCAGTCTGTACTCAGTGATGTAAACTGTGATGTTTACACAAACATATGTGATTAAATGTTAATATTTTTAAAGTGCTTTGAAGTCCTAAATAAATGTTAGGTATTATTACCGTTACAGAATGTGATTAAAGAAGTACTATAAGGTCATCATGCTCAAAATTCTTCTCATCAGTCTGAATAAAAAAAAAAAAGGAATGGTAACAAAAGAAATTTTGGGCACCGAGGAACTATCTCTTCTTGAATACCCTGTTAAAATACAGGTTTGGTTTTTTTATCTAAGAATGGTAACGCATTAAGTCATTTGTAAGAGTAAACATTTAAGATGACTAGACTTGGAGCCACAATTTGTATAGTGAAACAGTCAAGATTAAACCTATATGTAATTCAATATTCAACAAATCCAAAACCGTAAATCATATAGAATTTAGTCAACAAGCATTTGTTAAATGCTTACTACGTCACAGTCATTGTACTAAGTGCAAGAAATACAATTAGAAAAGCAATATAATCACTGCTCTCAAGGAGGTGACATTCTAATAAAGGGAAAAAACACACATAGGAGGTTTCAGGTTTCACATATTAATGAAAATAATTCTTAGGGCACAGTGTCAAAGCAGGTGGCAAGAGCTTTTGAAGTATCATCTCAACTGATAAAACCCATTTCTGTTGTTGTACCGCTTGACAAAGCCAAGGACTTTGACGGCAAGAACTCTTTTCTGGGTCTTCAAAAACTTTAACCACTGAATTCTGATTTGGATGTGTGGAGTTTAAGATGTCTATTTTGTAATGTCTGAAAAGCATGTCACTGATCTACTCAATAAACTCCCCTACTCCAATCAACTCCCTATAGCATCCAGGATAAAATACAAAATCTTGTGTCACATTTAAAGCCCTTTATAACCTAGCTCCATCCTACCTTTCCAATCCTGTTACATTTCACTCCCTGATGGCATACTCTTCAATCCAGGGACACTGGCATCCTTGCTGTTGTAGGAACAAGACACTCTATATCTCTGCTCCAGAAATTTTCTCTAGCTGTCCCCCATGACTGGAATGTTCTCCCTCAACTCTGCTGATGGATTTCCCTGGCTTCATTTCAGTGCTAACTAAAATCTTGTCTTTTACAGGAAGCCTTTCCTTTTTTTTTTTTTTTAAAGCAATTGGGGTTGAGTAACTTGCTCAAGGTTACACAGCATGTGTGTGTGTGTGTGTGTGTGTGTGTATGAAGTATCTAAAGCTGGAACTGATCCCAGGTCTCCCAACTCCCGGGCCGGCACTCTTACTCACTGCGCCACCTGGCTGCCCCCAAGGAAGCCTTTCCTAACCTATCTTAATTCTAATGCTTTCTTTCTGTTATTTCCTATTTATCCTATAGCTTGCTCTCTCTATATATTTGATTGTACTGTATCGCAAAATTCTTGAGGGCAAGGATTGTCTTTTGTCTTTTTTTGTATCCCCAGTGCTTAACAAGGCCTGGCACATAGTAGCCACTTAAAAAAATGTCTGTTGAGTGATGTCACTGAGCAAAAGTATATAGTGATTTGGTATGAAGAAGCAAAGTAATGTTCAAAGAGCAGATGACTGTATTACCCAGGATCTTAGATTTAGATCTGCAAAAGAGCTTACAGGTCATCTAGGTCAAATCCTTTGTTTTGCAGATGAGAAAACTGAGTTTTAGAGAGGTACTTTATTTGTCCTGGGTTAGAAAGCATTAAGTGACAGAGCTAGAATATGAACCCAAGCCCCCTGATTCACCTATACCATACTTTAAGAAACAAAACATAAATATTTTCTCAGCATTTTGGGATGCCACCTCTTTTGAGGAATCAGAGATGTAGGTGATCCAATGAGTAATGGAGAGGCGTATGAGGGGCAGAAGTAGTTAACAGCATATTTCTAATTATGACCAAACACAAGAATTGGTATAAGGCTAACATGGAGTTGTACAAGTATGTAATTTGGTCAGTCACCTGGTAAATATCAGAGGCAGGATTTGAATTAAGATCTTCCTAACTTCAAGTCCACTACTCTCATTTGCTACATCATACTGTGTTTTATAAAGTATTTCCTCTAGAAAATGTATGATCCACAATGATCAAATGGTTAGCAAGGATAACAGATGGACAACCCAAGTATTACACTGCTAACTAACCATAAAGTATAAAAAAAAGATGTAAAGTTGGAGTCATTAAAAAATTTTTTGTGTCTTATGGACCCCTTTTACAGTCTGGTGAAGGCTATGTATTCTTTCTCAGAATGTTTTAAATGCATAAAATAAATAGGATTACAAAGGAAACTAGGTATCCTGAAATAGTTATAAAAAAAAAATAGTTAAGCAAAGTCATAGATGCCAGGCTAAGAACTCCTGACCTAAAGGAAGACCTCCAGCAAAATGGGGACATACTTTGTGGAGAACATATTGAATGAACAGCTACATAAAGCATTTATTAAGTACATACTAAATGCCAGGCACCATGCTAAGAAAACAAACCCAAGTCAAAAGAAAGACCAAAATAAAGTCCCTGCCCTTAAGGAGTTTACATTTTAAAGTGAGAAGACAACACTAGCAATTATCTCACTAAGTTTTTCATGACTTTGATCTCTTAGGATTTTCCACTGGAGGTATCCTCTGACGCAATGGCCTCTCCCCATTGGATGGTTCTTCTTACAACCTCTCTTTAAGAAGGGAGCCTAGGTCAGCCACATCTAGGCCTCCTCTAGACTGTACCCGGACTACTTCTACCATGCCATTGTGTCAGAACCTTTTGTCCCTCTTTCCCTCTTTTCAGTTTCCTTTTATGTGTTGTCTTCCCTATTAGAATGAAAGCTCTTTGAGAGCAGGAATTGTCTTTCTACTTGTATTTGGATTCTCCTTCAGGAGGAGGAGAATATACATTTATATAGCTCCCACTATGTTTCAGGCACTGTATGATGTGCTTTTTAGAAATATTATCTCATTACATCTTCACAAAAAAACATGAGGCAGGTGTTATTACTGTCCTTAATTTACAGCTGAGGAAACTGAGGTAGGGGTTAAGTGACTTGTCCAGGGTCACACAGCTAGTCTGAAGCAGTATTTGGACTCAAGTCTTACTGTCTGCAGGCCCAATGCTCTATCCACTGTGCCACCAGTTGCCTCTCAGCATTTAGCACAGTGTCCGGCACATTGTAAGCACTTAATAAACTGACCAACCTTCAGTTTCCTTGGCAGGATTATTGTCCATGTCTTACCTATTGAGATGTTTTCTAGGCCCTACTTTCTCTATTCTTTTTTTTCCCCTCTAAACTTTTTCAAGTAATATCATTAGCTTCCATAGATTCAGCTATCACAGCTATGCACAGATGACTCCTAAACATAAATATGATACCTCCATCTCTCTCTTAAGCTCCTGTTCTGCACCACCAACAGGCATCTTTACCCAGATGAATGAGAGACAACTCAAAACTTAACATGTCCAAAACATAACTCATTATCTTTCCTCCCAAAGCTATCCTATTTGACCTTCCCTATTTCTGTCAAAGATATCATCATTCATTTAGCTATCCAGGCTCACAAACTCAGTCTTCTTTAACCTCTCAGTCTCCCTCATTCCACATATCCAATCATTTGCTAAGTTTTATCAATTCTTCCTTCATATCTCTTTTCAGAACCCCTTTTTCTTCACGAGGCACCAATATCATTCAAGCTCTCATCACCTCTTACCTAAACTACTATAAAAGGCTTCTAATTGTTACCCTTACTTCCCAGGCTCTCTCATCTCCAAACTAACTTCCACACAGCTATCAAACTGATATTCCTAAAACACAGGTCTGATCATGTCACTCTTTGGATCAAGAAACTTCAGCATATCCCTACTGTCTGCAATAACAGTATACATGTGTCTGTCTAGCATTAGAAATCTGTACTATCTGGTTCCTATCTAATTTTTTAGACCAACTTCATATTATTCATTCTCCAGTATGCTACTTTTCAGCAAAATGACTTACTGATACTCCCTATATATAATATTCCATCTTCTTCCTTTGTGCCTTTGCACTGGCTATTTGTTCTCCTTCACTTTCACCTCTTAAGATTCCCTAGTTCTCTTCAAATCTCAACTCATGTGACACTCTGACAAGTCTTTTCCTTATCTTCCTACTTCCTAAGTGTTTGCCCTTTCCCTACAAATTATATGCATTTTGTATTACTCATCTGTGTTTGTGTAGTTTTCTCACAAAAATCTAATTTCTTTGAAGTCAGGGATTATTTCGTTTTGGTCTTTGTGACTCTGGTACTTAGCTAAGTGAGTCGCAAATAGTAGGTGTTTAATAAATAATTTACTGAATCAGATGGTAGGTCAAGATGGGTGGAGATAGGCTGTGTAGAATATTAGCAATTATGATTTTCATGTAAGAAAATGAATAAAAGATATCAAGAACATATATGACTAGAAAAATAGATGGGTTGGTTAACAAAAGAAAAATGAAAAGGAAAAAAAGATGGATACATTTGAGTGTTATACTATAACCATTCAATTATTAAAAGAAAAAGAGAACTTATAAAATATTAAATAGATTCACCATAGTAGATTTATAGTGGATTTAAGGCTTGCTTATAAAAAAAAAAGGACAGAATGAGAAGGCTGTGAGGGTGGATGCAGAATAAACAAATCAATGAAATCACAGTTTTATCAAAAAAAGTATACTTGAAACATTTTTATGATATTTTTAAAAGGCTAAAAAATGGACCTCTTTGTAAAAAATGTTTTTGTCACTCTCTTCCTAGTAATCTCACTGTTATCTCTTCATAAAACATATAGAATTTGAAAGGAACCATTTAAATGTTAAGCATAAAAGTAGAATAGGGTAAGAAATCTGAGTTTACATTCCCCTGATTCTTTGGACTGTTTCCATGGATTATACCCACTCCCACTCCACCTTCTGACCTTGTTTGATCTCTGAAGACTCAGACACCTCTCTGGAAAGCAGGACAATTGTAAGCAGATTATTCACTGTTTATCTTTAACAACATTAATACTTCTCTCCTTCAGCACATATAAATCAAAAGTTGACTATAAGATTTTGCAAGCACTAGAGCTTGCTCTTTTGGTTAATAAAGATCAATGATGCACAGAAAGAAAAAATTGTGTACAACAAAGCAATAATCCTGAAAATCCATTTTTCAAAGAATTATGAAAAAAAAAGAAAAAAAATTATTTGAGGACCACATGAAAATAAAAAGTTAAACTAAGTTCATTAGACATATACAATATTAGATTTGCCCCATTTTAAAACTTAAAAACCTGAAACATAAAAATTTATTTAATAAACACAACAAACATTTAAGAATATATTTTATTTTGTAATATGGTGAGTTAAAAGGTCAGAGAAAAGAGAAAGCAAGAGGGGCAGAGGAAGAAATGGGAAAAGAAAATATCTTCATACAAAAACAGAAGAGGATAGAGGCCAGCAGGATTTCAGCAATGAACGTCCCATGGAAGTCACAGACAACATAGGATCTTAACAGAATTTATTTTTATTTATTGCTTTTTGGAGGGGCTAGCTTTTGTGTTAAGTGTCTGAGGCCAGATTTGAACTCAGGTCCTCTTGACTCCAGGGTCGGTGTTCTATTCACTGCACCACCTAGCCACTCCTCTTAACAGAATTTAAAGCAAGGGAGAGTCTTAGAAATTCTTTAGTCCAACACACCCATTTTGCAGATGAAGAAAAAAGTGGACAGAGGTAGACTGATTGATTACAAAGTTACATATTAAATATTAGAGCAGGGATTTGAATCTGGTTCTTCTGGATTCTCCATTATTTACCCTTTCACTACTTCCCCAATGCAACTATTCCCATAAATACAGAGACTGTGTCATGCTTATGTTTCTGTCATTGGCAATCAATAAGTATGCATGTGCTAAGCAAAAATTCTCTTACTATGGAGAAAGTGAAGTGGATGGAGGAAAAGACCTCCAGACTTTCCAGAATATCGGGGAAGAAAAAAATGCCTAGTAGTATGGGGAAAAAAAGACTCAAAAGTAAGACAAGGGCTACAGAGACTTTTAAGGGCATTAATGGTAGAACATAAAGGTCAAGAGCTTATGAGGAAGAATATGATATAAGAGAAAACAAGAAGAACTCTAAGTGTCTGGAGATATAGTCAACTCAATCAACAAGCAATTATTGGGGGCTTATTTTGTGGCAGGCACTATAGTTAGCACTAGGGATGCAAAAACCTAAGTGAAACAATCACTTACCTCAAGGTGCTTCCATAATAATAAGGGGCAGCAATATGTAACTATTTAAGTATGTACATAATTTTACACACACACACTCTGTAATATAAGGAAGATTTGGGAGAGAATGGACTCACAATGGCGAGGATCAGGAAGGACTTCACATAGAAGATGGCACTTAGGTGGAGTCATGAAGGAAACCATGTATTCTAGGAGGCAGAGATAAGGAGTGAGTACATTCTACACATGAGAGACAATCACTGGAAAAGCACTGAGATAGAGTATATTGGTTGAAGGCAGCAGGGAACCAGTAAAGACTGAAGATTGGGTAGTAGGGGGTAGGGGGAGATTCACTAAGGAAGGAATCTCCTAGAGAAGATAGAATGTAATAGAGTATGCTTGTAGAAGGGGTCACTGAGAAGAGAACTAACTACCTCTTCACCAAAGATTGGAATAAAGAAGAAAAATGGTGGGGTGGGGTGTCAAGGAGCTAGATGAAGAAAAGGGAAATACAGGGAATTCTTGGTAGGTAACACTGATCTTTCTAGTCACATATGGGAGAGGCTTAGAAGAAGGTGGCAAGAGGGAGTCTTTTTATTTTTTTTTTAAGCAATTGGCGTTAAGTAACTTGCTCAAGGTTACACGGCCAGTTATTATTTCTGGGTGTGGTGCTGAGTATCTGAGCCCGGATTTGATTCAGGTCATCCCGACACTGGAGCCGGTGCTCTTACTCGCTGAGCCACCTGGCCGCCCCCCTAAGCAATTGGGTGCTAAGTGTCTGAGCCCGGGATTCGATCTCCAGGTCTTCTCAACACTGGAGCCAGTGCTCTTACTCGCTGTGCTACCTGGCTGCCCCGAGGGAGTCCTTTTAAAGGTTTGAAGAGAAAAAAGGAGGAATGGAACAGTCTTTGTAGAGCATGGGACAGAGAATCAATTAAGGAGAAGTAAAAGGATTACCCCAATGCAGTGAAGGCCTAGTTGAGATTATATAACAAAATTTTGAAGTTCTAATTAGCACAGTTCCAAGACATTTTCTAGTTATATTCAGTAGTAATAATGGAAGTAAATGGTATAAGAGTAGCAATGGCAATGGGGAATGGGAAAGGGAAATTCAAAATCTATCAAGGCAGAAATGACAAGACTTGGAAACTGACCGGATCTGAAAGTGTAAGAGAATTATTAGTTTCAAGCCTAGGGAGTTCAAGTGTCATCAATGGAAACAGGGAAGATGGAAGGATGTGTAATGGTTATGGGAATTTGAAGATCTTCCCTGTCCTTTAATAGGCCTAAGGGAATTTGAAGACCCTTTCTGCTTTGAAGATATACCCTGCCCCCTAATGGGCTGAATGCAATCACATGGAGCCTGTGGTGGGAGGAGTTTGCTGAAGGGTAGAGCAGAGTCCACAGGAAACTGGGAGTAAGAGCATTTAGAGACTGGAGGGAGGAGAGGATGCACTGGAAGGAGAAAATGTGGCTTGTGAGTAAATGTTGGTTTGTGGGAAGGCTAAAGGATTGCTGTGGCTCTCTGTGAAGTTATGGCTTATTAACTTCTTTGCTACTATGATGGAATAGACTCACTGGTTTTGGGATTCGGCTTTCTGATGTGTAAATGATGTTTTGCATCTGTCATATATGGAGAGGCTGTTATATTTTGTGATTGAGCATACTTACAGTAGCCATAGGTGCCGTGAATACTGCGTTGGTGCTACAGGAGGCTGATTATTTTTTATTTTGAGGGGCATTTATTTTGATGAATTCAGTATATAAACACAGACACACACATGCATACCTATGTGTGTATGTATACACACATATACATTATATACACATATGCACACATACATATAGAGAAATCTAGTGAAGTAAAATTTCTTTATCCATCTATTTTAAAAATATATATCAAAAGATTTTTTTTTTTTAAGACTTAGGGATAACACACAATAGATAGAATGAGGAGAAAAATGTTCAAGTCTCATTTGGGGGTAATTGCCTGACAAACAACTTCTTCAGCAATTGAAAGACTAATCCCTGGAGGTAAAATAGCTTGCATTTTAAAAGAATTCTAAGACTTGAAAATTCTAAGGGAGGAGGAAGGAGGCAGTGGAAAACAGACAGAGAACTTCCCCCCTTCCCCCCCAACCATGCCAGTTCTTTATGGTTCTGAACTCTCTTTGTCCCATTGGAATGATGTAAAAATTAGTAGTTAAATACATGATATAAACATACACACATAAGAATCATCCCTACCGTAAAAATGGAATTTTACCATAATTTTTGTAGTAAATTTGTTGAGACAATATTAATACATGGTTCAGAAATACTTGTTGCACTAAATATTACTCTTTTCCCAGATTATTAAAATATACTTTATACAATTAAGAGCTGTATCAAAAATTGTAGTAACACTATGTAGTGAATTTATTCTCTCAAAATATTCTCCCCCTGCCCTCAGGGTGAAGGTTACTTTAAAAATCTATCAGAAAGCCTTAAAATGTGGATAAATATATGGTAATACTACTATCCCTAAGACATCAATATTTTCTAACCCAAATATCTCTTTACTATAAGTTCCATCTTGGATTACCATTTATTTTGGAATTTTCTAAAAGAAAATCAGCACACATTGAAATCATGAAACAGGATTTTATTTTGTGTGTGAAGGTGGGAATAAGAAAAAGGAAGGCAACCCAGATCCTCAGAAACCATAAAAGGGATCTGCTTAAAGAAAGAACATACCTTTATGAAGATATCTAAGCCAGGTGCCACTCTGTAATCACCAAATAACAAGAGGAGTTTTGATGTTTATTAGTGAAAATAAAGATAGGGAGTGGGGAAAATTCACCTCTACCAGCCACTAGTTTGAGTTTAAGGGAAAGACCTTCCCTGGACCCCTTAAGCTTGTAGGATTCAAGACTACAGGCAAGAAGCAACCTTTTAAAAAGAAGTGTGTCACATTCTATCAAAAGATCAATTATTGAATTAGACCTTAAAGTGACTATAGGTCATCTACACATGAGGAAAATGAAGCCCAGAGAGTGACCTGCCCAGGCTTTCATAAGTAATTCAAATCTAGTTCTACTCTTTCCCATTTGTATATCTGTAAGGGAATGATGATAGAGGTAATGAATCAGTGCTTCAAAGAATCACAAAATTTCAGAATTGCAAGGCACCTAGGCCATCTAGACTAAGCTATACCTCCCAAAATAATTCCCTCTATGAACTGCTAACAAGTGGTCATTCTCTTGAAAGCCTCTAGTGAAGGAACCTACCACTTCCCCAGCTAGTCAATTCGACTTTGGGTAGTTCTAATCATTAGATTTTCCTTATGTAGAGTTGACTATGGAGACAACAAATACGCCTCCACAAAATGTGCCTTTCAAACAAATATAATCATTCTTTGTCATGACAGCATTTCAAATACTTAAAAGACAGCCACCTAACAGGTCCCTTGCAAAATCTTCTCTAGGCTAAACTTTCTAAGTTATTTTAACCAGTCCTCACGGGCACAATTTCACAGCCCTTTACCATTCTGGGAAACCTACTCTTGGTGCTTGCTCTCCAGATTATCTTTCTTCCTAAAATGTGGCACTCATAATAGAACACAATGCTACAAACGTTGCCTAATCAGGACTGAGTACAAGGGGATTATCATCTACCTGATCCTGAATATTATTCTATATATATATAACTTAAAATTATGTTGTTTTTTTTGATCTTTTTAATGCAATAAGCACTAAAATTTGGATTTCTTTTTAGTTTTGTTTTAAATTGAAAATCACTCCTCTATGGCAAACAAAATTTTAAAAAGCAGTTAGTACAGCTATTTTAAAAACTGATCATAAAACCCATGTGGCAGGTCCAGGTAGCTGGGATATGATATGGAAAGGAAACAATACAGTGAGATACATTTTGACATGTAGGCAATTCACTAACAAAAAAATAGATCGTCTCTAAAATATACAACAGGATATACTCCTGCACCCTTACAAATACTGCAACTTTGGAAGGCTAGGTGGCACAGTGAATAGAGCACTGGCCCTGGAGTCAGGAGGATCTAAGTTCAAATCTGGCCTCAGACACTTAACACAAAACTAGCTGTTAACTTTGGGCAAGTCACTTATAACCCCAACTGCCCTACCTTCCCCCCTCCAAAAAGAAAAAAAAAAAGAAATACAGCAACTCTCTCCTCTCTAGTGTGACTTGAAAAATCTCTGGTGACCTGTCATGTGGAACAATTTCATTTTAGAAGCCACTGACAACATTCAGTCCAGGAGAAGGATCTTTTGTCAAAGTAAATAAAACAAGTAAACATTAAGGCATAATTCTAACCTCTCAGAACCCATTTCACTTGAGTCAGGGAAGAAGCATGATCAAAACAAGATTTATCACTTGTTAAATTACTACCCCGGTTATATTCAGCTTCTTTTACTGCCACTGGAATGACTTCAGCTCCCTGAGAAAGCACATGGGGATAACTGGAGCAACTGCTTCTTTCACCTCCCACATGAGTCACTTCTTACCATGTCCCCATCCCTAACCCCTAAATTGGTCCTTACTGAGCCAAACCACAAAGTGCAGTATCTTAACTAATGTCGTTGCGGGGAGTGGTCACAGGAAAGATATAGGTTAGTCTGAAATAGGAAAAAAAATGAGAAGAGGAACCATCAGCCTCCCACCTACAATTATGTGCTATGATTTCTAAGGTGATGGTCAGTGTGAGGAGAAGGCAGGGGAGAAACTTGATAGGGACAGGTGAGTCAGTAGAGGCTGGCCATTGCTTAATTGTAAGGGCAGCCTGCTTTCACTTTTTGGTTTTGCCTTGGATTACCTGTCTTGATGGCTTTGTGCAATCTCTTCCCTAGAAACTACATGAGCTTGATGGATTTCAGATTCTTGTCCAACTTATACATGATAAGAATGCTAATAGACAGATGAATTTCCATGAAGGTTTCCTCAAAAAGACCCTCAAGAAGTTTCACAATCCCGTAAAGGCAATTATTGCAAAGGGCTGTAATCAGAATAAACTTTTCATCCCTTGATTTAAGAAGATTATTTTCTCATTCCAGAAGGGTAGACCCTAAGCAATATTGTTTCCTAGGTTCTAACAGGAGTAGAGGTGGGAGGAAGGGCAACTGATCTTCAGTAATATCTACATACCATATGGTCCTCAGTAATGTTGTTGTAGAATGGGTAGTTAACCACCACAGGACTTGGTGGGATATTGTCCTTCCATTATTCAATGTGTTTGCTAACTGTCCTAGCTTTTTGCCATCTGCAAATATTATACCATCTATGTGTTTATTTAAATCATTAATAAAAATATTAAATGGCACTTTGTATATGAAATGTCAGATGCTAAAATCTAAGTATATAATACTTACAGGAATTCTCTGATCTACCAGTCAGGTAACCCTGTCAGATAACTGAAAAGTCATTGCTCTGGCATGACCTGTTTTTGAAGGCAGTTTCTTTGAAGGTCCAGCTCAAATGCTACATTCTACTGAAAACCCTTTCTAAACCTTATCCTACCCTGCCCCCCCCCAAATTATCTTGCACCAATAATTCTACCTTTTCAGTCTTCTTATGCTTTACCCTCCTCTACTTACACTACAGACTAGCACCACCTGCCTTCTTGCCTTCCAAGACAGGTTACCTCCCCTCCCAAATCTATGCCTTTTCTCTTAGGTTCCCTGGCTTCCAGACTGGGCTCAAATTCTACCACCTGCATGAATCCACCCTGCACCCTAACCAGACAAACAAACATCACTCTCATTTACACTGTATAAATCTTCTAGGTACTGAGTTATGGCCATGTTTTCTCCCCCTTCAAAATGTGAGCTCCTTGAAAAAAGGGAGCATGAATTTGCCTTTCTCCGTATCCCAGCCTTTAGCACTGTGCCTGGCACACGTTAACTGTTTAATAAGTATTTACTAATTAAATAAAGGAGAAACCAATGAATAATGAGAATTTGTCTTTAGATCAACTTTACATCCAGTTATTCACTTTCCAATTAGGCCTATCTCATCTGAGGTCTCAGACTGGAAACAGTGATAATAATACCACCTATGCACCTAAGTTTCTTGTCTAAGACTTCATCCTTAAACATTGCTTTCTTCAATGTTCAGGGGAAGCTGGGCCCCTGGAATGGCCACTGACTCCATGTGAAAAGGGAGGTATATGTCAGATACAAACTCTGGAAGATACTGCTCTTTCTGGCAATGGTAAAAGGGCATGACAACAACCAATAAAACAAAAGAAGTTGTCCTGGGGTTCCATTCATTTCTGAGGCAAATCACAGAATTCATCCTGACTTTGATACTAGCAGTCATACTACTCAAGCAATGGTACTGGCTAGGTGAATGTGCTTCCTTTATACTCTATAATGTCACTGTTCCCTTGAATCAAAAATCTTTTTTATGTACACTTATGTATCCAGTTGAAAAATCATTTCAAAACTGATTTAAACAATATTATGTAGTGTTTAATTTAACTGGAGGATATTCGTTGATCCTCCACAATATTTTACTTCAGGTCTGCTTCTATGAGGGATGTAACTGACCCTGGCTTTTTCTAGAACATCAGCAATTACTGATCTATGTCTGCTTTACTATTTATATGAAAATCTACATATACATTGAGGGAATTTTTAATAAAGATATTACAAGGGACCAGGCAAGATTTTACAAATAATATTCTATATGGGGGCGGCCAGGTAGCACAGCAAGTAAGAGCACCAGCCCCAGTGTTGGGATGACCTGGGGATCGAATCCGGGCTCAGATACTTAGCACCACACCCAGAAATAACTGGCCGTGTAACCTTGAGCAAGTTACTTAACCCCAATTGCTTTAAGAAAATATATATATATATTCTATATGACACCATATCTATACCACCATACAACTGAATGAAACATGTAGTTATCATTGTCATGAAAGAGATCCAATACAAAGTCCAAAAATAATATTAAGTAACGATAAAAATGATGCTGATGATGGTTTAATCAAGCACTGTTAAGGTTTAGAGAGCACTTTACACATATTCTCATTTCATCCTCACAATAACCATGGAAAGTGGGTGCTATTAGCATCCCCCATTTTACAGACGAGTAAACTGAGGCAGACTAAGTTTAAATGATTTGCTCAGGGTTATATAGCTACTAGTCTTTCTAACTCTAGTAAGACACTTTTACATTGAGTGAAATTTTATATTATTTCTATTACATTTTTACCATCTCTAAGGCTTTTAATTATTATGATTTTCAATCCTAGTTCTGTCACTTACTATTGGTTAAATTATTTAACCTCTTCAGGCTTCAGTTTCCTCATCTGTAAAATGAAGAAGTTGGAGTAGATGACTTCTAAGGTCTCTTCAAGCTCTAAATCTATGATTCTGTGATCTTTAGTAGTCAATACAAAAATTTATCTAACAAAAACCAAGTAGGATAAATCCCATTAATAAAACTGCAAAAGATATCATCATTTTTCATCATAATAGAATTTTTGTTATAAAAACAAAGATGCCAAGGGCTGAAGTTTTGAAAAAAGTCTCCAGTTCCCTTCTTTGCTTTTTATAATTCTACAAGCCAATATCAATAACTAGCAGTTTTAAGGCAGGTTGAAAACCAAACACTTGATAATATTACAATTTAATTTTTATTCTTTTCAATACACACTCAGATGACATATATAAATATCTATGCATACATGTACTAATGAAATTAATGAATTGGTTAGGAAAATTGCAAAGTGCTCCATTAGGTCAATACAGCCAAGTTTTTCTTAGACATGGGGAAAAATAGGGAAGATTTTTATTTCTTTAGTACTAATCAGTAAAAAAATAAATTATTCTCCTTAAGCAAAATCAGAAATCAACACAAATTTATCTTAATTCCAATGAGATATTCTCACTATAGAGTAGAAACCCATTAATATTTTTGCTTCATAAAACAATTATTCTTAATTACAGGGAACAGGCAATTAAAAACCTGGAAGTGGTCTAAAGGTGAATAATTATAGGAAGTTTTAACATACCATATTTTAAGTGTGTCATAAAAATAAAAAAACCTGCAACATTTACTTTTCACCGTGTGTCCAAACTAGTGAATGTGCATATGTGTACGTGTACACACACACACACACACACACACACACACAATCATTAACTCCAATTTTTTGGTTATATTAAATTGTTGAGTTTATTATGACCATTAGCCAAACATTAAACATAGAAGTTTATCTCTATTTGGTATTAAAGATGAGTATTACTTGAAATTTTAACAACTACCCAAAAAAAGAGGGGAAATTTTGGAAACAACCAAAAACGTTCAAAAACATTGTCTTGTACTCTAAGTATGTACACATATGAATTAAATAACAGCATCTTTATATCAATGAAGGTATAATTGATTTTATTTTCTATCAGGAACCTTTAATAAAACTTTTTTTAAAATTATGTTTCAATAATTAAATATACTTATTTGTACTAACTCATAAGAACTTTAAAGATACAAAAACAAGCACTGGTGCATGAATCTATAGAGGTAACTAGGTGGCAATGTACAGAACAAAGGGCTTAGTAGTCAGGAAGACTTCAGTATGAATCTTACTGCACATATTCCTTAACTCTGTCACCCTGGGCAAATCATTTTAGCCTCTGTGTGCTCCTAAAAGCACTTGCAATATAAGTTTTTTGTGAAGTTCAAATGAGTTGACATATGTAAAAAGGAATCTGGAAATCTTAAAACATTATTATTTACAAGGTTTCAGAAAGAAAAAAATTTAAAATACACTTTAGAAAGGCAACTGAATAGGGTTCTTGGGTACATTTTAAAAGGAATGGACTCCATTTCTCAATAAATAAGAATTATTATATATATAAAATATAAGAATAAATAATGGTCAAAGAATATGAAGAAACAGTTTTCCATGGAGGAACTGAAAAGTATTAACACCCACATGAAAGAGTACTACAAATCATTAATAAGAGAAATGAAAAAAACAATTCTGAACTTTCACCCCATACCCTGAAAACTGGTAAAGATATGATAAGCACACTAATAAATTGTGGACCTGTAAAAAGGTACCACCATTTTGGAAAGGAATTTAGAATTATTCAAATAAAGCGGCTAAAATGTCCATGCCCTTTTACCTAGAGATTCATTGGCTTCATACCCCAAGGAAGTCACTGGTAAAAAGAAAGTCTTCACATACACCAAAATATTTATAGTAGCACTTTTTGTAATAACAAAGAATTGAAAACAAAGTATATGTCCTTCAACTGGGGAAATGGCTTAACAAATTGTGGTACATGAATATAGTAATGGGAGTATTACTGTGCTATAAGAAATTATGCATGTGCCACATACAGAGCAGCATGGAATGATCTACAACAAGCCTGCACAACATACAGCCTATGCACTGCTTGATGCCTGCTGAAGGATTTCAGCAATCCTGCCAAAAATGTAGAGGGTGTAAATACAGGCCTGTACAAAATACCACCTGTTGTGTAGGCCTGATTTACATGAACTGAAAGAGTGAAATAAGCAGATATAAGATAAGAATATGCAAAATGACTACAATGTAAATAGAAAAATACAAATTAAAACAATATAGCAAAATTATAAGACCAAGCATGGTTTAAAAGGAGACATATGAGAGAAGGCTTCCAAAACCTAATCCTTTGCAAAGGTGGGAGGTCCAAAGTGTTGCACACTCCACATGCTCAGTTTTTTTTTTTTTAATATATTGATCAGTTGTACTTTTTTTCTTTTCTATCTTTAAAAAAAAAGGAGAGTAGACTCTGTCCCTTTCCAAAAGGTTCAAGGAAACAAACTGTAACATCTCAAAACCACAAACATGCAAATTTTCACTGTTTCTTTTCATTAAAATGTGAGAAAATGTAAGAAAATTGTCAGCATCAATGAAGATTTAAGGTAAGCCAGCAAAGTAGAGGGAAGGTGGCTCATTATATGAGTCATAGCACTTCAGTTTCAATGCAGCACTAGTACTGTGTGATTTCAGGTAACTCTCAATTTCTCTCAGTTTTTTCCTCTGTACAAGAAGGGGATTGGTCTAGATAATCTCTAAAATTATTCCCAGTGCTAAATCCTATGAACCAATGCAATAAACTCCACCCCCACCACTACTCCTGTTACTACATTCATTCATACTCGAAGTACTGAAGCAGGTTCTGAACTCAGGTCTTTCTTGCATTAAAGTTCTAGTCCTTTTACCGCTATTTCATGCTACTTCTCCTCATTAACAACTTTTGCTTGGTTTCTTGACCCTTAAAATTTTCATGATATCCCTAAATTCATCTTAATATAATGAAAAGCATAGTGGTTCTGGATTTAGAAGATCTGGGTTCAAAACCTATTTCTGAAATATTAACTTACATGATCTTGGGCAAGTCACTTAACTTCCCTGGGCTCCAATTTCCTCACATGCAAAATAAGAGTGACAGACCCCATGGCTTCTAAGGTCTCCTCCATCTCTAGAACTATGACCCTCCAAACTACTATCTATTCTGGCTCAAAAAATTTAAAGGATTTTTCAAGCTTTACCTAAGCTTTTTTGCCTATGGTCTAAACTGAACACAATGGTACCCCAAGTTGTCAGCCCCTATCTAAGTCTAGCCTAATGCAGTAACGGATTTATCTAACATTGCTTCAGTTATCCCAATCCCAGGAGGAGGGAAGAATTCACTGAGCCAGCCCACTGATACCTATAAAGCTCTGGTCATTAAATTTATGCTTGTTTATATGTTGCTGCTTATAAAATCCCAGAATCATGTTATATATCCAATTATACAATGTTCACAAAGTATAATCTCCTTCAAGACAATCACTGAGATTCAAAAACACATTTAGCATAGAGATCTTGTGGTTTAACTGGTATAGGTAACTCCAAGATGAGGAAACTCTCTACCAAAGCAGGTACTTTTCTGAAATTTATACCCTTAGAGAGTAGGCTGGGACATTAAGAGGTTGAATGACTTGCCCAAGGCCATACAGTCAATATATACCAGAGGCAGAATTTGAAATCAAGTTTTCAGACTTCTAAGGATAGCTTTCTGTCCAATATGCCATGATAAACATATTTCAGTATCACTGATACTCTTCTTACAATGTACATCAGTGTACATTTGGTTATTTCTAGCTCCTCCCATGGTCTCTTTCCCCCCACTGAACTTAATTCTCTTGTTAATTATTACAGATAGCAAGGTGACATAATACCAGTCTTGAAGTCAGGAAAACCAGAGTTTGAATCCTGCCTCAGATGCCTACTGAACCTGAGAAAAATACTAGCCTCTTTGTGCTTCAGTTTCCTTTCATGTAAAATGGGGATAATAACGGTACCTAACTCACAGGGTAGTTCTGAGGACCAAATAAGATAATATATGTAAACTGTACTTTGCAACCCTTAAAAGACTATATCTGGGGCAGCCAGGTAGCACAGTGAGTAAGAGCACTGGCTCCAGAGTCGGAATGACCTGGGATCGAATCTGGGCTCAGACACTTAGCACCCACCCAGAAACACCTGACCATGTAACCTTGAGCAAGTTAGTTAACCCCAACTGCTTAGGGGCAGCCAGGTGGTGCAGTGAGTAAGAGCACCGGCCCCAGAGTCGGGATGAGCTGGGATCGAATCTGGGCTCTGATACATAACACCACACCCAGAAATAACTGGCCGTGTAACCTTGAGCAAGTTACTTAACCCCAATTGCTTAAAAAAAAAAAAAGACTACATATATATTATTGATAATAATAGTCATTATTGTTATTATGGCTCTAATTTGTCACAGTCACAATGAAATCTCTGTCCACATTAAGTGCTACTGTGAGAAAATGTAGTATTAACGAAAAGAACGTTGAATTCTTAGAAAACCAAACAATTAAGTTTGAGGAACATAAGAAAAAAATAAAGCTTTTTGATTAAAAAGTGTTAAATTAGGTAACTTCACCATATTTCTTGATTCTGAACCTCCTCCACTATTTGCTATAAGAATACAGTTTATAATAAATTGGGCCATTTTATACCACAAAGGAGATTAAATACCCAAAAGACTAAAAGTCAGTTAGATATGTAAAGCAATGCCATTGAATGAATTACAGGAAGGTTCAAATGTAGAAGGTATATCAATTTATTTAATTAGTATACTTTCAGGTAGGAAAAAAAAAGGGACTCATTTGCTTTTCCTTGACATCTACATACTCAATCACAGAAACTACCAAGTTACATAACCATCATACATCAAAAGCAGCATAATATAGAAGTTTTTGCTCCCCATAAAACAAAAACTACCATATCGGATTCATGTTTACACTTAAATTCCACTGTCTACCTCTTTTGTCTATTCCTTTCCATAATACTGGTAAAAAGTGGCATAATACAATCTGGATCATGAAAAATTATAAAGAAAAAGAACAAATATTAAGACAATTTTCACTTAAAAATGCTTTTTTTCCCAAAAGAAAAAAATAAATTAAAACCTGCATTTACAGGTAAAACACAATGCACTAAAAAATGATTAATAAGAAACACGAATATCAAATTTAGTTCTTTGGAGACTGAATAATAGGCATAAAATATCAACAGAAGAATACCAGTATTTTAAGACAAGTTTTTAATCTTTAAAAATTTATTTTATTTTCAACATTCACTTCCTTAAGATTTTGAGTTCCATATTTTTTTCCCTGTAGCTCCTTTACCCTCATTCCAAGAAGGCATGCAATCTGAGACAGGCTCTACATGTATAATCATATTAAACATATTTTCATTTTGTAAAGAGGAATTAGAACTAATGGGAGGAGCCATAAGAAGAAATTTTTTAAAAAGCGAGAGAAAGCAAATAGTATGCATCAATCTGTATTCAGACTCCATAGCTCTTTTTCTGGATATGGATAGCATTTTCCATCATGAATCTTTTGAATTTGTCTTAGATCCTTGCATTGCTAAGAAGAGGTAAGTCTATCAAAGTTAGTCATCACATGATGTTGCTATTACTGTGTACAAAGTTCTCTTGGATCTGCTCACTTCACTCATGTAAGTCTTTCCAGGTTTTTCTGAAGTTCACCTGCTCATCATTTTTTATGGAACAATAGTATTCCATTACATTCACATACCACAACTTGCTTGGCCATTCCCCAATTGATGGGCATCCCCTCAATGTTCCAATTCTCGTCTACCACAAAAAGAGCTGCTCAAAATATTTTTGTACATTTGGGTCCTTTTCCCATTTTTATGATCTTTTTCAGTTACAGACCAAGAAGTGGTATTGCTGGGTCAGTTTTATAGCCCTTTGGACACAGTTCCAAATTGCTCTCCAGAATTGCTGAATCAGTTCACAACTCCACCAACTGCCACATCTCCAACATTTATCAACTTCCTATTTCATAGCATTAGTCAATCTGATAGGTGTGTTGTGGTACAACCTCAGTTATTTTGATTTGCATTTCTCTAATCAATATGATTTACAGCATTTTTTCATGACCAGACAGTCTTAATTTCTTCATCTGAAAACTGCTTGTTGATATCCTCTGACCATTTATCAATTGGGGAATGATCTGTATTCTTATAAATTTGACTCAGTTCTCATACATTTTAGAAATAAAGCCTTTATCAGAGACACTGGTTGTAAAAATTATCTCCCAGCTTTCTGCTTCCCTTCTAATCTTGGTTTCATTGACTTTGTATAAAAACCTTTCAATTTAATGTAATCAAGATTTAAGAGAAGTCTTTCTTTGAAGAAGGTCAAGATTATTAAAAGCAATGCGAAATTTTCCAAAGGCAATCAAGTCCATTCTCCTTTTTCAACTCAGCCCTATTCACTATCCATCTGCAGTGCCTATCTAAGATATAAGTACTGATGTTCTAGGTTTTTTCCATAGCCAAAATATGCATTCTTCATCTACTTGTTTTTTCTATTGTGGATAGTTAGACAAAAGTATTTTCAATGATTATGGAGGTTCTCAAAAGTTCAGCTGTTTGATATTAATCAGTACAATGTTATCTGCAAACAAAAGCAAGTGGAGGACATCATTAAAGGAAATCCCTTTTTCATTCTGATCCTTTACTGGATATATCCACTTTTGATGAAAGTATGTTATTTCTCACTTGATGGTTATAATGAAAGGGTCAATGAACAATATTATCTCTTGTTAAAATATTTTAAAGAACCATGTATTATTTCAATATATGCACAAGAGACATCTTGTTGGAGGAAAGTCTTAAAGGACATGCCATACTCTACTAAATCAAATTCCTTTAAGAGAAAAAGTAGTCAAAATAGGCACAGTAAGATCTTTTGTTCTCTATTATTCCCTGTGAACTGTATGACTGTAAAGATTTAATCTGCTATGTAAAGTATCATTTTTAAAAACCTGCCTATTTAATTTTCATACATTCATCAAAGAGGCAGCACGCCTCCAAGTGTGGCCTCAAGGCCAGGAAGACTCCACTTTCAAGTTCTACCTATAACACATACTGGCTGTGTAACACTTGCCTAAACAAGTCACTTAATTTCTCAGTGTTCTAGGCAACTCTCTAAATAAATTGCAAGAAAAGTAGTGATATGCATTGGTAGTTTCCTCACCTGGGAAAATCCTATACCAATAAAACCAATAAAATCTATGTTTATCAATGATGACCTTAATACAATTATAGATTCTTCTCATATTTTGTAGAGATAGGAAAGTAGGCATATGGGTCTGTACTCAGGTGACAAGCATTTATTAAGTGTTTACTATGTGCCAGGCACTGTGATAAGTGATAGGGATACAAAAATTAAACACCAAAATGCAAGATCCCTGCCCTCATGGAGCACAACTGCTAATAGAGGAGAAACAAGCAAATAACTATTTAATGCAAAGATATACACATTGTTATTGAAAGGTAATCTCAGAGAGAAGGCACAAGCAGCTGAGTGGACTGAAAAAGGTCTCCAGCATAAGGCAAAACTTGATATGGATATAGTTATTTGATCACAGTCATATACCAAAATTTGTTTAGCCATTCCCCAATTGACAGGCATCCCCTCAATTTCTAGTTCTTTGTAACCACAAAAAGAGCTGCTATAAATATTTTAAAACATTTAGGTTCTTTTCCTCTTTCTCTAATCCCCTTAGGAAACAGAGCAAATAGTGGTATTGCTGGGTCAAAGGGTATATACAGTTTTATAATTCTCTGAGAATAATTCAAGATTGCTCTAAAATATGATTAGACCAGTTCACAATTCCACCAATAAATTATTTAGTGCCCCAATTTTTCTGCACTCCATTCAACATTTGTTGCTTTCCCCTTTAATCATTTTAGCCAATCTGATAGGTGCAAAATGTTATCTCAAAGTTGTTTCTCTAACCAACAGTGATTTAGAACATTTTTCATATGACTATATAGTTTTGATTTTTTCATTGAAAACCTGACTATTCATATTAGTTAACCATTTATCAACCGGGAAATTATTTATAATCTGGTAAATTTGACAAAATTCTTTATATATTTGAGATATGAAAGCTTTATCTGATAAACTATAAATATTTCCTCCCAATTTTCTGTTTTCCTTTTAATCTTGACTATGTTGCTTTTATTTGTACAAAACCTTTTAAATTTAAATTTAATGTAATCAGAATTATCCATTTTATACCACACACAAGTTCTCTATCTCACTTATTCATGAAGAAATGGTTGACTGAAACTTGATCAATTCTGGGAGGAGTCACAGGCTTAATATAATTTGTGAATGCTGACCCAGTCCAGGTTTTTCATCACTTCTGACAGCTCCTCTTAGAAGCCCCTGTTGTTTCCCAGAGCTGGTCAGGTATTACTTTCAATATTGGGTGCTAATAACGAGGGGAAAAAAGATGTAATCAAGAGAATTAGGAGGAATGTCAAAAGGTCAAAGACTACATGTACACATATACATATAAATATATAAATGCATATGCATACATATAGGTATATATCTTTATGTATATGTATATTAGATATGTGTATAACACGTGTACTGGGAGAAGGAAAGATTAAGAACATACTCAACTGGTATAAGAGGAAATGTGATTGATATAATTTTTTAAAATTTTTTTTTGCTTTTTTGGAGGGGGCAAGACAGGGCAATTGGGGTTAAGTGACTTGGCCAAGGTCATATGGCTAGTAAGTGTTAAGTATCTGAGGCTGGATTTGAACTCAGGTCCTCCAGATTCCAGGGCTATTCACTCTATTCACACTATTCAACTCTATTCACTGCGCCACCTAGCCGCCCTGATGGAAATAGTTTTAGAAAAATGAATTATTAATGGTTTGATGTCAACTTGAAGGTACAAGTTTGCCTCTGTAAGAATACAACTGACATATTGTATTTGGTTCTAGGTGCCACATTTTAGGAAAGATATAGATGAGCTGGAAGGCAACCAGGATAGTAAGAAAACTGGAGACCATATCCTAATGAGCTGTAGAGAAGTCTTAGGAAGAATATATTCTAAAGGGCAAATCTTTGAGAAAAAGATTAGATGTGTTGTTCTTAGGCCTAGAAGGTAGAACTAGGAACAAAATGTAGAAGTAACAGAGAAGCAGTGAGTAGGGTTTATGCAATATAAAGAAAAAAATTCTGTATCAAAGTAAAATGGACTACCTTGGGATATGGTGGGTTTTTCATCAATAGGGAGGTCTTCAAACAAAGCTGTATCTGCAAACGTCAACAATGTTAGAGGAAGGATTGTTGATGAGTTAGGTATGAGTTGAAATTGATACCTCTGGGCTCCCTTCCAACTCTTATATGATTTAAGTCACGAACACTGAGGTAATACACATGTTACGGCACTATTTAAGACATTTCATTGAAACAATATATAGAGGGTGTGAAAAATCTTAGGGCAGTATTAAGTTTTAGTAGCTAAGACTAAGTTTACTGGGACACTCAGTATGATAAGCACATCAAACTTGCACTTATGCTTCAAATTAGGAAACTAAAAACATGTATGACTAATTTACAAAACTGAAAACCATGCATCAAAAAACTACTTATTGTTTGTACAGGTAATTGGGAAAAACTGATTTAAAAAAAAACTACTTATAAGCCACCAGACCACAAAGGTTTTTGAACTGCAGTCCTCAGTAAGGCAATAAATACTTAGTAAGTGCCTACTGTGGGTCAGGAACTGTGCTAAGAGCTAGTGATACAAAGAATGTTGTAAAACACAGTCCCTGAATTCAAGGAGCTAACAGCTTAACTGGGGAGACTATATGCAAAAGCTACATATAAACAAGTTAAATACAGGATAAATTGGAGATAATCAACAGAGGAAAAGCAAGAAGACCATGAAAAATTTCTTGTAGGTGAGATTTTAACTAGGACTTGAAGGAAGTCATGGAAACCAGAAGACAGAGATGATGATGTAGGGAACTTCTAGACATGGGGGGCAGTCATTGAAAAATTGAAATAATGCCCAAAGCTGGGAAAGAGTGTCTTACTTGAAGAGAGCAAGAAGGCCAGTGTCACTGGATAAAAGTGAGGCAACATGGGAGTGGGTGGGAGGAGTAAAATATAAGAAGACTGGAAAAGTAGCAGGGTCTGGGTTATGAAGGGCTTTGAAATGGCAAACAAAATTTTATACACTGCATCCAGAAAATGACAGGGAGTCACAGGAGTTTATTGAGCAAATAGGGGAAGGGAGGTATTGTGGTCAGACTTATACTTTAGGAAGATAAGACTGGCAGCTAAAGGAAAGTCAGAACAGAGAGAAGAGAGACCTGTGGCAGGGAGACCAACCAGCAGGCTACTGCAATAGCCCAAGGGCTTTCAAGAGGTGGCGTGTCATAAGAGACAAAGAAGCATATGTGAAAAAATGTTACAAAGGTAAAACTGGCAGGCTTCAGCAACAGATTGGACATGGGAGGCAAAAATGAGGTGTTGAGGATGATAACTAAGCTGGCAGTACGGGTAACTGGAAGGATGGGTAACCCTCAACAGTAAAAGGAAAATCTGGAAGAGTATAGGTTAGAGGAGAAAGATAATGAGCTCAGTTTTGGACTTGGTGAGTTTAAGCTATCTATGAGAAATTTAGTTGAATGCTCAATAAACAGTTGGAGACATAAAACTGGAGGTCAGGAGAAAGGTTTGGACTGAACAAAGAGATTTCAGAATCATCAGTCGAGATGATAAACAAATCCACTGAAGTTGATGATATCACCAAGGGAAACTGTACTGGAAAGGAAAAAGGGACCAGGATTGAACTCTGTAGGACATCCATGGATTGGGTTAGCTAGCATGACATGGATGATCCAGCATAACATACTGAGCAGTGGTTAGATAAGTAGAAGTGAAAATCTAGAGAGAAGAAAATATCAGAAGAAGGTGACATAATTTTGAAGGTTACAGAGAAGTCAAGAAAGATGAGTACTGAGTAAAGGCCATTAGATTTGGCAATTAGGAGATTGTAATTAACTTTGAAAATAGCAGTTTTATTTAGATGATAAAGTTGGAAGTCAGACTATAGAGCGTTAAGAAGACAGTGAAAAATGGCTCAGTGGATAGAACACCAGCCCTGGAATTAGGAGGTCCTGATTTCAAATCTTACCACATTTTTCTAACTGCGTGACTCTGGGCAAGTCACTTAACCCCTATTGCCTCAAAAAAAAAAAAAGAGAGAGAGGAAACAAGTAGAAGAATCTATAATTGGTTTCTTTTATCATTATATGTATTTTATTTTATTCATTTATAAACATTCTGAGAAGAGGTCTGAAGGCTTCACCACATTGGCAAAGGATTTTATAACACAAAAACAGCTAAGAATCTCCTGGACCAAAGGGATGTCATTTGAATAACATGATTAAGTGCAATATCCACTGCCTACTATATAGGGAGTTATCAGGTAAAGAAAATAATTACAGATACTGAAGGTCTTACAAATAGGAGGAAGTTACATAAGTAAACATACCTTTCAAAATAAGTGATAGACATTTGTCTAGACAAAGACTTAACCCTTGGTAACTTGACTAAGAAAGGTAAATGATGAGGTAAATGAAATTTGTGGGGAGTCAAATTAGGTCAAGTTAGGAAATTTATGAGACCTGAACAAAGTTTTGAATGAGCAAGGGTAGGAGTTAGTAGAAAGGAGAAAGTCTAATAAACATGGTTTAACAGAAATTTAGCTGAGTTTCTAAAGGGAGGAAATGGGATGTACAAGTACCTTAGAAGTAGAAGACAATATATGAGTGCAGTACAAAAATTAGTGTATTTCTCTAGCTAGAACAGAGCATGAAAATTATGATACACTGCAAAAAAAGAAATTAAGGAGAGGGTAGCTTCTAATGTGTATGTGTCTTATGCCAGTGTAGGCAGAATTCAGGACAACTTTATTAGTAAATTACCTGCTTCTACTCAAAAAAGCTTTTATTTTTCTTTTTTAAACACCAGGTCAGTATTATAACAGCATGTAAGATTTAAATTCTTTAAGCACTTATCCCAACAAGAAATTTCTCAGTTTCATGAACACCAACTTTTTTTTTAATATTAAAGAAACTGTATAGTCAAGTGTACAGTAGGTTAGTGAGTGTTATTATTTCAATCTAAATCAAGTGTTTAATTTCTGACTCTCCTTTATAGGAACCAAAATCCAAAATTACATTTTAATAAGTTTCATTTAGTATAACTTCTTGAAAAGAAAATATCAATTCAACTTAGACTAACTTTTCTCTTAGTTCAATGTTTGTATGGAAAAAAATAATTAAGCAGTCTGTTAAGAAAAGTATAATCAGTTCATGGGCATGCAGGTATCAATTTTATCTTATGAAAATTTTTCCATGTTCCAGTTGCTTCATTCCTTATTACATGCTGCAAAAGGCAGTAATAATTTTTATAGCCAAATATCACTTCATAAGATACCAGGTGGCTTTCAATATTTACCATATAAGTCATGCATGAAATTTAAACATTACAAAAAATGACTTACCAGTTGACACTCCTGAAATATGCACATTTTCAGAATGTTCTGCAAGAGCACCATTTCCTAAAATTAAACATAATGAATAAACTAATTTCCAAGATAAAATTTGTAAAAATTTCTTCAGATCCATTTTCTTTAAAAGGGCACAGAAAGACTAAGCTACTTTTAATAGTTTGCAACTTAAAAATCAAAGGCCCTATGTATTAAACTTTTTAAGGTTATTATAGAGACAAAAGCAATAAATATGGTAGAGAAAACATTTTAGAAACTGCCACATCACAGAATAATATACATTTTATTATTTATGTTGAACATATAAGCCTTGTTAAATGTCAAAAAGAGTTTTATGCTTCTGTTAAATTCACTTCATAAAGGTTTTTTTTTTTTTAAAGAACTTTAATGGGGGAAAGAGGAAGTCAAGTGGAATCCCTAGTGGGGGGCAATATAAAAAGAGAAACTTAATTATGACAGTGGAAAATTAGAAGGGCATGTACTATAAAGGCAAGGGAAATGGAAGAAAACGGTAATGTGTAATTCTTCTTTAACATATATTGATATTACCAGTAAAGGAAGGTTAAAATATGTTGGTGCTCCACCTTCCCAGTTATTTCCCACTCTGGGCATTTTCACTGGATGTCACCTGCCTGGAATTTTCTTCCTCCTGGCTTTCCTGGCTCCCTTCAAGTATCAGTTACAAGAGGCCTTTTCTGATTTTAATATGAGTGCTGTCTCTCTCTTCATGTTCTTCAATTTATCCCATATATATATCTCGTTTCTAAGTTGTTTGCACTGTTTTCTTCTCCATTAGGCTGTGACCTTGAGAGAAGAGATTGTCTTTTGCCTTCTTTGTCCTCAGTACTTATACTTAGCACAGTGCCTGGTCCCTAGTAGGTGCTTAATAACTACTTATTGAAACAGTAATATTGATGATGACCAAATGGGAATGACTGACTTAGCTATTCTCAACAATATACAGATCCAAGACAATTCCAAAGGACTCATGAGAAAAAGTGTTCCCTACCTCAAGAGAAAGAAATGATGAAATCTTAATACAGATCAAAGCATACTATTTTTCACTTTATTTTTTTGTGGGCTTTTTTGTCTGTGTTTGCTTTCACAACATGACTAATATGGAAATGTTTTGCGTGATTGCACCTGTATAACCTATATGAAAATGCTTATCATTTCACAAAAAGGGGAAGTGAGGGAGTGAGAGAATATAGAACTCAAAATTTAAAAAAAAATTGTTAAAATTGTTTTCATATGTAATTGGGAAAAAATAAAATATTATTTAAAAAGATAAAAAATAAATGGGAGAAAAAAAAACCGACTGGCTTTTCCAAGACTTTTCCAGGGCTTATTGCCTGTACCAGGCAGAACAGGAAATCTCAGAGAGAGACATCATATGTATTCCCCAGCTGTTCTGCCTGGGCTGGATCCAGGATCCCATCACCCAAAAAGAAGTGCTCCAAGAAGGGCACCTCTTCCCAAACATGTTGAATATGATTGTCCTAGGATCTTACCTGGGGATCCTTAGTCAATGGAGTCTGCTGTGTGGAGAAAAGGGTCCAGAGCCTGCTGGAACCATTGGGCCTGAACTGTCTTTTCACTGGGGAATTCTTTGGTCATCAAAAAGATCAAGGGGATGCCTATTATTGGATCAACATCCGCTGGAGACCATTCTCCTACAAATGGTAGAACTTTATAATATGATGGGTCACTTCCTGCTCTCTTTTCTGCCTTTTCTGATGCCCACCTACGGAACGGTGGCAGGACCTCTCTCCATTACCGTCTTATACATCTAGTCTTTCGGACAATCTCTAGCCTGTAGTGATAGTCAAGGGCCATGTCTCTTCTGATCAGAGGACTGAACCCTAATCTGCAATGAGGTACAGTCTTTACCTTGAGAGACATCTTAGATTCTGGCACACTTGGCCTTCACCCTTCAGATCCCCTTGTCCAGTCCATTTTATGGTAGTGAGTGGCTAAATAACCCAGCCCATAGATGTTACTTGTGGCTTGGACCTTGGCTGAGAATTTGAGCAAACATTCAATAAAGCTCCTATTTCATTCAAAAAAAAAGAAAAATTGGTACTTTTTGGTACTTGATCATATTTTGTATCATACTGTTCTTCATGTTTCACGAAGACATCTCTTTAATGTAACTAAACTCCAACAGGTACAATGTCATAGTACTTCTCTTCCTACAACACCACATATTTATAAGCCTAGAATAAAACCTTAAATACCTGTTGAAATGAGTAAATGAATTTTATCTCATAAGACAAAAAAAAAGTACTGCCCTGAAGTGTCTCCCTGTTAAAATATTGGGAATATTTATTTCCTAATGTTGAATTTGATAGTATGGCAGTGGATATTTATATTTTCTAAGTTTTGCTGTTTAGTCATTTTTCAGTCACTTCCAACTCTGTGACTATATTTGAGGTTTTCTTTGCAAAGATACTAGAGTTGGGGCAGCTAGGTGGTGCAATGAATAGAGCACTGGCCCTGGAGTCAGGAGGACCTGAGTTCAAATCTAGTCTCAATCACTTGACACTTAATTACCTGTGTGACGTTGGGCAAGTCACTTAACCCCAATTGCCTTGCCATTCCCCCTCCAAAAGAAAGATATTAGAGTGGTTTGTTATTTTCTTCTCCAGCTCATTTTAAAAATAAGGAAACTGAGGCAAACAGGGTAAAGTGATTTTGCCCAGAGTCACACAGCTACAAGCCAGATTTGAACTCTGGGATACGAGTCTTCCTGACACTCTAGGTCCAACACTCTATCCATTGTACCATCTAGCTGCCCTATTTTATAAGTACACCAATTATTTTAGGAACATAACTGAGAATAGTAATAAAAGCACATTTTCAGCTTGACCAAAACTATATCTTTCTGCATAACTAGAAATAAATGTCTTTTTTAGCCTATGATTACAACCAAGTAAAATTGTGAGCACAAGTATGGGATCCATATCTAAGTTCAATGCTAATAACATTTTAGTTGTAAACATTAATTTTCCAAACAGATTGCTTTCCCTCTTCTCTATGTATAAAATCCAAGGTATTAGAAAATTCAAACTAACAGAATTTTTTAGACATTTTACTTTTATGAGAAATAAATAATTACATAAACTGACACGAAAGATTTCTTGAAAAAAAGTAACTTTAAGGGGGGAGGAGGTAACATTCACATAGCATTTATTATTTGCCAGGCACTCTGCTAAGCTATGATTATTATCTCATTTGATCCTGACAACAACCTTAGGAAGTAGGTATGATTATTATTCCCTTACAGAAGAGGAAACTGAGGCAAACAGAAGTAAAGTGACTTGCCCTGGGTCATACAGCTAAGTGTCTAATTTGACCTCAAGTTTGAACTCAGGTTTTCTGGCTCCAGGCTTGGTCCTCTATCTACTGCACCACCTACCTGCTCTTATTTATATTTCCTAAACCTTATTTATACATCAATAAAACTGTGATCTCAGCCACATGAATAATTCCTCCACCCATTTAGATCTCAAACAACCCATTCCTTCTCATACAGTGAAATTCTTGGCTATGTATTTCCCTAGGTCCTCCATAAGGAATCCACACAACAGTCTTAAGTTCTTACTCTAGTTCTTTTTTATATCCTGTGCATAGTCATACAGTAACCTCATTCTTCAGCTGCTAACACTCACTTCCAAAGCCCACTCTTTTTCTGAGTATTTTTGCATAAGTCATCAACAGAAATATGCTGCAACCTTCTTGCCCCTATCACTTGTCTCTCCAATGTTTTTTGAATCACATCTAACTTTTATTATTCAAAAAAAACATTATATTTAAGATTTATAATCCTAAAGTATGACTCGGAAAATATGTGTTTTTTAAAAAGGGATGACTTGCAAACAAGGAAAATCTGGGATCACTAAAATTACTACACAATTTCCTAAAGACAATCTAACCCACAATCTATGCTACTATATAATTAATAGTTGGTTAATTGTTGGCATTTATAGCAACCATATTAGTAATCCTTAAATGTTTCTAAGTGAGATGTCATATTCAAATTATATAAACATTGCTTTTCTATGTCTGTGTGCATGTGTCTGTGTATTTCTCCGTGTGTGTGTGTATATAAAAATTTTCAGTATCCCATTCCCCAAATATTAGGGGGAATCATTAGAGCAAAGATTAAGTAGATTTTGATACAATCATAGAAGGAAACTTAGAATCATTTATCTAATCCGGGTGTGAATAAGACTCCTCTCCAGGTAAGACCCAATAAGCTACCATCCAACTTTTGCATGAAGCTCTCAAGGGTGTAGCCATCAACTCCTGAGGTACCGTGTTTCCCCGATAATAAGACACTGTCTTATTAAATTTTTTGGAAAGAAAAACACCAGAGGGCTTATTTTCAGGGGAGGGCTTATGTTGTCCTGCCTCAGCTCTCCTCCGTGGCACTGCTCTCAATGGCACCAGCAAGCAAATCACTGGGGAAGAACCGGATGACGCGCTCACTGCTGCAGCTCTGATTGGATGCAGCTCGGAGCACGGTGTGTATTTCACGGGATGGGGGGGGGGAACAGTGCATACAGAGGGTACCATAATGTAGCGTGTAGCGCAGGGGATCACCTTCACTACAGTAGCAATCTCAACAGGGCTTATTTTCGGGGGAGGGCTTATTTTTAGAGGAATCTTACACAGTAAGGGGAGGGCTTATTTTCGGGATAGGTCTTATTATCGGGGAAACACGGTAGCCCCCTCCCTTTCTAAAAAACTATTAACTGTTAGGAGTTTTTCCTTAGCTCAAGCCTCAGTTTGTCTTTTTGCAATGTCTACCCACCGCTAGTAGTTCTTTCCTCAGGGGAAGACTGATCACAATCCCTGTCTCCTACCCCAAATCTTTTAAATAACTGATGGACAATTTTAATATCTCCCTTCTATCTTCTCTTCTTCAAGTAAAACATCCCCATTCCTTCAATTGATCCTCATGGCAGGATATTCAGGCCCTTTGTCAACCAGGTTGTACTCCTCTGGATACCATTCATCCTTATCAATTTCTTTCCTAAAAATAAGGCCTCCCAAACTGAACAGAAATATCCACATATGGTCCAGATACTGTCTGACCAGGACAGAATACAATATGGAGATGGGAAATGACAAAAGGTGATTTAAATTTGAGGGCAAATGTGGAGGAAATAGTCAAAAACAAAGTAAGGTTCAAGTTAATTACAAAGAAGAGTATAAAAAGGAGAGAAGTAACAGAGGCAGTGATTGGAGTCTTGACAAAGTAAAGAGATGAGGAATAGAGGAGTAAGATCGCTTTAGTTACACATTACTAATATTGACTATATTCCTTTTTGTTCCTCCACCTTTTTTCTCTGTAAAGTAAAGCATAGGGGGAAAAGGAAGGAAAAATTACAAGCAAATGTGATATAGAAGGAAACCACAATAAACTATGAATATAAATTCACAACTGTGAATGTAAATAGGATGAATTCATCCATTAAATGGAAGAGGGTAGCAGAATGGATTAGAAAGCAGAGTTCAATAATATGATTACAAGAAACATACTTGAAACATAAAAGATTCACACAAAGTCAAAATGAGAAGTTGGTACTCAATTTTATCATGCCTTTGGTGAATTTTAAATTCAAGAAAAAGCAACAATAAAAATAGACATGATTAAAAGAGATAAGTAAAGAAACTACACTGTTCTTAAAGGTAAAATTATATAAATATGTCCATATGTGCACAGATGCACATACACACACACACTTAATATACAAGGTGTCCAAAAAAGTCTTAGTGCAATTTACAATTTTAATAGCTTTAAACCACACTAAGACTTATGGGATACTCTGTATATGCACTAAATAGCATATCATCTAAAATAGTTAATTGATTTACATGAAGAAAATAGACAGTAAAACTATAAAAGGCAGGGATCTCAATGTGTTTCTTTCAGAACTTGAAAAATATAACAAAAAGACAAGCAAAAAAGAAGATAAAGATATGAGTGAAATTTTAGAAGAGTAAGATATGATAGATCTCTGGCAATTATTGAATGAGAATCAAAAGAAATACATATATTTTCTGTTTTTTATGGCACATTTATGAAAAGTGACCATGTGTTAAAACCTAAAAAACTCATAAACAAATACAGAAAAGTCAAAATATTAAACACATTCTTTACCAACCTCAATAAAAATTAAAATCATACTATGATCATGAACTTTAAACTGCAAGGGACTTAGAAATGGTTGGTCTCCTTGTCTCAAGTTTCTACTCATTCCAACCCATCCTTCATTCAACTGTCAAATTGATCTTCCTAAAACATAAATCTGATCACATTACCCCCCAACTTCAGTGGCTCTCTATTGCTTCTAAGATTCAATAAAAATACTCTGGCCTTCCAAACCCCTTTACAACCTGGACCTCTTCCTACATTTCCAGTTGTCTCATATTATACACCTCCCTGCCTCTGACACATTCTTCTATATCCTACAACACTGGCCTCATTGCTGTTTCTGGAACGTGACACCCCATCTCCTGACTGAGCATTTTCACTGTCTATCTCCTATGTGTGGAACTCTCTCCCTTCCTTATCTAAACCTCCTACCTACTAGAGAAGGAAATGGCAAACAGCATTTTTGTCAAGAAAATCCCATAGTGAAAAGTGTATGGAATCACATAGAGTCAGGCAGAACTTAATGATTAAGCAAAAATAACAAAAAACAAAACAAACAAAAAAAACTTACCTGGCTTCCTTTAAATCTTAATGCCTCTCTAAGACCACTCCTATGGTCTTGCATATATTTTATTTGCACATAATTGCTTATATGCTGTTATGCCATTATCATCTGAGTTTCCTGAGAAATGGGACTAGTTTGTGTTTTGTATTTTGCTTTCCTGTGTTATCTCCAGTGCTCAGTCCAATGACTAGCCATGGTAGATACTTACTTAATAAATACTAGCTAATTGACCAGTTAAAGTCTATCAAGTTCAGTCTCTTCATTTAACAAATGAAAAACTGAGTTAAAGAGAAGTTAAATGACTTGTCTAGGGTGACATAGCTTGCAAGCTCTCAAGTTAGGATTTGAATCTAGGTCTTCCTGACTCCAAATCTACTACTTTATCCAATATACCATGATGTATGATGCCTGTCTAACAATAAAGGAGACTGGAAGAAAGGACTCAAATACAAATGACTAAACATTATAATCTTAAATAACTGGCAGGTTAAAAAATTATAGAAATAGAAGAATTTCATCAAAGAAAATTAACAGAATGACACAACATACCAAAACTTTGGGATCTATTTATCTATCTTGCCTCTATACATGTATGTATACTATTCTTCAACAAGTGAGAAAATAAGCAGATCAATGAACTGAGCATGTAACTAGACAAACAACAAATCGCAAACTTAGAAGTAAATACAAAAAGGAAATTTGGAAAATTAAAGAGATGATAAAATTGGAAATTTATATATATACATACATATATGTACACTGAATTGATAAATAAAGCTTAGAAACTTTGGAGAGGGGGAAGAACTACTGAAACAAGCAAACCATTTGCTAATGTAATTTTTAAATAAAGAAAAAAACAAACTACCATATTCAAAAATGAAAACCACAAATTTACAAAAGACGGAGACCAAATGAATATTGATTTAAAAATATAAAGAATCCTATAGTAATATATTAATAAGATTATGTACTATGACTATATTGGGTTTTAATAGGAATTTAGGGTTGACTCTGTATTAGGAAAACAACATATATATAAAAAGTCAGTCATCATAATTACATTAACAGACTTTGGAAAGGTTTCTGAAAAAATATCCCTGCCGTTTTGGGTACATATTGAATGAAAAGCATAAAAACAAACGAGACTTTCCTTAAGATTGTCAGTATCATCTACCCAAAACCAAGTGCTAGCATTATTCATAATAGAAATACTAGAAGTCTTCCAAATGAGATCAGAAGCAAAGATGTCCACTGTTGTAACTGCTATTTGGTAAGAGTTCTACACCTGCTAAATTGCAAATCTGACACTAAGAAATTTAAAAAAATTAACAGATAAAAACAAAACTAAATTACTAGGGTTTTAAAGATGATATAATGGCTTGGTTTACTCAAAAGAATCCTAGAGAGTCAACTAAAAAACTTAACTGTTAATTTTAACTTCAGGGGAATAGTGATATAAATAAATTCAAATAAAGTCATCAGTCTTTCTATATATTATTAAAAACACACACCACGAAGAGGGAGAATGAGAAATGTCACTCAAAATATCTAGGGGATATGTATAAACTATTTGGGAAGTCACCCATCAAGACAGAGACAAATTATATGGATACAACTGCAAAATGCTCTTTATAAAAAAAAGTTTAAATAACTGAAGAAATATGAATTGCTCACAGTGGGTCTAAGAAATAATAAAAACAACAGTAGTTTCTTAATAAACTTACAATTTATGTCATACCAAACTATTGAAGATTTACCTCATAGAATTAGAATTCTGGAGCCAGAATCTCAAGAGAAATAAAAGGTAAGAAGAAAGGAGGCCTAGCAATACTAAATTTCAAATTGTAGTATAAACTAATGACAAATAAAACTATTGGTTACTACTTAAAAAATGCAAAAGGTGAACAATGGAACACAAGTAAATAAGAACTAGGATCAAACATAGTAGCATAGGGATCAATATACAAAGACACTAGCTACTGGAGTGAAGTCTTGACTTGGGAAACTGCTGGGAAAATCAGAAAGCATTCTGGCAGAAATTAGGTTTAGACTAACACCACAAACAATATAGCACAGTAAGCTCCAACTCAACATATGACATAAATATTAAAAGCTATATCATAAACAATTAAAGGATCAGAGAAGGAGACATCTTTCACTATTATGGATGAGTAAATAATTCTTAATAAAAGAGACAGAAAAGATGTGAAATGGACGATTTTGATTATATAAAAATAAAGGTCATAAAAACAAAATATGTATGGAACTGATTCAAATATAAAAGAACGAGATACCCCCCCATAGATAAATGACCAAAGACGACCAACGGGCAATTTTCAAAAGGAGAACTGAAAAGTCTCAACAACTATATGAAAAAAAAAAGTTGGCTAGTACTAAGAAAAGAATTGCAAATTTAAACAACTAAGAGTCTACCTCACACTCATCATACTAACAAAGACATTTTAAAAAGACAATTACAGCTGTTGAAGGGAAACTATGCACTATTGGTGAAACTCTAAATTTGTCCAATAATTCTGGAAATTACAAAAAATTTGGAATTATACTCAGAAAGTCACTAAACTATACCTAATTTTTTACTTAACAATCCACTACTAAGGCAGATAAAAAGGAACTTTATGTACAAAAATATTTATAACATCACTTTGTCATAAAGAACCAGAAATATAATGGGTATCTTTCAAAGAGTTAAAGTATATAAATTTAACGGAAAACTAGAATGATACTGTTGTTATTCGGTCATTTTCCAGTCATGTCTGACTCTTCATGACAGGAAAACTGGCAATCTGACATGCATCCTTGATTTTGGAATAGCTTTCAAAAAGTAGAAATAGGCAAGATCTCAAGTTTCAAAATCAAAGCAAAAACAGGGTGAATTACTTCAGCCCAAGAAGGTTGGTAAACTCTCAAGAATGAAATTAGGAAGTTACACAAGGAAGCAATTCCAATGAAGAAAAGTAAAATAAGGGTTGTATGAAGATACTGCTATGGAAATACACAAAAATATATTTTTAAATATAGGATGTAAATGATAAGAAAATGGAAGTAACTGACAAGTAACAGATTCAATCTATTAAGAACATGGTGTAATACTGTAAAAATAGTGTCAGGAGTTCATAAACTCGGAATGAGCTGAGATTAATGAAGAAAACTAAGGGCAAGAAAAAGACATGGAGAAGGAAGGGCAAATAAGGTATGAGACTAAAACAGAGCTCATTATCTTTATCCTCATACCTAACCCTTCTTCACTTTCCAAACTTCCCCACTACTGTGAAGGGCACCACCATCCTCCCAGGCACTCACAGCCCTGTTATGTCTAGCACTCACTCTACATATCCAATATGTTAACACATCTTGTTGCTTCAAACTTCAAAAATTCTCCTACTCTCCATTCATTAGCAGCCCACCTTCACAGGTATAGGTTTGGGACTAGATACTCTGTGCAACATGCTCCTGACCAGATTCTGTCCCCAGTGTCCAAAAATCTATTACCCTATGCCAATCCGAACTAGAAAAATGACTCCTCCTGACTATTTCTTGGATTTTCCCATTAGGCTTCAGTCTGGTCTGTTTTCTAGATCTTGAAGAAAAGTCATGTATAATAATACTGAAAGTATGGTTAGAACCAGATTTGGAAGATCTTTAGATCCTAGAAATAATGGGAACTACTAGAGATTCTAATCCAGATGACTGTGACATGTTCAGTCTTTAGGATACGGGTTAGGGAGTTAGTATTGGAGTTAGGGATATCACCCTAACAGCTGTGTGAATAGACTGAAGAACCTGGAGTCAAAATAACATTATTTTTTTGGAGAGGCTTACTAAACTGGTAGATAATGAAAATAATGCATGTATACTTTCCCTATGATTTTAGAATAGCATTTGGTAAAAATCTAATACCATTAAGGTAGGAGAGATGGAGAGAGATAGATTATTTGATAAAAACAATTAGATGAAATAGGAATGGATTGACTGGTCAGACTCAAAGAGTAGTTATTAATGGTTCAATGTTAGACTGGCAGGTAGTTTCCAGAGGAGTATTCTAGGGATATGTGCTTGCTTGGCCCTCTTTTATTATCAATGACCTGGATAGACAGGTGGCATGTTTACCTGTTTGTAGATGATTCAAAGATATAAGGGAATTAGAACAGTACATAAGAGAATAAGTAAATCATGGGGTTGAACCTAAGAAGATGAACCTTAATAAGCATAAATGTAAAGTCTTACACCTGGGTAAAAAAAACCCAACAACTTCATAAGTACAAAATGGTAAAGATACAGTAAGGCATAAATCTAGCTGAAAAAGATAGGGTCTTTTTGGTTAACCATAAGCTCAAATCAGTACACAAAGTGAAGTGACTGACAAAAAAGCTAATGTGACTTTGGTTACATTAAAAGAGGCAAGATCTCAGGAATAAGGAGATTCCTTTGTACTCTGCTCTGGTCAAACTGTATTTGAAGTATTGTTTTCACAACTAGATACCACACGTTAGGATGGACACTGGTAAACTGGAGGGTGTCTAGTGTATGACAACCAGGATTGTGAAGAGTCTAGTTTATGTCACATGAGGATTAATTGAAGGGACTGAGGATATTTAACCTGACGATGACACTTATAGTTGGCCATGGTAGCTTCATTGAAATATTCTGAAGGACTGTCGTTTTGAAAAGAAAAGTATTAGACTCATTTGATACTACGTCCCAGAAAGTAAATCCAGGATGGAAAGCTTCAAAAAGGCATATTTAGGTTTGATGTGAGGAAAACAATTGATAATAATTTAAGCAACTCAAAAATAGAATGGACAGTGGGGGGTTTGAAGGCACTGGTTACTAGGTTCCTTTCTTTATAGGTCTTCATGCAGAAACTGACCACTTTCCAGGTATATTAGAGGAGAGAATCCTGATGAGGTATGAGTTAAGATACGATGGTCACTGAGGTTCCACCCAAGTTTAAAAGTGTATGATTCTGCTTTTTTATTTAGGGCCACTGGGGTTAAGTGACTTGCCCAAGGTCACACGGCTGGTTTTTGTGTTAAGTGTCTGAGGCCAAATCCGAACCCAGATCCTCCTGACTCCAGGGCCAGTGCTCTATTCACTGCATCACCTAGGTGCCCCAAAAGTGTATGATTCTATTAGCGTGTAGGTAAAATATTCTCTCTTGATTAACAGATTTCAATATTTCAGGTAGATAGAAAGGAGAAGAGATCTTTGCATTTGTGTTCTACTGGTTCCAGGTAGTAGCTATTCATCAATTTCCCTAACCCTTTCCTTACCTCAACTTTCTAATCACTTCAATCCAACCTCATGAAAAAACTTACAGAATAGACCCAGGGGTGAGATAAAAGGAAGCAGAAGAGAGTGTTACACATATACATTATGTCTCCACCTGTACCTTACTGTCCTCAAAATACTTTTTACTCACTAATTCACTGCAAAGACTGATACACTAAGTCATACTTAAGAATGCTACAAGCCACTTTAAAGAACATGCTATAAGAATGTAGTTTCTGAAGCTGAGATGCAACAAAGTATGGATTGTCTCTCTACTGCTTGTGCTGATTTTGGCATAACAATTAACATCAAGAAAACACAGGTTCTTCACCAGTCAGTACCACAACATCCATACATGGAACCACTGGTAACAGCAAATGAAGAAGTTCTGAATGCTGTGGATAAGTTCACTTACCTTGGCAGTAAACTTTCCAGTGATGCACACACAGATGATGAGGTATTAGGCTGCCTACCAAACTGAAGGTCACACAGTCGTTGAGCTGACCTCATTGTTGCATGCCTGTGAAACCTGGATAATCTACCAGAACCATGCCAGGAAACTGAATCATTTGTATTGTCTTAGGAAGATTCTGACTCTCTCACTTCTTAAATGTTATATTGATTTCCTCATAGTTTTTTTTCTCAATATCCCTTCTACCTACTACCCTCCTTTGTAAAAAGTTTATCTAAACTGAGACAGAGACCTGATCTGACAGTTTACAATATTCCACATGTATAATTATTGACTTCTCTACTGAGCACAGAAAGGTATGTTTCATTGTCTGTCCTCTTGATGCATTTTTGAAAAGTTTTTTACAATTATTTATTAGTATTTAAAAAATTTATTCTATCTTAATTTATGGAATAAAACAAACATTTCCATAACATGGTATAATAAAAAGATGATTGCACATAAAAGTACAAATCTAGTATATACATCTTTCTATTCCTTTAAATATATAATAAAGTGATCATGTATATTTTTTCCTTTTTTTCTCCCCTCTCCCACACTTTAGCTACGGCTACCATTAGACAAAAATAGGTACATATATCTAAAATTATTCTATATATACTTTTATTTATCAGTGATTTCTCTGCATGCAGATAGCATCTTTCTTCATATGTCCTTTATTTTTAATTTATTTATAACAGTCAAAATGACTTAGTTGCTCAAAGCTGTTCTTAAAACAATATTGCTGTTCCTATATACGATGTCCTCTTGACTTTATTTCACTCTTCACCATTTTGTGCAAGTCTTTCCATGCTTTTCTAACATCGCTGAGCTCTTCTATTCTTATAGCACAGTAGTATTCCATTACAAACATACACCATAAATTGTTCAGTCATTCCCCAATTCACGGGAATACCTGTAATTTCTAGTTCTTTGCCACCACAAGAAGAACTACTATAAACATTCCATTCATATTCAAAGTTAAAATTACTATTTGTAAATTTCCCTTCATCATATTTTTACTATTTTCTCAGCCACTCTTTTTGCCCTATCCCTGTTACCTTATCTTCTCCCTTTACCCTTCTATTCCTTATTTTACCCACTCATCCAAGAGGTCCACCCCCCCCCCAAACAACATGTATATTTGGAAGGGTGTAGAAGGCTTCTGTGCTTTTTAAAAAAAAAAAAAAAAGGTGTACTGTTTGTTTCTGTACAAATAAAGCCAATGTAACTAAAGTTAGGAGGGGAGTGGAAAATCAGGAAAGAATTTTTGCAACCAGTATCTCTGATAAAGGACTTATTTCTAAAATATACTGACAACTAAGTCAAATTTATAAGGATACAAGTCATTCCCCAATTGATAAATGATCAAAGGATACGAGCAGGCAGTTTTCAGAGGAAGAAATTAAAGATATCTATAAGCATATGAAAAAATGTCCTAAATCTCTATTGATTAGAGAAATGCAAATCAAAACAACTCTGAGGTACCTCATCCCACAGGTCAGATTGGCTAAGATGACAAAACAGGAAAATGATAAATGCTGGATAGTATGTGGAAAAATTGGAACACTTATGCATTGTTGGTGTAGTTGTGAACTGATCCAACCATTCTGGAGAGCAATTTGGAACTATGCCCAAAGGGCTATAAAAATGTGCATACCCTTTGTCCCAGCAATACGACTTCTAGGGCTGTATCCCAAAGAGATCATACAAGTGGGAGGAAGACTTGTATGTACAAAACTATTAATAGCAGCAATTTTTGTGGTGGCAAAGAATTGGAAATCAAGGGGTTGCCCATCAATTGGAGAGTACCTAAACAAGTTGGGGCATATGAATGTAATGGAATACTATTCTGCTATAAGAAATGCAGAGCAGAGTTCATAATAACCTGGAGAAACTTCTATAAACTGATGCTGAGTGAGGAGAGCTGAACCGGGGGAAGTCTGTACATAATGAGAGACACATCACATCTGAGATGACTAACTTTGATAGACTGGGCTCCTCTCAGCAATGGAAGGTTATAAGACGACTCCAAAAGATTTATGATGGAAAGGGATATCCACATCCGGAGAAGAGAACTGAAGAGTCTGAATGCAGATTGAAGCAAACTATTTGCTCTCTCCTTCGTGTTTTGTTTTGTTCCTTCTTTCTCGATGTTCACTCCATTGGTTATAACTCTTTTTTATAACTTGACTAAGGTTTAATGTGAAGGTATTTGTAGAACCTATATCGGATTGCATGCCACCAGGGAGGGAGGAGGAAGGAGAAAATTTGGAACTCAAGGGATTGTGGAATTGAATGTTGTAAATTAGAAGTAAATAAATAAATTTTTTAAAAAAAGGTTTACTGATCTGTTTACATATTACTCTCACTTTGAATAAAGTAAAACAGCTAAGAAAAACTAGTAATAGGGAGTAGAAACAGGACCTCCAAGCGGCTCTGGCTCCTACCACCTCCAATTCATGTAAAAGAGGACTCTGAACAAACTTTGGAGATACAGAACCCACAAAATGACACAGAGAAGCTAACCGCCTGCTGAGGATACCCTGGCAGGCCAGCAGGAATCTGGCAGTGCAGCGCTCTGGGAGCTGAGCCCAGCCCCAAGCTGAAGTTTTAGCCCCAGGGCAGGCCTGACCAACTATGAGCTGGGGGGACACCAGATCACCAGCAACTGTGGTGGTCCAGAATCATCAATACATGGATGCTAAGAACAAAGTAGGAGGTCAGTGCAGTGTGGACTTTGGGACCCAGTAGTTGGGAGTGCATGGGCTTTTTCCCCTGGGGCAAGAAATCACTGAGGAGCCTCGGTGCAGACGCAGCCACATGGCAGCTTCAGCTCCTGGCCTGCAGAGTGCAGGGGGACAAAGCACCAGTCTGAGGGGTAATTGCTCTTGCTTTAACCTGCTTGGATCTGGATTGCCGTCTAGGTTGGAGGTCCTGGGGTGTGTGACCAGCTTGCCAGAGCGTGTGGAGACCTCAGAGAGGGCACCCAACTAATACCTCCAGGAGCTGAGAAAACCCCAGCATTTGGAACAAAGCTCCCCTGTCTGGTGGCAGAGTCCTACTGTGGCAAAAAGCCCAAAAATCAAGTAATTGAGTGGCAACATGACCAAGCAAAGGAAGCACACCAAGCAAGCAATCCAACATTAGACTCCTATTTTGGGGACAAAAAGGATCAAAGCATGGAACAGGAGGAAAACAGTGAAGTCAGAACTCCTGCACCAAAAGTTTCCAAGAAAAATACGAGCTGGTTATAGGCCACAGAGTATCTTAAGAAGCAGATAAGAGAAGTTGAGGAAAAATTGGGAAGAGAAATGAGAACAATGCAAGAAAATTACAAAATGAGAGTCAACAGCCTGACTGAGGAAAATAGCACCTTAAAAAAAAGACTAACTCAAATGGCAAAAGAGGTTCAAAAAGGCAACGAGGAGAAAAATGCCTTAAAAAACCGAATTTGCCAGATGGAAAAAGAATCTCAAAAGCTCACTGAGGAGAATCATTCCTTCAGAATTAGATTGGAGCAAATGGAAGCTAATGACCTTATGAGAAACGAAGATGCTGTTAAACAGATCCAAACAAATGAAAGAATAGAAGGTAATGTGAAATAAGTCATTGGGAAAACCGCTGACCTGGAAAATAGATCCAGGAGAGATAATTTAAAAATTATTGGACTACCTGAAAGCCATGATCAAAGAAAGAACCTAGAAATCATCCTCCAAGAAATTCTCAAGGATAACTGCCCTGATGTTTTAGAACCAGAGGTTGAAAAAATCCACCGATCATCTCCTGAAAAAGATCCCAAAAAGAAAACTCCTAGGAATATTATAGCCAGGTTCCAGAATTCCCAGATCAAGGAGAGAATGTTACAAGCAGCCAGGAAGAAACAATTCAAATATTGTGGAAACACAATCAGGATAACTCAGGATCTGGCAGCTTCTACACTGAGGGATCTAAGGGCTTGGAATATGATATTCCAGAGGTCAAAGGAGCTGGGATTAAAACCAAGAATCATTTACCCAGCAAAACTGAGTATCATATTTCAGGGGAAAATATGGTCATTCAGTGAAATAGAGGACTTTCAAGCATTCCTGATGAAAAAAACCAGAGTTGAATAGAAAATCTGACATTCAGATACAAGAAGCAAGAGAAACATGAGAAGGTAAACAGGGAAAAGAAATCATAAGGAACTTATCAGATTTGAACTATTAAAATTCCTACATGGAAAAATGATAATTGTAACTGATGAAACTTTTCTCAGTATGACAATAGTTGAAGGGAATATATATATGTCTATATTGGAGGGTATGCGGGCATATGTCAATGTGTGTGTATATATGTTTACAGGTATACATAGATAGAGAACACAGGACCAATTTAATAGAAAGGGATGATACTTAAAAGGTAAAATTAAGAGGTGAGAGGAATATAATGAGAGGAGATGGGGAGAGACAGAATGGGGTAAACTATCTCATATAGAAGAGGCAAGGGAAAATGGTTACAAAGGAGGGGAAGAATAGGAAGGCAAAAGGGAATGGGTCAACCTTATTCTCATTGAATTTGGCTTGGGGAGGGAATGACATACACACTAAATAGGGTATCTCACCCTACAGGAGTGTAGGGGGGAAGGGGATGAGAGGGGGGATGATGGAAGGGAGGGAACCCTAGGGGAGAGGGAAGTTGGAAGCACCCACTTTTGAAAAGGGATGGGATCAAAGTAGAGAATAGAACAAGTGGGAGGTAGAATAGGAGGGAAGGAAATATAGTCAGTCTTTTACAATATATCTACTATGTTAATGGTTTGCATTAGCTACCCATGTACAACCTATACGGAATTGCTTATCTTCCCAGTAAGGGTGGGTGACAAGGGAGGGAAAGGAATGAATCTGGAATTCAAAGTTTTAAAAACAAATGTTTAAAAAATATATATATATGTATATACACATACACACATATATACATTATTAATACTATTTTACATGTAATTGGGAAAAAAAGATATACAGGCACTGGGGCATAAAGGTCCACCATGCCCTACTGTAAAAGTCGAAGGGGGTATGGGAGAGAGCAGACTGGAGTACGGGATATCTTGTGGGATTGCTATTTTGGGGCGGTTGTAGAGGAAAAACGGGGAGAAAACTCAAAATCTGGCAGAAATGATGTAAATCAGAAGTTAATAAAGCATTTTAAAAATGAAAAAAAACAGTAATAAAGTTACTTCATCTTAAAGTGCATTTCATATTTCACATTAGTAACATGCCACTTTCTTTAAAAAAAATCTATTTTCTTTCCTTTTGTGCCATGTAGTTTTGTTTCACTTCCCTCATTATATTTTGTATACTGTACTTTTTGCTGTTTTCTTCACTCTGCATTATTTCACATAAATCTTCCAATTTTTCACATTCATTGTTTCTCATTCTACAGATTGGGAAACTGAGGCCCTGTAAGTGAGGTGGACTTGCCCAAGGTTACATAGGTAGCAAATGCTAGCGAGGGATTAAATTGCCAGACTTCAGAGCCCATGTTCCTTCTACTATACCATATCACCTTGGCAAAGATGATGAAAGATAGAAATAGCAGTGTAGAGAAACAGTGAAAAAACAGACATATTAATTTAATTGCTAAGAAGCTATGAAATAGTACAAGTGTTTTAAAAACAATGTGTAATTTTTCCAGAGTTATTAAACAGTTCATACCCTTTGACCTTCCTATTCTTTACTGGGGATGTACCTTAAGGGCACAAAAGAGAAAAATCCCATGTATATCAAAATTATTCATTTACTACACATCTAGCCATTTCACAATCAATGGGTGCTTTCAAGTTTTTTGCTTTTATAAAAAACATTGCTATGAGTATTTTTCATCTATGTAGTTAATTGAGAAATAAAAATTAGTATTTAACGTTAACTGACTCTTTCCATGAAAAATTCTTGGCCATATAGAAACTATTCAATAATTATATAACATTAATTACTACACATTTTAAAAGATGAGAAAATACAAACCAAGATTAGGTTACATCATCTTTTGCCTTTTAATTATTTTTTTGCATAGCATATTCCCTGGCAGAAAAAAACAGAAGCAAAATTAAAGCTGAAAATTATTCCTTCTCTTGAAATTGTCCAATACTATCTCATCTATCTTAATCAGCAGCTCTATCTTCTTTTTCCCAACGTAGTTTTATAAAACCCATTTTTGTTATTTTCCACTTACCATGACAGCTTTTGCTCCCTGTGAGCTTTATAGCATTCTTGCCACTATTCTTATAGGAATATGCCCCACTTTTGTATTCATGCTCTTATCTTCTACCCTTGTTTTTATCTGCTACTTAAGTATTTTAAGATTTAAGTTGGTCAATGCTATTTTACCACTCTTTTTGTCTATTAAGTCACTTTTTAAGAAAGTATATTGGGAAAAGCACAGGATTTGAAGTCACAGAATAAGTGAATCAGTTTTGTTACTTCTTACCATTGTGACCTCCCTCTCTAGGCCTCAGTTTTCTTATCAGTAAAATGAAGGGGCTGGCCTAGTTAATTTGCAAAATCCTTTCCAGTTCTTGATCTACAAATTCCATAAGCACTCCAGAGGCTACTCCATTTGTTACTACAGTGCTGACATTAGATAAGAATCACATATGACATAAGTAAAGAACAATTTCAATACTTTTGTAACCATGGACATATGTAATCATAAATATTGCTTAATCTATGACTTAATTTTGTCATATCTCATCTCACATAACACACAGTGTTACTATGACAATCAAATATATGCTAAATTTCAGTTATCATCATCATTATTATTATTACTAATAAAGTTAAAATTATATCAATGAATTAAAGGTCTCTAGGTCACTCCATTTTTATTACCCCCATTTTGTACACTTTCATGTAGACAGACACCTGAAGGCAAAAGTTTTATTCCTAGCTTTCTTTCCTTGGATAGCTCTTATGAATAACTGGTCCTCTCATATTTTCTTCCTGTGTCATCAAGCTTGGAAGATCAATGTGAGCTATTTCTTTTCTTCATCTTTCTTTTTCAGTTTAAAGCCTTTTTGACCATATTAGCAAAACTCTAGGCAAATTCAGTTAATTAGCCCCTTCCTAATCAATCACTGATTAAAAATGCACCATTCTTAGAGTTTAAACTGTGGTCTAAAAATCCAAACCCCATTTTGGGAAATATTCTAAGATAGCTGTTTATTTCCTATGTTAACATCTTTTATGATTACCCTTCTATCACTAATAGTTCTGAAAACAACCCATAAGGTCTCCATTTTTTTGTTTGCTTGTTTAGACTTTAATCTTTAACAATTCTTTCTAAGTTCCTTCTGACATCATTAAAGCTGGGTAATGGCTGTCATGTTGGCAAGTCTTGGGAGGCTCATAACCCTAGATAGGTGTCCCAGGAAGAGAATACTTCCATTGTTTATTTTGTATTAAAAAAAAAGTTAACTAGATAAACTTCAGAAAGGATTTATCAAACAAAGTTACTCATCTCTTCTTCCTCTGATCAGAACTGGATGTCTTCTCACCTTAGTGATACAGAAATATAAGTAAGGGTGAATAACATAACAGACATCTTGTGTTAACTTATGCCAACTCTTCTTTATGAAGATACCAAAATTTTTAGGAAGTTTATTTAGAGTAAATTGAAGGATATTTTGGTGATATTTGGTGATTTGGTACTTGCCCCAAAGTTTTCAAAGTCTTCTTCACCAAATAATACTTCTATAGACATGACACGAGACCAATTTTTTCCTGACATTCTCCGTAATAAATGATTTCACAGAATTACAAGGACAAGAGACAATAAATGTCCAAATTAAGCATTATAACAAGACTATAAGTTTTCTATTTCTAAGTTTTGTCTAGAACAACTTTTAAATGAAATTCTTCTAATAACATTTTCTCAGAATAATATTTTGCTCTATAGGCTAAATCAATTAAATAACATTTGCAAGTAGGAAGATGAAAAAAGTATTAACAGACACTAGTCCTGCTTGTCCTGCTTCCTTTTGGGTGAACCACAAAACTGCCTAGTAAAAGAATGATTTTGCACTATTCCAATAAGTCCATGGGGTTCTAAACTGATCTTTCACTAAAGGTATAAAAATAATATTAAAATAGTTAGAAAAAAATTGTTTAACCATTCATTAGCTTAGGTTCTGTACATGTAAGACAAATAAAGCTAGGTGGCACAGTTGGATAAAGCAATGAGCCTAGAGCTAGGAAGACCTGAATTCAAATCCAGTCTCAGACACTTACTAGTTTCATCATCCTGGGAAAGTCACTTAACCTCAATTTGCCTCAGTATCCTATGGTTGTTGTGAGGATCAAATGAGATAATAATTATGGAGCATTTAGCAGAGCCTGGCACATAGTAAGCACTATCTAAATGATAGTTATTATTATTATATGTGATACCTTTCAAAGCTCTAGTACAAACATCAGAATTATTTATTTTTGTAAAAAAATTTTAATAGCAGAAATAATGGGCCAGTTCCCATTTGGTGAGACAGGCACTTGTAAGTATTTTAATTCTGATAGATTGGTGCCACTGAGTTATTTTGTTTTGAATTGTGTCCGACAATTTGTGACCTCATTTACGGTTTTCTTAGCAAAGATACTGGAGTGGTTTGCCATTTCCTTCTCCAACTAGGTTATTAGTAGATCAGTGGAAGTCATTCATTCAAAAATACAGCACTGAGATGGCTAGGTGGCACAGTGAATAGAGCGCTGGCCCTGTAGTCAGGAGAACCTGAGTTCAAATCCAGCCTCAGACACGTCACACTTATTAGCAGTGTGACCTTGGGCAAGTCACTTAACCCCAATTGCCCTGCCTTCCCCCCTCCAAAAAAGCAAAAAAAAAAAAAAAAAAAACCAAAACAACATATCATCCCATTAATTTATGTGCACTAATTTTGACATTAATATGGTGACTTGTCTAAGGAAGAGTGAAGCAGGCCAAGTCAAAAATGCAGCAGTTCAAAGTTCCTGTACCACAAAAGGGTCGACAAATAAGTAAGCTCTGAATTTTCAGACTGGATGAGACAGGGAAAACTAGTTTTTTTTTTTTTTAACTAGAATGAAATTCTAGTAAATTGCAACTAAAGGACAATGAAATCTTAAAGTAATTTTAATTATCTTAATTAAAAAATGAGATTCATTGCTAAGAAATGGGAATTTCTAGGCCAACTTCCTAGCCTCAAGAAACGAGAATTTCTAATCCAACCTCCTACATGTTGCACAACTTCCCTCTGCCAAATCCCCAATAGATGGCATGTATCTTGTACTTGAACACTTTTAGGAATAAGGAATTCATTACCTAATCAAGCTTTTGGCCAGGTCCAAATTCTTAGACTTTACAATGAACTGAAATTTGTGACCTTGTAACTAGTTCTACCTTTTGAGGCTCTGACCCCTTTCCCCCCCACCCCATATCTAATTGTTCCATGTGAAAACTTCATGTGGACATGACAACTTTAGATAACATTTAAAAATGAAGATCACGTTCCTCTCTTCTCCAATTTGGATATCCCAAGCTCCTTCAATCAATTTTCAAATCCCTTAACTAGCACCATAACTCTCCAGTTTGTCAAAGTGTTATGCCCTACACAGAAAATTCCAGATAAAGTCTGACCAGGGGAGAGGCCAGTCACTTGTTCTGGACATTGCTTCTCTATTGATGAAGCTCAAGATCCCATTAGCATTTTCTGACACTGTTTCACACTGTTGACTCATAAAGACCTGATCAACAACTAAAATTCCAATAGTAGTGCTCACATGATTAATTGCTTTAGGTTTCTTCTATATTGTGGCTGTGAAGCTGAATTTTTTTTTTTATGTCAAGTACAAGACTTTACACTTATCCCTAAATTTTATCTTATTAGATGACCAACTTTGCAGTGTGATGGCATTTTTTATTACCTCAGTTCTGTCATTGAACATATGTCTCTGGCAAATCTGATGAGTCTGCCACCTGCTTCTCCATTAAAGTCTTTGACAAAAATGTTGGACAGGTCTGTGCCTTACAATTAGAGATTTTCCTTGAAAGAGTATTTAATCTACTTATCTCTTTACATTAAATCTCTCAATCTAAAATCTAACTGTTTAGTTATTACTCTGGCAATATTCTAATCTGAAATGGATTATTATTTCATTTTCCAAAAGAAATAGCCCTTTAAAGAAGATACTTCAACATCTACCTTGAACATGAACATAATTAGAATATTCAAGAACTAAACTGGAGTTGTGATCTTAATGTTCATGCTCTGCAACAATGTAGATCTCACTACTAACCCATGTGTGTCTAGCTTGTGCAACTCTTACCCATATTTTCCCACAAGTTCATCATACTAAGATTCCCAAAAATAAACAAAACTTAGCCAAAAAATTATGTAGAGGATTTTTTACATTTTTATACTTTGTTTAATGTTTAAAATACTTAGAATTCTGTGGTATATACCTCTGTGAAAAGTGAAGAATTCTTATGTAATTTAATTAACAATGTAATAATTTCAATAATAGTAAGAGAATTTATCTGAGGTACAGCTGTGTTTAACAAAAAGTTCTCTAACTAGCAAAGAGCCAAATTTCAAGATTTTTAATTTTAAAATTTCAAGTAATATGCAAGAAAATGAAATTATAGGAAAAAAAAGGTTTTGAATAATCCTAGCTTAAAAGACTTTTTGGACCTGTCTAGAGAAAACTAAGCAAATTAATTTAAAGATTCATGACAATTACTACTTCCATTTGGTTAGGTCACAGAAACTTCTGTAAAGCAGAATAACTAGTTAAACAAAGTCCCTATCCAATGAATTCTCCTTTCTATATTTGGTTTGGTATATTTTACTTAAAGTGATACAAGTGCGGTATAAATTAATGATACAGTATGGTAGCAGGAGCAGTAAAACTTAAATTACTGCAAAGCTTTTCATAATGACTGGTCTCTATAAGTTTCTGTGACCTTTTTTTTTATTATGTGTATATAAGTTTTGATTCTTAGAAGTTTGTAGCTGCAAATGCTATTATCCTCCTTCACTCTTTAGGACATAAATTAATTACTTTGGCTTGCTATAGAACACAAACATGTGTAACTCAGGTTTCCAACCAAGCTTGGATCATTTTACACGAGACTGATAATTGTTGAAGAGAACACTGATGCAACACTGAGCGAGAGAATGAATATAAGAACTTTGGAGAAAAGAGACATTCTTAAAACAGCGAGGCAGCACAATGAACAGAGCAGGACCCAGAGTTGGGAAGACTTGAGTTCAAATTTAATATCAGACACTAGCTCTGTGACCTGGGCAATGTACTTACCCTCTGTTTGCCTCGGTTTCCTCAAACTTAAAATGAAGGTAATAGTACCAAATCCCTGGGTTGTGAGGAACAAATTAGATAATATTTGTAAAGTGCCTAGCACAGCGTCTGGCACTATATAAATGCTTATTCTTTTCCCCTTCCAGTCACCCCTTCATTCTTCAAGAAATGGTTCCAGACTATCTTCAGAACCAACTCCAAAGAAAATAAAGAAAAGCACTCCCTTACATATACGTAGGAAGCTGGCTCCTCAACATGTTATGTCCCTGATTTCCAGCTTGCCTCCCTAGACACTTCAGATAAGTTTCCCTGGAATCTTCAGTTGAAACTGAGGCCTCTCTCTCAAAAGAGAGTTCTCTACTGAGCAGTGTCTAGGCTCACTCCTATTTAATAGGTTTATTCACTCATGTATTTTCTAATATACTCTAATATATATGTTATCTCCAATTTCTGTTTGCTATTTACTTGGATAAATGGGTTCACTCACCTTTTACTATTTGTAATGTTTGGTTTTTGGTATAATTGCATGTAGTAAGAAGGAATAAAAACTGGAGGATGTTAGCTAAAACCCACCCCCGATATGCTCTCAAATTAAGGGACAGTAACCAGGAAAGAAGCTTTATTCTGAACTGATCATGTCTTCAAATCAATAATATTTAGAGATAAAATTCTACCCTGGCATTCCTTCTCTCAGAGGAGAATTAGAACAGCCAAGTTTGTAACCTTTCTTCTGTTTCAACAGGAATTTCAGTCTCCCTTTGAGGGATTGGGAAAAATTCTAGAGATATCTATCAATCAATTTCTCTATCTATACATTTAGGTATCCATGTAGACATAGGTATCTTATACAAGCAGAAACATTTTAGACATGCATATACACATTCACATATATCTATCAGTAGGGTCTTTATCTCCATGTTAGGTTCTTTGTGTATTTTTACATTTATTTCTCCCCCTCCTTCACAGAATTCAGGCGTTTCACTTGTAGAATTCCAAGGAGAGGAGGGAAAAGCATAAGCACCTCTATGACATCTTTGAATCCTCACAGAAGAGAATAAACCAAGGCCATTTTCTTGGGACTTGCTAGATCACTATTAGCATGTGCTATGTAAGTGCTCACTGGCTCTTGCTCTTTGCTTTTACCCCCAAATTAGCCTGGTTGGCCTCCTCACTTTTCCTACCCAAAAACTCAGAGACAAATGCCTATCTGACTTCAAATGGTCTCACTACATCTGTCACCATAACTAAGATCCTACATACCTCCTTTGTTGGTTAACCTTGAATAAATCAGTAAATATTCTATTCTCATGTGCTCATTTCCCTTAGCCAACTGATATACTCAAAGATAACAAATCATAGATCTAGAAGTGAGATAGCAGGAAATAAGCTTGCTTCCCAATCACATTCCAGAAACTCTCCAAAGGAGGAAGTACTTCTGCTGGCATTGAGAATATTAAGATTGATCTTGTATATCATTTTTAATTGGTCCTATTCACAAGTAATTGATTTTGTCCTATAGCTGCTTTTGTCTTGTAACTGCTTAAGTCAAGGTTCTTTGTCTTTGCACTTAGCTAAGAATTCAGCTAGTCTGAAATGGGTTAATTCTAGAAATCCAACTCTCCTGATAATCACTGAGCAAATTCTTGCATCTAGGAATTTTGCTAACCTTGGAAAATGAATGCAAAAGAAAGGAGTCACCAGCCTGATATTTTTACTCCATCAAGTCATCCTTTAGGGACATCCAGTTTGCTGTCCAAAACACCTCTTAAGTCTCATAAAAAAAAAAAAGGGTGGTTATTGCTAGTCTCCATTACAAATTTCCAACCAATCATGCTGTCCCCTGAACTTTAGCTCTGTAACCAATTGTGTTACCCTGATCCCATGATGTCATCAACCAGGTTATGTTCTTTGTTCTGTACTCCCCAAAACCTATACAAAGAGAACTGTCCTTTTGATTATGGTCTCTGGCATAAATGGAGACAAATCGCTGATCCATTTATTGACAGGTAGCATGCCCCTGGCTAATAAATGTTATCTTGCTCAGAAATCTGCTTCAGTTTACCCTTATGTTAAATTCCAGTTGCAACAGAATCTATGTAATGCCAAAAGGCCATGGTAAAGACCTCCCACAAGTTCAGTGGATGCTCTTTGGAAGATTATGGGAAGTCATGAACAAAAGTAGCACAAGATGAGAGGGTATGGCTGAGTCGTGATCTGTGCCCCTAGAAAGAGTATCCACATTGAAGAAATCACAGATCAATTGAAATATCACATACAAATATTTTATATTATATCACACAAATAATGGAATTATGAAAACTGTATATAAAAATAAAATTATCAAATTAATTAAATAACCCATTATTTAAGACTCTGGGACCCAGCATAGTATCCAGAGGTAAAAACCTTAAATAAATTATTTTAATAAAGATATGTAGTGAAAAGCAAAAAAGGCAAAATGGATGGAGAACTAGCCATAAAATCAGGAAGATTTGAATTCAATACCTGCCTCTGATGTGTGTTGGCTGTGCAACCACAGAGGAGTACCCTATATAACTTTATAAAGCTATAAAACTACAGATAAATTAATATTCTGAATAGGTACATCAATTTTCTACAATGATAAGTCTCAAATTAGAGGTCCAAAATGCACCCCCCCCCAAAGAGCAATATGGAAAGTAACATTTGATTGCACAAACCATACCCAGCAGAAAATATTTTTCAGTCATGTCATCTTCAAATACAAAGCAATACAATTATTAACTCAAGAACAGCCAATAAACTGTCAATTAAATTATTCACTACATTTTAAAAAACTGGGTAACGAATAAAAAAAAAAGGGGGATAATGTCTCTGCCATTCACTCAATCCCCCTTCCTTCAATTGGTGAAAATTAATTTCCAAGTCATGGCTCTGGAACATTAGTAGTTCCTTATGGGAGCTACCCATAAGAGGACCTATGGTCACAATCCAAATTGGGACCATATTCAAGGTGGTGCCTCGTGGCAGGAAAATACTAAGAATTCCATTATCTACTGGCAATGAAATTTCCTGTAACCTGATTAGGTAGAGAAAATGGTTGATAGATCAAAGACAGTCTGTACAGAGGGCACAGGAAAATGGGACAGAACGGAGAGGAAAAAAAAAAAGGCAGACTGGATCATATCTAAAAACCATGTCTTCAAAGGAAATATTAACACAAAGTCACTGACATGAAATTTGCACATGAGATGCCACCCTGTTCCCCTGCCCCCCCCCAAAAGTAACCAAAAGGTAACTTTGGATTATAAAACCACGTGTGAGGAGAATCAGTTGGTAAGAAAAGATCAGGAGAAGTATATATTCCATTTCTTTGGCAAGATTAATGAGAAATTAATTTTAATATACTGAAAACAGTATAATCTTACATAGCCTCTGTCCCTTCTCTTGTGCCATGACTTCTCAGTTCCGATTATAAATATGTTCACGTTGGACTGACTGACTCTCTCCTTGTCTCTCTCACTCTGTGATTTTAATGTATATAAAAGGTATATTATGTGTATATCTTTATATGTTACACACATATTAGATATGTGTAATGCCATGCACAGAAGCTCTCCAGAACTGCTACTGTGAACAGCTTTTTTAAGGTTCTGATTATTCAGTACAGTGATCACTCTATTCCATAACAAAAGCAAAACATCCATGGAAAATCAAGGTACAGCATAATTCCAAATACAGCATTCACCATATTAAAATCAACTTATCACAGACAATATAATATTCACAACATAGTCTCAAAGTAAAATAGTCACTCTTAAGCTAATTCAATCAGTCACAAAATAGTCACTCTTAAGTTAACTCAATCAGTCACTTATCAGTAGTATCAAAGTACACAGTCAAAGTTTTCCACTCTTGGGGCAAAGTCTTGATTAACTCAATCAGTCGCTAATTAGTAACAATAGCCAAAGTACTCAAAGTACAATCAGTCACTTATTCAACAAAGTCTTACTAAGCATTATACAGAAAACCCTCCACCCCTTAGGTCACCAGTAAACTATAATTCCATAATTACTTAGTACCCAAGGAGAGATCTTTTCTTCATCTTGACTTAGGGCCTGTTCTAAGATTCCCTGGATCCCCTTCCATGGCCCCAGCTTCTACCTGGATTCAATGGCAGACAGCTCCCAGTTCCTTGACCAGCTTTCTGGGGAGGTCCTGCTCCACACTGGTGTTCACAGGGTCTGGTCTGTGTCAGCTCCTTCACCATTTCGGCTCCAAGGAATTCAAGGCTCAACCAAGCCACAAACAAACAAAGTCTCAGCATCCTGGTCATGCTTCAGCCCCTGGGCTCCTGGAATCCTGTTCAGAAGAAGCTCCACCACCACAAGTTTTCAGGACTCAGTTCTCCATTCTTCTGTAGCTGTTCTGCCACCAGATCTTGGTCTCAAGGAAATTCTGACTGTGCCTCTCTGGGGCTTTTCTTATATACACAGTATTACCTACTTAACTTCCTTTAGTCAAGTGACAAAGGATATTTTAAAATTTGTAACAGACTCACATGTTATACATTTTGCTCCACAAACTTCAATTCCAGCTGATACTGTACCATTCTTGAACATTACATTTATACTGGCTAAAGCAGCTATGTTCTATTTTTATGGCAGTAAAGCTGAATGAATTTAATTTATGCTTTTTAGAAGGCTTCAAGTATACTAGCTCTATTCTTCCATGCTGATAACAAACATTAAGAAATGTACATGTATGTATGTGTGTCTTGGATTTTATATACATAGTATACAGAATGGGGGCAGCTAGGTGGCACAGTGAATAGAGCATGGGCCCTGGAGTCAGGAGGACGCCTCAGACACTTAACACAAAACTAGCTGTGTGACCTTAGGCAAGTCACTTAACCCCAATTGCCCTACCTTCCCCCCTCCAAAAAGCAAAACAAAAAAAAATAGTATACAGAATGCATGTATATATTAATGTATAACATGTATGTAACATGTAACAAATTTTTAACATACTTAAGTGTTTATGTACACAATGCAAGGTATGTATATGTATATACATACATATGTACACACATGTACATACCTATAGACATATATTACAAAATAATTATGCTATTATAATATACACATGTATAATGTATATATAATGTACAAATACTCACATATAATGAATATTACATTTACATTATGATGCTTCATATATAATGTATATATAAAATCCAAGGTACACATATATATGTATATATTATATAAACAAATACACAGAGAGGAAGAGGGGAGGAAGGAGAAAGTTCTTGACATTTGTTTATCATATAAGAATAGAACTAGCATACTTGAAGCTTTCTGTAAAGCATAAATTAAGTAAGTTCAACTTTACTGCCATAAAAAATAGGATATAACTGTTTGGTCAATATAAATACAATAAAAATGTTTATGAAGGGTACAGTATCAGTTGGAATTTAATTAAATTTTATGGAGCAAAATGCACAGCATGTGAATTTATTTGCAAATTTTAAAAGTTAGCCTCTATTAGGAAAGGATAACAGAAACCAAAATGTGTTAAAATATAGCGTTTTAAAACAACAACCATCAGTACCAATCATCCAAGTAAGACAGAAAAAAGAAGGGTAACTGCACCTTGTCATTCTACTAGAGCTTAAAAGACAGACTGTGACCTCTTCTCTAAAAGAAAACAAATCTGAGACTTTAGCCTACATGAGGCAACTTTTTTTATGTGAAATGTAATAATCTATTATGAAGTATGAATCTTCCATTTCCCAATATTTGTTAGTTTTTTTGCATAGAAAATTACATATGATCTTTCAAAAAAGAATTTCAAATACAGGAAACTTATCTGAGAGGACAGTTGAAACTCACTGAAAAAGGAGTCTTGCATGGATTTCTAAACAACCTGCTTATTCCCTGATCTTCCATAAATAGTAAAGGAGGTAAAGAAACAATGCTCAAGATGTCAGGTGTGTTAAATAAACCAAGAGAGTGCTGTCAAGAAATACTGAGCTCCACAAATCTTTTGATGCATACTTAACAATACAGCAATTTTCTTTCACATTTCTTTGAAGAGAGGACAACATAAGTCTACCTTTTTTTGTAGCACCTCCTTTAAGAGATTTTATTTTTCAGTCGAATACACTGAGCATCAATTTCTTTTTATGATTTCAGAAACCTACATTGTTGCTTTTTTTGTTTGCTTCTATCTGTGCAATAATATCAACGCATTACTACTGATGTTGGCAGGAATGGGAAGCTCTAGGAATCAGCCATACATCCTTTTCCTTCTCATTGAATTTTGACACATAGATTCACTGTTTCTAAGCTAACTGTTGCTTCAAAAGATGGAATGAACACGTTTTGGCATACATGTTAAAAAGAACTGAGTTGTCGGGGCGACTAAGTGGCAAAGTGAATAGAGCACTGGTCCTAGAGTCAGGAGGACCTGAGTTCAAATCTGGCCTCAGACACTTGACATACTTACTAGCCATGTGACTTTGGGCAAGTCACAACCCCAACTGCCCTCCAAAAAGAAAAAAAAAAAAAAAAGAACTGACTTGGCAGTCAGAAGACTTAGTACTGAATACTAGTTCTGTTAAGCTGGTTTCTATATGGCTTTGCGAAAAAATTACCTTAATCTCTGAGACTCAGTTTTCTCATTTGTAAAATAAAAGGATTGGACTCTGATCTTTAAAGTCTCTTTCAGATATATATCCTTACTCTTTATCTAATTCTTAACAGGGACAGGGAGTTGCCAGTGAGAAACTTTATTCATCAATGTAGTAGATAAGCATGTTCTCCACAATTTATAGTTTAGAGAGCTTCCAAGTGCAAGAGGTTGAGTGACTTGCCCAAGGTCAAGTAGCCAGAAGAGGGATCTGAACCCAGGTCTGTCTGCTTCAAGGTCCCTATTTGCTGACACATAAACTATTCTCAACAAAAAGAGCAAGAAAAAAAGTTCTAGATATTAGTTTTAGTAAATTTTAAAAAATATAAAATTTACATATGGACTTCATGTAGGATATCTGAGCACATGTTCTCCCTGTTTTATGCCTTACTTAATAATAGTGATAATCAGAGGATCATTAAAAACAAAGTTCTATCAAAGTATCTGATCTTTTCAACAATGGAGACCTATCTCGCTATCTGGTTTTTGTCTAAGGCCTCTCAGAAGTAATTCCCAGGGCCCACCTAATATGCAGAGGTAGCTTCTCAAGATTTCTCTATATTGGGTAGATACCAATACAGCATGCAGGATGTTTCTTGTTAATCCTTAGCCCTCATTACATAACTGGTCCACCTTTTTCCTTGTCATACACCTCTTAGGTAACAACATTCTTTGTGCCACTTCTACCTTCTCTGCCTCTTTATTGAAGATACACCATTTTTTTTTTATTACTGGAACTTAAATACACAATAAGAAAAAGAGCCAATTCCAATTTTTCAAAGACAAATGATATTCTATGACTTAAAGCCAAAAAGCACCAATGATACTTAAAACTTGTTTCTCTGTTTCAGGGAGAAGTATGGGGACATTAAAATAACCCTGAAATTTTACAAAGGCTTTTGGACAATGTATTTTTCACTCTCAGGGGCACTTTTCCATAAATACATACTGATTATTTTGGAAGGTTTTATTAAATTCCAAATAAAATTCTTCTCTTTTCATCTTCTGTGCAACAGCTACTAGTGCAAAAGCCACAATTATTTCCTTGGTGATCTTTTTTGCAATGCTCATTATAAGGTGAAATTATGAAGTGTACTCGGAAATGAGTTTTCTGGATGCCTTTGGATGTAAAATAAAACCAATTTTGCTCATTGTTTTCCTTTCCAAGGCAAGTCTATAATATATCCTTCCTTCCATTTAGTTGCAACTTCTTTATGGTGTTATTTATAGTCATAATGTCAAGATTGATGATTCAGTTCTTCTAACACTATGTCAATTCATTCACTAGACAAGGATCTCATATTCAGAGCATCAACAACTGAGTAAATATTTATTATTAACTTAATAAAATAACATGATAATGACATTTGTTGTTAATGTAAGAGTGTAAAAACAATATGATTCTTAGCACTCAACCTTTTCTGCCATGCTATCATTATCATCACAGAACAAGCAGAAAGGGCTCACATGGGAGCTTCATTTTGTGCTCACAAATTGCCAGCCTATTAGTGATATAAGCCTTTTCATACTTAGCTATTCTACTCCCCAGACAACAGATTTAGTATATGACCAAGGCCACATTCAAGCTTTTCCAGATTACTGGAGATTATCAGAATTTGCACTTGGCTGACATAGAAGTCAAGAACCCAGAGTCACCATCACACCATAATGAGGCACTGTAATAGGACCTAATGGATATGAATCAAATTCTCTATTAGAGAGCCATACAAACCATTCCCCACACACAGACACACAATCACACTCACAAATCTTTTGAAAATCAATATTTTCCCAGGAATGCTATGTGATTGTGAATCATGAAACATCAAGCTCTATGAAAAATTAAAACTACTAATGATCAAAAGTGAGAGTCAGGATTTGCTAATAATAGCATATTAATGATTTACATATGAAGTAGCATAAAAATATCTAGGAGATATATGAAATACAGGTAGGCATGTCAATAGCAAGACTGGGGGGGGGGGGTGATGGATAGATAGCCTGAGTGCTGCAACCCACCTAATATTAAAGGACCTAAAAATCTTTATTGTGTTGAATACTCTGGAGAAATCCCCCTAAATCACACACACAGCCAAGAATAACAGACCGAGATTTGTACCACTAACACTGATAATACCCGAGATCCATTAAGTATGAGCTTCTACTAAAGTCATATTCAAATGGTTCTCCATGACCTAACTGTCATCTGAAGTCCAGTTCAATTACGTTAAAAAAGACTCATGGTCAAAAATTTGCCACTCAAGGAACTGTATGAAAAAAGAAAGCTCTACTTCATAGCCACAAACTCACAGATAAGTTTGGGTTCTGAATGTAAGAAGGGATATAATGGTATCTTGTTTTGCTCCCACAAAAGTTATTGGAAGATAATCAATAAGGGTGGGGAAGCTCTCACTTTTCTCACTTTACTAAAACCTTGGCCTCCCAGGAACTAAGACAATGGCCAGAGGGAACTAAAAAGGTGGGGGTGTGGCACCCAGCTTTGACCTTAGAAGAGGCCAGGTCCCAGTTAGGTCACAAGTATCCTCACTACCATGCCTCTGTAATCTACATGTAATCTGCATATATTAAGGGAATATAGAATATATTGAGGGAAATAACTCACTGTTATGTAATAAAGCACTTTTAAAATCTTTCACTTAATCTATGTGATGATTCATTCTATAAATACTGGAAGATATTGTAAGTTTCCTTTTTCAAATGGTCATACTCTACACTTTCTGCCCAGGAAATCAAGCATAAAAAGGCTCACTGATACAAGTGCAATGCTGGAAACAGGTTGAACCAGAAACTTAATTTAAAAAAAAGTCTCCCCCAAGAAGGCCCTCCCCACTCCAATCTATTATCCATTCAGATTGATTAGCACAAGTCTGATAATGTCACACCTCCATTCAGTAAATTCCAGTAGTCAGACAATCTATAAGCATTTATTAAGTACCTACAATTTCCCAGGTACACAAAGGATTAAAAAAGCAGCAAAGGACAAGGACAGTCCCTGCCCTCAAAGAGTTTATAATCTAATGCAGAGAGATAGTAATTAAATCCACAGGAGCAGATGAGATCACTAGAGTGAAGCAATGTAAAAGGAGAAGAGAAAAGGGGCCATGATAGAACACAGTAGCTCCCTATTACCTTAAGGATCAAAGACATATGTTTTGGCTTTTAAATAGCTTACACTCATTCACATAATCTATGACCCAGGGACACTGGCCTCTTTGCTGTTCCTTGAACAAGAACTATCTCCCAGCTGCAAGAGTTTTCACTGTTTGTCCATCATGCCTGGAATTGTCTCCCTGTCATACTAGTTTCCTTCAAATACTAGCTAAAACCCCACCTTCTACAGGAACCCTTTCTCAATTTCTCATAATGCTTTCCCTTAGCTGAGTATCTCCAATATCTCCAGTATATATCTTGTTGGTAAGTAGTTTTTCCACATGTTAACTCTCCCTCAGACTGAACTCCTTGAGATCAGGGATTGTGTTTTACTCTTCTTTGTTACCTCAATACTTAGCATAAAGCCTGGAATAATAAATGCTTTCTCATTTGA
>NW_027187460.1:56673049-56677293 GCF_028583685.1 Petaurus breviceps papuanus | reverse complement strand
CTCATTTGACTTCTTAAATTGTCACACAAAATAAATTTTCCCATAGAAATAATACTTGTAGTTAGGTTCCCAAGCTAGCTAAAAATTCTTTTTAATCCACAAAGTACCTAAAATAACTAGACCAAAAAGTATTATACTAGAAATTAAACTCAGAAAATTATAAACTTAATGTTTGCCTAGCAGAAGAGCTAAAAAATTACACAAATACTACAATTCTAACAGTACAACAATAGCAATAGCTAGCATTGATACAGTTCTTTAAGGTTTGCAAAGAACTTTACTTGTTGTCTCAGTAATTTCTTATAATAACCCTGGTTACTATTATTATACTCATTTTACAGAAGAAGAAATGGGATGAGACAGGTTCAGTGACTCAGCCATTAAGTCTCAATCAGAATTGGAACTCAGGTCTTCCAGGCTCCAAATGCAACTTCCTATCTCTTATATCATCTAGTTGCCTGTGATAAATAGCATATGGCTAACAAATACAAAAGTACTATAGGAATTAAGATGATGTTACATTAAGGAGGCTAAATTTATTTAGCTGGTATAATAAGAGAAGAATCACAGAATCAAAAATTTAAGAGTTAGAAGAAAGCTCAGGTAATCTAGCCCAACAACCTTATTTTATAGATGATAAAACTGAAGCCCAGAAGGCATCATGGAAAAATAAAATTTGAGTGTCTTAAGAGGAGAGGCAAGATTTCAGTACTTGAAAACAGAACAGGGAACAGTCATATTTACATATACAATGATAAGACTTAAGGTAGTTCTCTGCCTGCTTTCAGAAGGAGTAACAACTGGGATTTTCAATGGAATATGAATGACTGCTTGTGAATTATTTTATTTATTCAGGATGTAACCAATGGACTCATGAAGATTCAAGTGCTAATATGTGGCTTCAGATCACCTATGGTACAACAGTTAATGCTTTAAAACTATGCTAAGTCTCCTTACCACCTGAAAACTATATTAAAATATATTCATGAATAGTATTTATGGAAGTATAACTTGAGAATTTCTAAGGCGCATGTGTCTGATTTTGAAGAATTAAAAATACTAAGTATAGGATGAGTAGAACAGTTTAAGAGAAGAGAAAGAAAAAGTGGAAGCTAATGGTTCTTAGAGTCTGGAAATATTACAAAAGGAAAATACTAATAATACAGGGCAAGCTGTCAAAACAAAGAAAAAAAAAGGTGTGACAAAGTGTATCCTTAGCATAGATGGCTGGTAGAACATAACTTTGAGAGAATCAGAAGGATTTCATAAGATGGTTTAATTACCATTACACAGTGCAACCAGGGCTAAACTTAAACTGCGGAAGACACTTAAAAATATTAACAATGCCCGTTGGCTGTCTTTTTTAGTGTTTAATTACTGTAGTTAAAAACTTGTATTTCACTAAAATCTTGCCTGCTTCTATTTAAGTCCTTTTTTTCCTTATTTAATATCCATGAAGATGTGCAACAAGTGAAGATAGTTTTTCTTTCTCTTTTAATCACTGCAAAACAGAGACATCAAAAATGAATATGACACTGCAATCTAACAGAACCTGACAAAATCTGAGAATCATAGGATTTCAGCACAGCATCACTGACTCACAGAATTTCATGGCTGAAAGGGACTACAAAAGACAGCCTTATTCACATCTCCAAAAAAATCTGCACTATAACAGATCCAACATTCGGTCATTTAGCCTTTGCTTAAAGACCTCCAAAGAGGGGGAACCCATTAACTCCTAAAGTAGCCCATTATACCTTCTGGATAACTCTAACTTTTAAAACATTTTCCCCTATATCAAATTTAAATTAGCCTCTTTGCACATCCTCTTTTCTGTTAATATACTACATTTTGTTAATGTACCACATTATCACATTAGTAGTATGAGTTCTGTTTTTATGTAACAATTATCCATTCAGAAAAAAGTATTTTTCTCCTTTATGGAGGATTTTCTATCTCCTCTATTTGGTATTATTTCTATCTTACTTTTTATATATCAACATTCAGTAATCTAAAATACTAAATACAATAAAAATATATATAATTTAACAGGAGACAGATGAAATTGTGCTACTTAATGTATGATCCGTACATTAAAAAAAATGGTAGTTTTTATATCTTTGCTATATACAGATCATACCCTTCTGTTTAAGACTCTTCTCTCTAAGTTTTCATGACTATTTTTTAGTTTTTCTATTGGAGTTGTAAAATATTAGTATTATGCTTCTAGTTTGCTAATTTCTAAAGTTGCTAGTAAAGAGAAATAGACAGATTTTTAAAGTTTTCAGTTTAGTACTGAAGAAAAATAAAACATTTCTATATCACAGTATTCTGACCTAATTTTGTATCAGGAAAAAAAAATCAGTATGACAGTAAAAAAATCTCTGTTTCTTGGGCTCAAGTAATATGTAATTTAAAGAACATGGAATAGAAAAGCAGTAAGAGAAATGTAATACCAGTTACTAGCTGTTTTCTTCTCCCTACAAGATCTCTGCTTAATGCCATTTTATTATATGAAAACCAGACAGTAGGTTAAAATAGTCTGAAAGCTGAATTTGTCCACATTGCTAAGCAGGTAAACAAAGTCCAAAAAAAAAAAAAGAATACTTTTAAAGCGAAGTTTTCTTTCCAAAGAATCTTATTTTCCCTTTGGCAATTTTAAAATTAGATTATTCCTGAATTAGCTCCACTATTAGAATAAATTAAGCTCTTTCCCGTCTCTCAAGATGGCGGACAAAAAGCCACCCAAGGAAAAGAAGGTCAAAAAGGAAAAAAAAGAGAACAAAAAGGAAGATGTAGCTGAAAAGGTCAAAAAGCCTCGGAAGCATTGCAGTCGGAACCCAGTCCTGGCCCGAGGGATTGGCAGATACTCCAGGTCTGCAATGTATTCCCGGAGAGCCATGTACAAGCGGAAATACGCTGCCCCAAAAACCAGGATTGAAAGGAAGAAGAAAGAAAAAGTGCCTGCTACTATCTCAAAGCCTGTTGGTGGCGATAAGAATGGAGGAACTCGAGTGGTAAAGATTCGCAAAATGCCTAGGTATTACCCTACTGAGGATGTGCCTAGAAAGCTGCTCAGTCATGGCAAAAAGCCCTTTTAGCCAGCATGTGAGGAGACTCCGAGCTAGCATCAAGCCAGGTACCGTTCTGATCATGCTCACTGGCCGCCACAGGGGCAAGCAAGTGGTTTTCCTGAAGCAGCTGGCTAGTGGCTTGCTACTGGTGACTGGACCTCTGACCATCAACCGTGTTCCTCTGAGAAGGACCCATCAGAAATTTGTTATTGCCACTTCTACCCGGGTTAACCTTTCAGGAGTGAAAATTCCAAATCATCTTACTGATGCTTACTTCAAGAAGACGAGGCTCCGTAAACCTAGACACCAAGAAGGAGAGATTTTTGACACAGAAAATGAGAAATACGAGATTACAGAGCAGTGCAAGGCTGATCAGAAAACAGTAGACTCTCAGATCCTACCCCAAATCAAGAAAATTCCTCAGCTCCGTGGCTACCTGCGTTCTGTCTTCTCTCTCTCCAATGGAGTTTTATCCTCACAAACTGGTGTTTTAAATGCCTTGCTTGCAGAGAACATTTATTAAATATTTGCAATAGCAAAAAAAAAAGAATAAATTAATAACTTTTGGTATAAGTATTAAAATGGCATTATTATAGGAAAAATCTAAATGGCAGAAGTTGTAGTATTAGTTAACTAGTCAACATTTCTTCAACCTTGCAATCTTTCTTACTATTAGCTACCCAGATGGCTCACTATGGACAAGAGGAATTTATGCCATGTTTGGTGAACTGCTTAACATCTGTCTCTTCCAGAACCTTATCTTTTTGTGGTCATGTATATCTAGGCATATCAAATTATAGCACCACATAAGAGCAAAAGGTATTACTATTACCTAATGAAAAAAATTTAGGCTAATGTATGTCATAAATTTGAGGCTTCTGATTATACAAAATGAGATTTACCAAATTAAATTATTATAGGATTTAGAGCTAGTGATGTGTAGCAGCAAGCACCCCAAGCGTCCTCAGGGTGGCTGCCAATACAGGTTCTCAGATCTGCTTTGATAAAGGAAAGCAATTCAAAAGGGGTTAACAAGTTTACTTAAATCAATCAGATATGTATCCTTTACCTAGTTCAGGGGGAAAAGGTCAGCATCCTGTACTTCAGAGTATACAGACAGAATTATCAAGACAGAGAAACAGATCAAGTAGACAGACTTCCAAACTGTCC
>NW_027187460.1:56609603-56672949 GCF_028583685.1 Petaurus breviceps papuanus | reverse complement strand
GCTCTCAACAACGGCTTCCCAGAGTCTCATCTGATCAAATCACAGAACACTTCTCAAAGTGAGCCCCAAAACAAAGCTACACATCAGGGCTTATATAGCCTTCTCCTGGCTCAGAGAATGTAACAACCTTATTGACCCACTGGCTAATCAAAAAGTATCTACTGAAAAACAAGCCTTCCACCCCAGGCTCCACTGCACTTTAACTTAGGGGCAGGGAAGATCTTAAAAATTTACATTCCCATTACATGGTGCAGGAGTGGAAGAGGGACCTTAAAGCTCATCTAGTATAATCTACTTTGACTCTCCTCCAATAGAAGACTTCAAACAAAAGGCTGGATAACCAGTCTCTTCAAACTCTGAGATTCTGTGATCTGGAGGTAGTCACACAGATAGTGAAGAAGCAGAATCAGGTTTGAACCAGGTCCTCTTGACTCTTAATGCACTTTCCATTTAAATATACTGCCACTATTAATAATATGGAGGAAATTTGAGGGAAAAAAAAATCTCTTTACATCAAGGACATAACTTTAAATGTAACCCCATCACCAACTACATTTCTATAGCACTTCACAAAACATTTGCCTCACAAAAACCCGTGAGGTAGGTGGCACAAATATTATTAAGCTCACTTTACAGATGAGTTAACTGCAGTCCAGCGGAATGAAATGTCTTTGCCCAAGATGCAGAGGTGCGATTTGAAAGCAGATCTTTTAATGCCAAATACACTGTCCCTGGGAGTTTAAGCATTCAACCTAATCTGCCATTATCTGGTCAATAATTACAGCATTACTTTAGAAATCAAAATTTTGCTGTAAGCCTTGATATTATATGAGCAATAATGAATATCTTTTAATTATTACTTTATTTATGTTTATATTAACTTATATCAGTACCACAAAAATGCAAAATACTTTTTTTCTATCACAAGTTTATTAGCACAATTATTTTAAAGCTGTACTTATCTTTTGGTGCAGAATTTTAATGCCATTTTTTTATACTTTAGTTTCTGGAGAAACTATCACATATGTTTCATTATGCTACAGATAAATCTTACTCAAATACAAAAGGCATTTTTTTTCCTCCTATGCAGCATTTTGTTTTCAAAGGGGAAGGGGGAGGAGTAAGCAATTAGATTAAAGAAAAACAATGAAAACTTTCAGACATGTACTATAACCTATTTACTCTAAGGAATAATTACCATGCACCTAGTAAGTACATAGATTTGTCCTAACCAGATGACCACTTGTCCAGATTATTTCTGAGGTTATTTCTATTCAGACAACTTATACGTGATGACCTCTAAGGAATGTGTCAACAGATAATGTGATTTTGTATAGAAAGAAATACTAAAGCACAGCCTTTACCAGAAAGGTTTACAATCTACTTTATTAGATAAAATAGATACACAAAAAAAGATTAAGTAATAATGCAGTATGTTGTGTCAAAATAAGAGGCAGGTACTATATATAATGCATATTATATATACTATTAAGTAACAATGCAATATGCTATTAAATGCCAAAGTAAGAGGGAGATATTACAAGACTTCAGAGAAGGAAGAGATCTAAAACGGAGCTAACAGTCAAAGACTAGCTTGTTGAGTAACTATAACTTGAGATGAAATATGAAAAGGTGAATGAGATCTGAAAGATTAATAGTATTTGGATAGGTGAAGATATGGGGCATTCCAGGTAAGAAAACCACATGAACAAAAGTTTGTTTTTTAAACTGGAAATGGAGTGTTTCACTTAACAGTAAGATTAGTATGGCTGGAATAGAGGATTTCTACTGAAAGTGTGTGGGGAAGGCAGATTACTGTGGGTTTTGAATGTCAAGCAAAGAACTTTAGACTTTATCTTGGAAACAAGAGGGAGTAAATGGAACTTTATAAGGAAAAAAGTAATAAATTTTGTGTCCATAAAGGAAAGAGTACTCTATTTAAAACAGCACTAGACTAGGAGTCTAAAGAATTAGGCTACAGGTCTAGCTCAGTAGATAATCTTGAAACCTTGGTTATGTTCCTTTACTCCTTCAGATGTCAAATTTCTGATCTATAAAATGAGAGGGGCTGAACTAGACAATATCTAAAGTTTCTTCTAGTCTTAAATTATATGATTCTATATTAGATGAATAGTGTATATCGAGTGATTCCAAAAAACAATATAATGAACAGTTCCTGCCCTTTAGGAGCTGGAAGCGGTGATGTACTGAATATACTGGGGGGGGGGGGAGGAGAAATAAAGGGAAATGAGATAAGATCAAGTAAAAGGCTACTGTAGTATCAACTGGCTAAAATTCATTTTATAGCAGTGAGAATGGGGAAAACAAAGAAAGACAAATTCAAAAACAATTTATAATTAAGTGATTGTGGCAGAGTACAAGAAAAGGTGGTGGATGTTGCTGAGAATCACAATTTTTAGGCCATCTATAAAAAGTAACTGTTGGTATTCTAAACATGAGATCTTTGTCCTATAAGCAATGAGTAGAAATACTACTGGAAGAACTGAATATTATTGAGAAATAAGGAAGTTCACTTAAACAGGATTGGTTCACAGTCCTACTTAGAAAGTGAAACAAAATAGTTGCTACAGTTGGTTTTACTTTGTGCCCAAAGACAATCAAGAAATATATCATGGGATGCTTGGTCATGATTAGTATAAGTAAAAGGAGTCTCATGAAAGTAACTGTAGCTTAAGTAGTAGCAACATGTTGTTCAAGATGAAAGGATAGAGAAATTCTACAAAGAACATGACAAGATACTCCAAATAAACTCAAGGTAGACTTTGATACTTGATAACTTCATGTAATGGTACAGGAGAGTATTGCAAAGAATGTAGGGAAATGTGGTTCAGGTTTAAGAAATGAAAGGGGCAATGGCCTAAAAGACCACTCACAAGTCCATACTATAAATACTTTAGAGAGAAGAGTTAAAAAAAAAAAAAAGCAATACAGAAACTTTGTTCTACTCAACATCAAAGAACTCTCCCTCATGTTCTATATCATACTTTTTCTTTCTTCAGCAAGAATTCACTTCCTGCTTTGTACTAACAAAAAAGATTTATGTGATAGCCACAGCAGCTGCCTGTATTTTCTCAACACATATTTGACTATGTAATTTGGTCAGTGAATTCTTGACAGGAAGGCTTAATAAAGATAGTCTCTTTCTATAAGTCTACAGTTATACATAGTTTTAGATTTTAGAGATGGCATCAGAGATAGCCTTAGCAAAGTTATCTGAATGGCATTAAAGACTTCAGCAAAAGTGTACCAATCATCCATTTTAGCCATCATGAGTAGCTTCTTGGGTGTGGGAGATGAGATAATGCCAGTATACTTACAGGCAGGGCTTAGGCACACCAGAACCGATTTAAAACACCTTACAGATGACCTTATAGGACAATGCAAGGAGTTTGCCAATCTTGTTCCCTCAAGAGTCATGCCAAAACAGGAATGATTAGTCAGCTTGGCTAATGTGATAGCATCAAATACGGCTATAGTCGCTTCTTAGAAGCATTTGACACCCAGACCAATATGGCAACTGTAGTCGTCAATGGCCACAAAAGCCTTTAAACTGGTACACTAGTACCAGGTCAATGAAGGCTCCAGGAATTCTAGAACTTCAGACTCCTTAATGGGCAGGGAGAATAATTAGCCCTCTTCCAAGGTTTTGATGATCACGTCCTTGACCAGTTAACCTTGTACTTTCCTCTTTGGTTCCCAAAGCCATGGTCCCAGCCTTGCCAATGGCCCTGAACTTGACCTAGGCCCACCTTCTGAAGTCACTGTGGAAGTCACCTTAAGTCTCCTAGGGGCCACCTGTTCCTCTTGAAGCACAGGTATTACCCAGCATTTGGTGCTCACTAGAAACAGAAACTATGAATTCTTTCTTCAAGAAGAAAATGTTACAAAGCTGAGTGGGTAAGAAACAACAAAAATGATAAAAATTAAATTGTATTTTAATAGACAGGAAATGTTGACATAGAAGTCAAATCAAATCAGTTGTCTGGATGGCATCTAACCATGAATTATATAGAGCAAAAGTCAAAACCAATATCAAATAAAGATGAGGACAAAACAGCACACAAATGCAACAATCTTGACTGGACCTATTCAAAACAACTGCTAATGCTAAAAATGGTAAATGAAAAAAAAGAAAAAATGAGGCAAAGATATTGAACTTCATTATCACCTACATTTCCTACAAAAATGTATTGACATAAAACAATAGCTACAAGGAAGAGTCAAAAAAGAGCTCAGAAACCACTTTTACTGACAAACACATGTACCTTACCAAACAGAAAGAAATGATGGCTAAGGGTAATACTAGTTTAAAACACAAATTGATTTGCAAAAAGAGAAAGATGGTAAAGACTAGGCAGTACAATTTAACAAAGCAATGAAAAAACATCTGAAATATAAATAAGACTACGGGACTGGCATGAGACCTATCTAAGCTATATAAAACCCAAACCATTATTGGTACTGGCAAAAGGACAACAAGTAATATGCCAATGTTTCCATTACCATCTATTGTTATCACTTACAGTAGACATTTCGAAACTAAAACCTCAATGTCAATATGCTACACTAGGAGGTAGAAATAGCACCAAAAGGGCAGGAACAGTGACTAAATCCCATCAAGTCAATGTAAAGGAAATCAAATCAGAACTGGAAGTGATAGAGCATTAAGATATTATTTTATATGATATCTCAAAAGAATGGGGAAAAAAAACCTGGACAAGTATTATTGCCTAAAAAAGGCAATAATTACTGACCTCACCTATTGCCTAGTCTCTCACTTTTATGAAATCTTAAGAATGAGCTACATACATAGATGACACCCTTGACGAAATTTAATAAACAGGCAGGATTTTACAAATTATTTACTTCTGAATGCCAGTCTTACAGTTTACATTTGACTGAAAAGTAATGAGAATACAAGATCTTCCTATGTTCACCGTCTATAGAAAAAACTCTTGACTCAGTAGAAGAAAACATAACCTAAAAAGTTCTCCTCTGTAAAGGAATCTGTATGAATATATTAAGATTAATGAAGATTATTAAATAAATGCAATTACATTTACTCTTTTAATATTAACATCATTGCAGGCAGGCATAAAAATATGATGCATACTTACTAAAGACGTTTGACATTGTTAAGAGGATACCTTGAGCAGAGTTCAAATGGAAGGAAAACTTTCTATGGATGAGGTTCTCCAGACATTATTATCTGCTGATTATATTCTGTTGGTTGCATCAAGCTCCAGAATATTGCAGGGCCTCCACAATAAAATGAGATTATTTAAAAGATTACCCCAATAATTCATATAGGAAAAACTAATGTTTAATGAAAATATTCAAATAGATTTGTAATCTCATCAATGTGGGTATACTCCCTTAAAAATGAAGACCACAATCTATTTATTCTTGACTCTAGAAATCACAGATTTAGAACTAGAAGGAACTTAATCTTATTTTGTCCATAATCTGTCATAAATTTGTCACAAAGAGTTCATCCAAATTTCTAAGAATTTGCATTGAAATCTTCTTACACTAGGAAAATACCAAAGATGTTTATCAGTTATCACTCATTTTAGCCACATGTCTAGTCAGCCTGCATTCTGTTTTGATCATGCACTTCTCTCATGAAATCCTTTAAATTGTTTTTAATAACCCCATGTTTGTAAGGTGCTGCAATCAGATCATAATTGCCATGTTCTTTGCCACTGCCCTTTAGATTATCCTGAAACTAAATAAATGAAAAATGCCCATTATCTTTACTTTAGCATGCATTTGGATGATCAGCCCATTCACTTAATAATACGCGTATATGGAGTAGGAGCTGAAGTGTTATATAATGGGAAAAAACCCCCCATTGGATTTTAAGTCAGATGACCGCAGTTTGAATCTAAGTCTGCCACTTATGATCTGAGTTTCTTCATATTAAAATTAAGAGAGAGAACACGATAGGTAAGGGAAAAATGATAAACAAAACAAACTCCAACTTCAGAGGGGGAAACTTGAAGTAGGGATTAAAAGGAAAAGAAAGAAAGCAAAATCTTGAATTCAGAGGTGGGGAAAGCGAGAGAAAAAGGGCTATGGAATAGAAACTGACCCATTCATTTACAGAACATGAGTATTAGGCAAAAGCTCTCTCCTTTACCACCTATCTTTTTTGTAAGAGGGAGTGGGAGTAAAGAGAAAAAAATACGACAAGATAAAGGGAAATTATTAAACATTAACAGTCATCATTAACAATTAAGAATATTGCTTTTGCGGGTTGGCGGGGCGTGAGGCAGCAGCACCATGAAGGCCTCGGGCACCCTGAGAGAGTATAAGGTAGTTGGGCGCTGCCTGCCCACTCCCAAGAGCCCGGTGCCGCCTCTTTATCGCATGCGGATCTTTGCTCCCAATCATGTGGTAGCGAAGTCCCGGTTCTGGTACTTCGTTTCCCAGCTGAAAAAGATGAAGAAGTCTTCTGGAGAAATCGTATACTGCGGACAGGTCTTTGAAAAGTCCCCTCTTAGAGTGAAGAACTTTGGCATCTGGCTGCGTTATGATTCCAGGAGTGGGACCCACAACATGTACAGGGAGTACAGGGACCTGACCACTGCTGGTGCCGTCACTCAGTGCTACCGAGATATGGGAGCCCGTCACCGTGCCCGGGCCTACTCTATTCAGATCATGAAAGTGGAAGAAATTCCTGCCAGCAAATGCCGTCGGCCCGCAGTCAAGCAGTTTCACGACTCCAAAATCAAGTTCCCTCTGCCCCACAGAGTTCTGCGTCGCCAGCACAAGCCACGCTTTACTACCAAGAGGCCCAACACCTTCTTCTGAGATTAGAGACAATGAGGCACCTGTTTGGTTTAAATAAATTTCTCAATTGGAAACCAAAAAAAAAAAAAAAAACAATTAAGAATATTAACGCAAAATTAACAATCATAACCTTGAACATGAATGGAAAGAAGTCATCCATAAAGCAAAAGAGGATAATAGAATCTATCAAATAAAGAATCCAATAATAATGTTGCTTACAAAAAACAGGTAAAACAAAGATTCATAGTTAAAATAAGGGGCTAGAGCAAAATGGATTTGATACAGATGAATGAAAAAAAGCAACAGCAGCAATAATGATTTAATAATACAAGGTTACAGTAAATACAAACATGAAAAAATAATATGCAGATATTATGCTTAAAGGTACATCTTTAAAAAAATATATGTACCAAAGAATATAACATCTAAATACTTAAAGAAAAAGGTAACTGAACTGCAGAAAGATAATAAAACTATGATAGAGGGAGATTTCAATGCATCCCTTTTAGACCTATACAAATTTCTGAAAAAGTAAAACAAGACAGAAGTAAAGGGCCTGAACAGATCTTGAGAAAAATTAGCAATGATAGCTCTCTGGCAAATACCAAATGGGACCAGAAAGGAGTTTTATACTCCTCATCCATATATATAGCACCTTTACAAAAAATGCAGAAAAACAGAAATACTAAACATATCACTAACCAAAGTGTGACAAAAATTATATTCAATAATGGGCTTTTGAAGAAAGAATTAAAATTAAATAAAGAATAAAGAACTCGATTTTTAAAAACTACGATCACACTCAATTTATAAAAGGAATATAGGGTAGGAAGATTAGAAACATAAACCATATTAATATAAACTTTATAGAAACTACATATTTATACCAGTAAGGTTTCTGACCAAATCCAACATCCATTTTTGCCTTTAAAAAAATTAGAAAGCAAAGAGATGGACTTTTCTTAATGAAGTAAACAGTCCATATCTAAATCCAAGCAAACACTATATGCAATGGGGATAAATGAGGCTTTTCCAAATAAGAGCAGGGATAAAGCAAGGATTCTCTTATTATCACCACTATTAATACAATGTTAGAAATGCTGGCCTTAACAATAAGTTAGAAAGGGAACTCAAGAAAATAAAAACAGGTAAATAGGAAACAAGACTATCACTTTTTGATAAGGGCACAGGTGTCAAACATGGAGTCTACAACACTTCCAAGTGTGATTTAAATATAATTGGGAAATATTTATTTTATTTTATTTTTTATTTTTTTTGAGCACAATTAGGGTTAAGTGACTTGCCCAAGGTCACACGGCTAATTTTTGTGTTAAGTGTCTGAGGCCGGATCCGAACCCAGGTCCCTCCTGACTCCAGGGCCGGTGCTTTATTCACTGTGCCACCTAGCCACCCCATTGGGAAATATTTTTAAAAATAAATAAAAGTATAATAAGATGTATATAATGTAAATTTTTTAATTAAACCAATATGTGCCCTTCAGGGATACTTATATATTGATTAGTAGCCTCCATTTCTCCTCAAGTTTGACACCAAAGGTTCAGGGAACCCTAAAAACATTTTTTTTAATTCAATGAAATACTAAATTCAGCCAAGTTGCATAATATAAAATAAATAGTTAGCTGATAAAAATTTCTTAAGCACTAATTGTGTGCCAGGCACTGTGCTAAGAGCCAGGGATACAAAAAGACAAGACAGTCCCTACCTTCAAGGCAATCATAATCTAAAGGGGCAGACAATGAGCAATTATGTATAAACAAGTTATATATAAGAAAAATAGAAAATTATTAAAAGAGGGAAGGCACTAGAATTAAGAGGGGATGGAAAAATTATCAGCATTCCTATATATTAAGAACAAAACCCAATGGTAAGAAAAAGAAATTACTTTTAGAATAACTACAGAATGTACATAAAAATATTATAGAATCTATCTGTAAAGACACACCCAAGGACTATATGAATTCAGCTATAAAACATTTCTTTGTAGAAATAAAGAATTAAATAAGTGGAGAAATATTCATTGCTCATGAAGTCAGCTGACTACTATAATAAAAATAACAATACTACATAAATTAATCTACATACTCAGTGCCATATTGAATTACCAAAGTATTATTTTATAGAGCTATGCAAAATAATAACAAAATTAATCTGGAAGAACAAAAGATCAAGAATCTTAAAGGAAATAATAAGGAAAGAAGGGGTTTTAGACCTACCAGATCTTAAATTAAGCAGTATTCTTCAAAATGATTTGATACCGGTGAGTGAACAGTCAATCTGTAACAGGCTAAGAATACAATATACAGAAGCAAACAAAACACAGTAGTATAACGTTCCATAAACTCAAAGACTCCAGCTACTAAGATAAGGAATCATTATTTGACAAAAACTGTTGGAGAAATTAGAAAGCAGTCTGGCAGAAATTATAAGAGATTACTATCTCATACAATATACCAAGATAAACTCGAAATGGATACATGACTTGGACATAAAATGTGACATCATAAGCAAATTAAGAGTCACATGGAAGAAATTACCTTTTAGATCTAAGGATTAAAGAAGAGTGCATGATCCCCCCCGGTCCCCTCCCCCAAAAAAGACAGTAAGGATCACAGAGGATAAAATGGATAACTATGATCATATAAAATTTTAAAGTTTTTTCATAAAATTATTGTAGTTAAAATGGCAAACAAGTAACAGGGAAAAATCTTTGCAGCAAGTTTCTCTTTGTAAAGGTTTCAGATCTAAGATATATAAGGAACTTAATTATATTTATAATGAGTCATTCATTAAGAGGTATAAACAGGTAATTTTCAAAAAAAGATATCCAAAGTTTCAACAACCATAGTTAAAAATGTTCCAAAATACTAAAAATTAATAAGATACAAATTAAAGCAGTTCTCAGCTTCCACTTCATACTCATCAGATTGACCAAGATGACAATTGAGGAAATTATAAATGTAAGAGGGGTTTCAGGAAAACAAATATATTAATTCACTATTGGTGGAATTGTGAATTCATCTAGCCATTCTACAATGGAAAGGGAAAGAAAACAAATGGAAAAATAATAAAGTTAAATTTCATAAAAATGAAGGGGCTGGGCTAGCTGACCTCTAAAGCTGACTCCAGCTTTAAATATAGCATCACATGACAATGTGTTGATCCCAAAACTGAACAGGAGGAAGAGAGCAGACTGAATTTCATATGGAAATTATATAGCCCTTCATAACCTGGTCCCTTGTTACCTTTCCAGTCTCCTACACCTTTACTTCCTTTTCAAGTACTCTGTGAAAAAGTGACACTGGCCTTCTTTCTGATCTTCACACAACACATTCCCATCTCCCAAAACCATGCACTTTCACTGACTGTCCCACATACCTAGAATTCTTTGTCTTGGGGTGGCCAGGTAGCACAGTAAGTAAGAGCTGTCCAGATGACCTGGGATCCAATCCGGGCTCAGACACTTAGAACCCACCTAGAAACACCTGACCGTGTAACCTTGAGCAAGTTACTTAACTCCAATTGCTTAGGGGTAGCCAGGTGGCTCAATGAGCAAGAGCACCGGCCCCAGAGTTAGGATGACCTGGGATCGAATCTGAGCTCAGATGCTTACCACCACACCCAGAAATAACTGGCTGTGTAACCTTGAGCAAGTTACTTAACCCTAACTGCTTTTTTTTCTTTAAAAAAAAAAAAAAGAATTCTTTGTCTTCATGTCTATCTCCCAGCTTCCCCTGTTTCTTTCAAATCTCAGCTAAAATCCCACCTTCTGCAAGAAGTCTTTCCAGATACTCCTTAAGGGTAATAACTTCCCTCTGCTGATTATCTCCAATTTATCCTGTATATATCCTGTTTTTAGATCGTCTCTCCCATCACATTATAAACTCCTTGAGAATTTTTTTTTGAAGTTTTTGAAAAAGTTTTGAAAGTGGATTGTTTTGAAATTTGTTGCTTTTTGCCATTCTTTGTCTCTTCAACACTTAGTACAGGGTGGCACAAAGTAAGCACTTAATAAATGCTCTTTGACCATTATTTTTTTTTAAAGCAATTGGGGTTAAGTAACTTGCTCAAGGTTACACAGCCAGGTGTTTCTGGGTGGGTGCTAAGTATCTGAGCCCGGATTTGATCCTAGGTCTCCCGAATCTGGGGCCAGTACTCTTACGCACTGCACCACCTGGACTTCCCTTTTTGACTATTTTCAATGACCTTAAGCTGCTACCCAGTACAAAAACCCATCATTTTTTTAAATATAAATTTTTTCATGATGAATCCAAATGGTTGCAAATCACAGAATACCAAATAATCCAAAGAGCAATCAAAAGATGCATGACAAATTTGAGTACATTGTAGCAACAATTCCAATGATAACCTAACATGCTAGGTCATACATATGTAGTAAGCAGCAGGACTAGCACCTGAATCCACAATCCATCCACTGTATCCAGCTACTCACTAAGTCCTCAAGCATATAGTTTAAGACTGATATTTGTACCTTCAATTAACATTTACATATCAAATAATTATTGTTTGAAACAATAAATGCCATAGAAAACTGAAATTTAAGACTTTAAACCTATCACTATGAGAAAAGGAAGGCTGAAGAACCCTCTAAGTTCACCAGATAAGGGGTGTTAGCCCTTGGATCTAGAAATGTCTAAAAATAGCTCTGGCATGTCCAAAACAGTTCTGAATCACCACTAGGTTGGTTTGGGGCCCTCATGTAGAGTTAAGGGTTTTGTTTTGTTTTGTTTTGTTCAGCAGAACTGAGATCACTTGGGTACCAGTTTGAACAATTTAAGAGGAGAAAAAAATAACAGTGAAGAAAAGAAAGAAAAGCTCAGCTCCAACTTAAGAAGGACTGAATTAGCTGAAGAAACTGATGAGGCAATTTAAATTATTCAAAGGAATTCATGGGCATGTAGCAGCAAGCACCCCAAGCAAGTCCTCAGGGTTTGCTGCTACCACAGGTTCTTGGACCTGTTTTGTTAAAGGAAAGCAACTCAAAATGGGTTAACAAGCTTATTTTAATCAGTCAGACATATATCGTTGACCTTGTTCAGGGGAAAAAGGTCAGCACCCCAAACTTCAAAATATACAGACAGAATTATCAAGACATTAACAGATCAAGTAGACAGCTTTCCAAACTGTCCAACCATTACATCCATACCCAGACAACATCTGGGTTTCCACATCTGGGTTTTTCAAAGCCGGGGGACTCTCAACAACGGCTTCCCAGAATTCAGATCAAATCACAGAACACTTCTTAAAGTGAGTCCCAAACAAAGCTACACATCAGGGCTTATATAGCCTTCTCCTGGCTCAGAGAATGTAACAACCTTATTGACTCACTGGCCAATCAAGAAGTATCTACTGAAAAACAATCCTCCCTCCCCAGACTTCAGGTGCATTTTAGCCTAGGGGCAGGGAAGATCTTCCAAATTTGCATTCCCATTACAGGGCATGGAAAGGATTAGAAACATAGCCAGTAAGTAAGGTCTATGTTCAAAAGCTGGGAGTATTCTCTTTTTTGGTACAACACATAAAACTCTTTCTTTACCTTAACCATAATGAATTCCATAAAATTCAAGTATTAGATTGAGAAACAGGTTGATTTTTTTGCTTCACTTACAAATGTTTTATTATTAAAGACTAAGGGCTTATTAAAGCATCCCGCTATTTGGATAAGTGACTTACCCTATCCCCACTTCATTTTTTGAGCAATTAAGCTTAAAAACTAATAACGTGAATATTAATATTATTAAAAAATTCAGTTGTAAATATACAAATATTATCTAATGCTAACTAGCACACTACTTAATGTGAACATTTTTAGAATTTATATGTAGTTTAAAAGGAAATGTTCTCAAACTACAATTAAGAAAGATTCATAAAAGAATTTTATTTACTTCTTAGACACTTGCTCTAAGGTGAAAAGGAGCTGAAATGGATACACATTGAACTGTCCACCCGTAAGTGCTCAAGGACTTCAACAGAGCCTCAGGGTACTGCTTTTCCTGCTAGCATGTTCTCAGGTCCATGGTGACACATTCAAATCCTTTTCTTCTCTAAGTCTTAATGTATTTGACTAACAGCACTGCTACAATAAGTTAAGAGTGGAAACTTCTGGTGAGAAGAGTGGAAATTTCTGGAAACAGGATGCTGGCTGCTAATGTAAAAGAAGGAATATAAAATTTAGATGCCTTTCCATTTAGGAGTGAGACTGGTCCTGTCTTGCTATGACCAAAAGTGAAGTATGAAATATTACTCACAGCTTCAAAGGAAGTAGTGTAATGTAAAGAACTTTGGGGTCAAATAATCACATCCAACCTCAGGGCACTAAGTTGGTACTTGTGGGACTTCAGTGAACATATTTATGCTCCAAAGTTTTCAGTTTCCTCATCCGTAATATAAGAGGGTAAGCCTAGATAGCCTTTTGGGTCCCTTTCTTTTCATCTCTAATGAAAATTAATAATTAATGAATTATACTTCTATTTACACCTCTATTCCCCAAATTATTTAAAGAACTTTTGTTCTTATCAAATGAAAATATTTTCATTTCACAAGTACAATGTGCTCTCATACATCTCATTTCCTACAAGGGGTTTATGTGCTAACAGTATAATCAAAAAAGAATTAACTACTTAAATAATAAGTCCTAAGTATGGTCATGAACAAAGCAATAATCCATGACTTTGCTTCAAAATATGGCAACTGGGGTTTTTTTTAAGTGAAATATATATATTTGTAATATAATGCCAAAAGAAAGGCAACTTCCCTATGTTCAGAATACCAGCATAGGTGCTCTCCATTTTATTCAGTAACAAACCCAGAACAGAGAAGATCAAAACATGACATCATTCAAAATACAGCATTTACTAAGTGTGATTAAATAATCTCCAAGTACTACCCCACCCCAGGACCTTCCAATCATTCAATCAATTACAAAGTCCCTGTTCTAAATACTACTCCACCCCTAGGCTATACCTTCATTTGGTCCAGCACAAAACCCCTCTTCTCAAATGGAGATTAGTTTCCAAACATAGGTAAAGTACCTTCATTTGTCAATCACAGAGCACAATAAGGTCAAAAGTTCCCCACCCCTGGATCACAATTGAATCTACCCCAGAGTTACATCAAGTTTAAACACAGCACTTAATACCCAAATGGAGGTCTTTTCTTCATCTTGACGTGAGGCAAGTTCTCAGCAATCTTAGTTCCTGGGGAGACAAGGCTTAGCAAGGCCATGAGATACATTGCCAGTCCCTTCATGAATTCATCCTCTGTCTGTAGAACAGTCCTAGAACCCCTGAACACATTAGCAAAGCCCTCTCCCAGGATTTCTGTAAACATACAACAAGAAAATCCTTCTTCAGGGCTTCTGAACCAACAGAAAGGTTCCCAGACCCCTGCAACAACAGCACTGTCCTTCACCAGTGGACAGTATTCATTCTGTCTGCAGGACAGTCTCCAGACCCCTGCAACAATGGCACTGTCCTTCACCAGTGGACAGTATTCACTCTCTGTCTGCAGGACAGTCCCAGGGCTTCTTAGCCAAAAGCCAGGTTCCAGGACTTCTTCAACAACAGGACTGTCTTTCACCAGTGGACAAATCTGGCAAAACAACATCAAAACAGACAAAGTACCAGCAAAACAGCCATGTCTCCTCAGTCCTTGGTAGCTCAAGGGGCAGGTCTCAAAAGTCCAGGGCAATTCAAAGTGGCCACCAGCAATTCTCTTAGTCTCTCTCTCTCCACGAGGTGCTGCTTCCAAAAAGATCTTCTGCCTCTCTCTTATCTCTCCAAATCTACATCACCAGCTCCTCCCAGTTCAGGACTTTCTTTTCACATCAACAAGTCCATCCCACAGGTGGGATTAAACAAGCTCTGGGTTTTAACACAATCAATTTGAAAACCAAGCCAATACAGGGGAATCTTTAATTGCCATTACTATCACAATATTAAAGTGCAGAATCTTTAAAGAAGGAAGGGAAGAAGCATTTCTTAAGCTCCTACTAGCATGAACAATGCTAAATACTTTACAAACATTATCTCAGCTGATCCTTACAACAACCCTGGGAAGTAGGCACTACTATTATCTCCAGTTTACAGATAAAGAAATTCAGGCAGACAGAGCTTAAATGACTTTCCCAGGGTCATACTGCTAATAGGTCTTTATGACTCCAGGCAAAAGTTCTATCAAATGCACAATCTAGCTGAACAGCCAGCAGAACACTCCAAATCCTACATTATATCTGGATTTTCAATAACAAGGGAAGTTTAGTCTCATCAGTGTGTGATCAGGAATTTTACTATCATTGCACATGCATCTTCTACTCCTAGATTTCAAAAAAAATGCAAAGCAGTTCAAATGTCCCTGATTTTGATTACACTTCTGCTTCTAAGAAAAAAAAAATGGACCTAAATCAGCTTAAGGTATTTTCTAGTAACAATTTCCATAGAACACACACACACACACCCTGTATTAATTGTTTTTCCTAGACTCCTTTTTTCCTTTTAATCTTTCATTTTATTTAATTTTTCAATTAATGATATATCTTTGCTCCAAAAACACAGCTGAGTATGGTTGGCCTGGCAAAGAAAATATAAACATTTCTTTAACGAGCACTTAAAAAATCAGTGACAAAAGTCCAAGAAACTAAATACGACTGCAGAATAGAAGAAATAAAAAAGACAAAAGAAGAGCCTTCTCCATTCTAACAACACACAACTTACTGCTATAGTGTTTTCAAGTTTAGAAAATGTTTTCCCTACAACTAGAAAACAGTGCGTGATAATTTCCATTTCACAGGTGAGGAAAAGTGAGACTGAGAAAGCTAAAATGACTTGTCCAAGTTTACAAGATATCAAGTGATAGAGCTAAGATCCAAATCCTAGTCTTTCCATCTCTAATTCAGAACTCTTTTCCCTATACCATCTTGGTTTTTTAACTGTGCTTTAGGCAGTTTCATTTAATCACATAAGGTAAATAACAATAACATTCTCCTTAACCCATTTAACAAGGAACATAAATTCCAAACACTAATCTACTTCTACATTCCTTTAAACCTTAATCTTCTGATACTACCATGTTTCCCTTTCTTGACAAAGTAAAATGCAGGTGTTCAGTATAATAATTGTTACTTTCACTTCACTCATCTATAGGCTAAAGAAAATTTTACCTCCTGCCTAAACTGTTACTAATAGCACAGTAAGGTGAAAAATAATAGTTAAACCAAGTGATCAAACAGCTTCATCCACTTTGGAGTTTCCCATCCCACAAAAGTTAGAACCATTCTAAATAAATTATAGTATCCTAAGGAAGCAACTAAAAAGATCATCATTTTATAAATGAGCATTACAATTTATGAACCCCTTGTGTGTGGATAGATGGATAGATCAACCAATAGATGGATAAACAGATAGACCTTCTCCCAAAGAAAGAAAAATTATTCTTTATACTTACTAAATTGGGCAGATACCATGGCACAGCAAAAAGAGAGTTGGACCTGAAGCCAGGAAGAGCTGAGTTCAAGTTCCAGCCTTTGACACATATCTCTTCCTAACTCTGGGCAAGTCTTTTACTATTTCAGAGCTCTAGGCATCTCTCCAAGATCCTAAATGGCAGAAAAGATGCCAACCTGCAAAGTTCCCTCATCTTTAGGAGTTCCCTATGCTAATTGAATCATAAACCAGTCCCTAGTCCACATTACTCACTTGGTAGAAAATATTCATCCTGCGCAAAGTTATTTGCAAGGCTGATTTCTAATACAGTCCTCAGTTTCCTGGCAGAAACCGAACCTATATAAAAAGGCAATACCCAGTCTAATAAGCCTAGAGTCAAGTGCTTCCTGGACTTCCTCTTTAAAATCTTTCATTTTATTTTTCAATTAACAAGCATCAATCAGCAAGCGTTATTTTTTTCTCCCCATCTCTTCAACTCAATAGAAATAAAAATAAACCTTTGTAACAAATTTGCATAGTTAAGCAAAATAAATCTCCACACTGTCCATGTCCAAAAATGAATGTTTCATTCTGCTTCTTGAATCCAACATCTTTCTGTCAAGACACAGATAGTATGGATCATAGTCTACTTCATACCTGCACAACTTGGCTGTGGACAGGGGTCAAAATTAAAATAGGCTAAATTTCTTGGGCTGCAGATAGTTTTTTTTTTTTGCAGTTCACTTTCCAAGTAAAGGTATAATTGATGATTAAATTATTTTGCAAATAAACCATGTTTAAAAAGGGAAAAATTCAATTAATTACACTTATAATGGTTGGTTGCCACACATCACCTGACAAACAGGAGAGAGTATGCAGTGGCAACCCACCCACCAAATTACACAACCAATACAACTGTGACTAGTGGAAGGCGGGTTAAGTGTGGCATGGACAAAGCACTCATCACATCTTTACTTTCTTTTACATCCTCTACAGGTGGGCCCCAAGTGGCCGTAGGGCTGTATGTTGTGCTGGCACAGTCTATGAGAATCACCATAAGCCACTGCAATTGTATTGTTAAGAGTTCCTGGGGTGGCAGATGATATGATAATATACTTGGAGGATCCTAGAGAATCAAGTAAAAAAAGACTTGAGACAATAAATTTGGCAAAGTTGCAGGATAAAAAATAAACCTACATAAATCCTTGGCATTCCTGTATATTTCTAATGAAATTCAACAGCAAGAGATAGAAAGAGAAAACCCATTTAAAGTTACTGTAGACATTACAAAATATTTGGGAATCTACCTGCCAAAACAAACCCAAGACCTATATGGCCACAACTACAAAACATTTTTCACACAAATAAAGTCAGATCTAACTAATTGGAAAAATATCATTTGCTCGTGGCTGAGTCGAGCTAACATAATAAAAACGACAATTTTACCTAAATTAAATTATATATTTAGTGCCATACCAATCAATTTACCAAAAAACTACTTTATAGAGCTAGAAAAAATAGTAACAAAATTCATTTGGAAGAAAAAATGGTCCAGAATATCAAGGGAAATAATGAAAAGAAATGCTAGGGAAGGTGGACTAGCTATACCAGATTTTAATCTGTATTATAAAGCAGCAGTCATCAAAACTAATTGATACTGGCTGAGGAATAGAGTAGTGGACCAATGAAATAGAATGGGCACACAAGACTCAGCAGTCAATGACTATAGTAATCTATTGTTGGATAAACCCAAAGACCCCAGTTTTAGGGATAAGAACTCACTATTTGACAAACACTGCTGGAAAAACTGGAATATAGTATGGCAGAAACTGGGTATAGACCATTATCTAACACCACATACCAAAATCAAGTCTAAGTGGGTGCATGATCTAGGTATAAAGGTTTATACTATAAGCAATCTGAAAAAGCAAGGAATAGTTTACCTGTTCTGGTGTAAGGATTATGGGATTTAAAGATCTTCCATGCTGCATTGGACTTGCTGATGTAGCAGGAAGGGGTGGGGCAAGAAGAAACGGAAGTCAAGCTAGAGTTCCTGCAGTGACTGGGAGTGGCAGAGAAAGCGGCAGCAGGAGCAGCAGAGGCAGTGGCAGTGGTAGTGCCGAGGTGGAGGTGGAGGCGCGAATCCCTTTTTGAGGCAGCCAGAATTTCTGCTAAGGACTCCTGCTGAGGACTGCCAGGGGCCGGAGCTGCTAGGAGCACACTTCCTGGACACTGAGTAGTTGCTGTGAGTGGGGAGAGGAGGACCTTTGCCTGAGGTAGCCTGTTCTGTTTTAAAGGCTTGAGAATGTGGGTGCTTTCTACTTTATCTATCTGTGCCAATTTCATAAGTACTCTGATGGCTTTGACTTTCTGGTTTTGGGACTCAGACATTTGGTATTTTAATAAAAGTTCTAGCTTTATCCCCTGTATAGAGAGCCTGTATATTTTGTGATTAATAACCACATCAATATATTTATAATTGCCATAGGCATTGTGAATATTGCATTGCTGATACATCTGGGAAAGCAAGGAATAGTTTACCTGTCAGATTTGTAGAGAGGGGAAGACTTTATGACCAAACAAGAATTAGAGAGCATTATAAAATGCAAAATGGATAATTTTGATTACATTAAATTGAAAAGCTTCTGTACAAACAAAGCCAGTGTAACCAAGATTAAGAGGGAAGTGCGAAATTGGGAAAGAATTTTTACAATCTATGTCTCTGATAAAGCACTCATTTCCAAAATATACAGAGAATTGAGTCAAATCTGTAAGAATACAAGTCATTCCCCAACTGATAAATGGTCAAAGGATATGAACAGGCAGTTTTCAGAGTAAGAAATTAAAGATATCTATAAGCATATGAAAAAATGCTCTAAATCACTATTGATAAGAGAAATGCAAATCAAAACAATTCTAAGGTACCACATCTCACTAATCAGATTACCTAAGATGACAAAACAAGAAAATGACAAATGCTGGAGAGGATGTGGGCAAATTGGAACACTAATGCATTGCTGGTGGAGTTGTGAACTGATCCAACCTTTCTGGAGAGCAACCTGGAATTATGCCTAAAGGGCTATAAATAATTTCATACCCTTTGACCCAGCAAGACTACTTCTAGGGCTGTATCCCAAAGAGATCATAGAAGTGGGAGGAAGACCCATATGTACAAAAATATTTATAGCAGCTCTTTTTGTGGTGGCAAAGAATTGGAAATTAAGCGGGTGCCTGTCAATTGGGGAATGGCTGAAAAAGTTGTGGTGTATGCATGTAATAGAATACTATTGTGCTATAAGAAATGAGGAGCAGATGGACTTCATATTTACCTGGAGGGGCTTATACGAACTGATGCTGAGTGAGAAAAATAGAGTTAGGAGAAATTTGTGCACAATTACAGACACAACATATGTGTGACAACCAACTTTGATAGACTGGACTCTTCTTAGCAATGCAGTATTATAAGTCAATCCCAAAAGACTCATGATGGAGAGAGATGTCTACATCCAGAGAAAGATCTAGAAAGAACTGAGTTTGAATGCAGACTGAAGCAAACTACCTGCTCTCTTTCTTTTTCTTGTTTGGCTTTGTTTCCTCTTTCCCATTTTTCATTCCATCTGATACAATTCGTCTTTATAACCTGACTAATGTCTAATGTGAAAGTATTTGGAGATCCTATACTTGATTGTGTGCCGTCATGGGCGGGGGGGGGGAGCGGGGGGAGAGAAAATTTGAAACTCAAGTAATTGTGGAATTGAATCTTGTAAACTAAAAGTAAACAAACAAATTAATAAAGACCAAAAAAAATAATAAAAAAAAAAGTTCCTAGGGTGGGTGGGTGGCACAGTAAATAGAGCACCGACCCTGTAGTCAGGAGGACCTGAGTTCAAATTCGACCTCAGACACCAAACACTTAATAGCCATGTGACCTTGGGGAAGTTACTTAACCCCAACTGCCCTGCCTTCCCTCCTCCAAAAAGAAAAAGAAAAAAAAGAGTTCCTAAGTCTATATAAGTCATTGCAATTGTATTATTCAGAGTTCTTAAATCTATGAAAGTTGTTTACCTAGACTCCTCAAAAAAATACTATTTCTTTTTAAAGTCCCATTCCCACCTATCTTGCCCCCTATGAAAAGAGAACTATGAAGCAAAATATTATTCATGTACTTTAATTTTCCTCAGTCTTCTCTTATGTAGGTGAAATAATCCAAATTCCTTTAGCATTAGACCAAAGGATCAAAGTGTTCCCAGAGTAGAAGTCATACTCACATGATAATTCCTTAGAACCTACCAAAGGTTCAAGACTGACTAGAACTACATATCGGGACAAAATCTAACAAAACAATATTTCCATTATTTTACCAACTTAAAAAACAAAAGGTCTGGGGGCAGCTAGGTGGCGCAGTGAATAGAGCACCGGCCCTGGAGTTAGGAGGACCTGAGTTCAAATGCGCCCTCAGACACTTAACACAAAAACCTAGCTGTATGACCTTGGATAAGTCACTTAACCCCAACTGCCCTACCTTCCCCCTCCAAAAAAAGCAAAACAAAAACAAAACAAAAAACCAAAATCAACCAACCAAACAAAAAACCAATAGGTCCTAATGACAAGGCTTTGGAACTTATGAAACTTGGGTTTATAGGAACTAAGTCACTAGCATAGGAAAATGGGGAGAAAAGTAGTCATTTTATAAAAAGCAAGGTGGATAAGAAGACAGTGAAGGTAGTCAGCTAAATTTCAATTCCTGGAAAAGGACTAGATTAATTTGCATATACAAAAGAAAGAATGCTAGCACTCTTTAGTACCTTGGTAATTTCATAATTTTGCCTGTTGGGGCACTATTCCCTTGATACAAATCAAAATCATTTATGGTTTTATAAAAGTAACCAATTTATTTCAACTCAACATTTAGTAAGCTCCCACTATTAAGTACACAGTGCTAAGCACTAGGAGAGAGAAAAAGATATCTACCAAAATAAAATCTAATGAGATACCACACATATACAAATAATAACAATAATGAAAGAACATGAAGTATAAATAATATAATAAAAATAAATACTAAAAAAGGAATAAAGCTCAAATTAACAATGATTTTTTAAAAACAAGGAAGAAATACAATGTACTTTCCTCAAAACAACACTGTGAGATAATATTAGAAATACTGTAAACCACATTTTTGTTGTTGTTGAGTTGTTTCAGTCCTATTCGACACTTCATGACCTATATGGGGTTTTCTTGGCAAAGACAGTGCAGTGCTTTGCCATTTCCTTCTCCAGTTCATTTTATAGATGAGGAACTGAGGCAACGAGGGTTAAATGACTTACCCAGAGTCATACATCTAATAAGTGTCTGAGGCTAGATAGGAATTCACAAAGATGAGTCTTCCTGACTCCAGACCTGTCACTATCCTCTGCGCCACCTAGCTGCCCACATTTTACAGATGAGAAAATAGAGAACGCATATATTATACAGCTAGCGTCAGAGCCAGGACTCAAACCCAGAGTTTCCAACTAAGCTCAGTGTAAATAAGTACAACTAAGTACTATATTATATCAGATAGTCGGAGTGTTTTTTCATCCATAGGAGAAGAAGGAAAAATTACTTCTGATTAGGAGGAGGTACATGAACAAAATCTTTACAAATTTAATCACCATAACCTCATGTTTTCATTCAAGATTACTAACACTATTCAAAATATCAGGGTTATTAACTATTTAACCTGAAAAATAAACATGCCCAGACATTTTATGTCTCCTTGAAGTGATTAAAATCCTCACCTACAAATACTAAATTTCATTTTTCTACTTAAACTTCCCATCTTTCCTCCTGCCTCCCAAGGTCTATTAAAAAAAAAAAAAAAAAAAGAAACTTCTTATCAAAAAGATAAGATCTCTTCCTTTCTTGGCATTAAGCCTATCAAAACTTTGTGAACACCACCTATCAAGATCCTGTTTAGCTGAAACTCCAGCCCAAGTATCTTCTATGACTTCCTCTCATTTCTTATCTCCTATGTTTCACTTTTGCTCTCTCCAAATGTTATCATCAGAGTTCTTCCAAGTTCACTTACTTTCCTTCAGTACTCTCCTAGGAAACCTTTCTTCTCAAAATGAACCCTAAGATATGACTTAATAGTAGACTGGTCACAGTCATTAACTTTACAAACATTTTACTGTATAAAATAGTATGCTAGGGGCTTTGGAGATAATAACCTTTAGAAAAGTTAGTCTCTGCCCATATAGAGTGGTAAATCTATATGGGATAAGAGGGACTAGGGAAGAAGATATATTGGTGACTGTAATATAGGATAACAAGTAATAAATGCATTATGGAATTAACTGCAAAATAAAGTACTATGTGAGAATATATAAGAAAAGAGACCAATAACAGAAATGACAGGAGAACTGGGGAAGGCTTAATGTAAAAAGTGATACTTAAGTTGAGTTTAAAAGATAGAAATATAGAGGAATTCAACAAGGGAGGGGTGGAAGAGGACATTTCATGCATGGAGACCAACATGAGCAAAGACAGAGTGTCTGGAAAGTGTAATTCAAGTTTAAAGGGAAAGAAAGTCATCTACTTGGCAGAAATGTGGTTTATGGAGAAGGGAATACCATGAGATAAACAGTCAGTCAACAAATATTTATTAAGTGCCTATCATGTGCCAAGCACTGTGCTAAGTGCTGAATACATAAAGGAAGGGAAAAGACAGCTAGAAAGATTGGGGGGGGGAGGTGAGGGAGCTAGAAGGGGAAGAATTCTAAAGGTTTTGAATGCCAAACAGAAGTTTATATTTGATCCTAGAGATAATAGGGAATTTGTGGGGAGAGGGGGAGAAATGGATTGAGAGAGGAAGGAACTGGGGGCAGGCAGACTCATCAGTAGATTACTACAACTCCAGGCATGAGGTGATGACATCAGGATGATGGAAGTGTTGGGAGAAAAAGAGGCATATTGGAGAGATGTTACAAAGGTGAAATCTACAGACCTTGGATACTTGGGGGGGGGGGGGGTTGATGTTATGGGAATGGGAATTAATCTTCCCTGCCCCTAGGCCCTTTGATAGGCTTAAGTGCACCTGGAACCTATGGCAGAAGGCTTGGTTTTCAGAAATGCCCACACCTTGGTGCTCTGTGACTGGGCAGTGGGTCAAGAGGGTTGTGACATCCTCTGACCCGGGAGAAGGCTATATAAACCCTGATGTGAGGCTTTATTTTGGGGCTCACTTTGAGAAGAGTTGTGTGATTTGACCAGACGAGACTCTGGGCAGCCATTGAGTCCCCCAGCTTTGAAAACCCAGATGTTGGTGCTTCCCTCTCTGGTAACTGACTAGGTATGGATGTAATGGTGAGACAGTTGGAAGGCTATCTGCTGATTTGTTTCTGTCTGTAGTTTTTTTTTGTCTGCTTGTAACTTGTTTGTATTCTCTGAAATTTAGGGTGCTGACCTTTTTTCCCCTGAACTAGGTAAATGACATGTGTTTGATTAAAGCAAGATTGTTAATCCATTTTGAGCTGCTTTCCTTTAGAAAAGCAGATCTAAGAACCTGTGTTGGCAGCCACCCTGGGTATGCTGGGGTGCTTGCTGCTACAGGTGAGAATGAGATATTAAGGATGACACCTAAGTTTCAAGCCTGATAAGTTTCAAGGACTGGTAAAATGGTGGTGCCCTCAATATTAACAGTTAAATTTGAAACAGGGGAGGGTTTGGAACAAAAGATGATGAGTTCAGTTTTGAACATGTAGAGTTAGAGATGTCTCAGGACATCTAGATTAAAATGTATGAAAAGGTGATTGGCAAGGCAGGAGGTCAGCAAAATGGTTAGGACTGGAAGAGTAAGTTTGAGAATCATCAGCATAGGGATGACAATTTGAATTCATAGGAGCAGAGGAGATCACCAACTGAAATAGTACAGAGACAGAAGAGCCCAGGACAGAGATCTGTGGGATATGGTAAGCAGGTATGACAGGGATGAAGACCAGCAAAGGAGACTATGAAGGAGCAGTTAGAAGGTTGGAGGAGAAACAGAAAGAATAGTCACAAAAACCTAGAGAGAAGAGATTATCAAGAAGAGACTGACTGAAGTGTCAAAGGCTAAAGAGAGCTCAAGAAAGATGAAGATTAAGAAAAGACTATTCATTAGAATTGGCAATTAAGAGACCATTAGTAACCCAGGAGAAAAGTTTTGATTGAATGAGATTGGAAGTCAGATTATAAGGGGTTAAACAGAGAGTGAGAAGAGAAAATATGGAAACAGCTATTGCAGACAGCCTTCTCAAGGAGGTTAGCCAAAAAAGACAGGCAAATCATGGCTCAAATAGTTGAAGAAGGAAATCAAGTGAGGATTTTTTGAGGATGGGAGAGGCATGGGCATGTTTGTAGGCAATAGAGAAACAGCTAAAAGAAAGGGAGAGATTGAAGGTAAGTGAGGGAGTAGGGATGATAGAGGAGGAAATCTCTTGGAGAAGACAAGATTTAATGGGATAAGGTAGGAAATATAAGGCAGTGGAAAGCTTTGAATGTTGGGCAAAGAAGTCTAATCTTTACTCAGCAGATAACAAGAAGTCACTTAAGATTTTCTGAGCAAAAGAAATGACCCAACTTGGGCAAGTACAAACCCTAAAGCTCTATATAAATATCTCTTACTATTAAAAGGTTGCTAAAAAAAATAGCACAGGCAAAGGACATGTATGAAAAATGGTAGCAGGAACAGAGAAAGGAGACAGATGGCTTCCCTTCAAGACTCAACTCAAATCTTACCTTCTATAGAAGACCTTTCCTGATTCATTGCCCTGCTAGTTCTTTCCCTCTGAGATTACTGCATGTTGGTATCTTTCATGAGAATGTGAGTTCCTTGAGGGCAGAGATTATTTTTAAAATTTTCTTTGTATCCTTGAGGCTTAGCAATCTGCCCAGCACATAATAAGCACTCACTAAATGCTTGCTGACCTAATACACCTTTAAGATCAAAATCCTCTGGCATTCAAAGCCCTTCTTAACTTTCTCTCTACCCCTAATCTTGACACCTATTTTTTCCCCTTTCTTTACATCTTAAGGATTTAACACAGTGCGCAGCACATAGTAGGCACTGAATAAATATTTATTACTGACTGGTTAACATACAAGAGGTACAGCAGAGGTATAATCAACAGAGAAAGTGTTGTGATACGATGCACAGAGTACTATGTAGCTGTGGAATGACCAGAGATATTCCCAAGACTTAAAATATTGGCGGGGGAGGGGAGAGTACAGAGACAAACCGAAACAGTGATATACAAAGAAATACATTTAAGGAGAAAGAATAAGCATGGTTTGGGGCATTTTAAGTGCTAGCAGGGAATCAATGTGGAGATAATCTTAGTGTAAATACACTTCTTGGAGCTCAGGGAAAAGTCTGGGAAAACTAAATTTACAGATTTTGGAGACATCTGCATAAAGATGGTAGTTGAAGCTGAAACTTCAAAGTGAGTGAAATTAGATGGGAGGGTGGGGGGGGAGAGAAGGGAAAAGAGAGAGACAGGAGAAAGAGAGAAAAGAGAAAGACAAGACAGAGAAGACAGAGAGGAGAGAGAGACAGAGAGAAGAGAGAGAGAGAAGAGGGAGAGAGAGGGAGAGAGAAACAGAAAATAGAGGGCCAAGGACAACAATAATAAAACATCCCTATAAAGGGATCAGAAAGAAGATGAAGAGCCAACAACGGAGAAAGAGAAGCCAGTTACAGAGAGAAAGAAAACAGGAGATTAAGATAATCCTGATGATAAAGACAAAGTTGACATAAGGAAGGGTCAACAGCACTAGGGGGGACAGAGCCAAGATGGCCAAGTAAAAGCCAGAACTTGCTTGAGCTCACGCCCCAACCACCTCCAATACCTGTAAAAAATGACTCTAAACAAATTTTAGAGCTACAGAACCCACAAAATGACAGACTGAAACAAATCTCCCACTTTTGAAGACGGCCTAGCAGGCCGACAGGAAGGGTCTATCACACCAGAGTGGAGCAGAACACAGCCCTGCGTGTGCCACTGGCATAAACTGGCCTGAATCACTGGCAGCTGTGGCAGTTTCCAGACTCCTAAATCCATAAACGCCAAAGAAAAAGTAAAACATCAGTGAGGAAACTCTGTTGGACCTGGGTGAGAGAAGAATGAGGTCTGGCCCCTGTCTGAGAGATGGCTGATTGCAGCAGCAGGACAGCTGCTTCTGGAGCTCCAGGCCCACAGACGGTGGGGTAACCAAGTGGATGATCAGAGTGCAAATGCAGAAATCTCTTTGCTGGCGCTGAGGCAGGATTCTCTTGCTTCGCCCTGCTTATATCTGGGTTGCAGCCTTGGGTGGCAGTCCTGGAGTGAGGAGGAGCACTGGCAGGACAAAGCTTATACTGGCTGTGGAGAGGGCTTTCTCCTCACAGTTCTGAGGCAGGCGCCTAGAAGAAGCTCTGACAACAGCTGTGCAAAACACCAGAAATTTGGGACATAGCATTCTCCACTCTGGAAGCAGAGTTCTACCATGGCAAAGAGGTCAAAAGTCAAGTAATTGGCTAGAAAAATGAGCAAACAGAGGAAGGGAAATCAGACTATAAAATCGTTCTTTGGTGACAAAGACAATTAAAACAGAACCAGAAGAAGACAACAAAGACAAAACTCCTGCAACAAAAGTCTCCAAGAAAAATATGAATAGGTCACAGGCCATGGAGGAGCTGAAGGATTTAGAAAATCAAGTAAGAGAAATAGAGGAAAAATTGGGAAGAGAAATGAGAATGATGCAAGACAATCATGAAAAATGAGTCAACAGCTTGCTAAAGGAGATCCAAAAAAATACTAAAGAAAATAACACCTTAAAAAACAGACTCGGGATCTAATCTGGGCTCAGACACTTAGCATCCACCCAGAAACACCTAGCCGTGCAATCTTGAGCAAGTTACTTAACCCCAATTGCTTAGGGGTGACCAGGTGGCACAGTGAGTAAGAGCACTGGCCCCAGAGTCAGGATAACCTGGGATCGAATCCGGACTCTGATACTTAGCACCACACCCAGAAATAACTGGCTGTGTAACCTTGAGCAAGTTACATAACCCCAGTTGCTTAAAAAAAAAAATCACAAACAAACAGACTAACTCAAATGGTAAAAGAGGTCCAAAAAGCCAATGAGGAGAAGAATATGTTAAAAAAAAAAAAAACTGCTTTCTGGCAGGTGGAAAAGGAATTTCAAATCTCACTGAAGAAAATAATTCCTTCAAAAGTAGAATGGAGCAAATTGGAGGGGGGGGGAGGGGGACTGAGCCAAGATGGCAGCATAAAAACAGGAAATACCATGAGCTCCCCCAACAACCACCTCAAATACTTAAATAAAATATGACTCTAAACAAATTTTAGAGCTACAGAACCCACAAAGTGACAGAGAAAAACCAATCTCCCACTGAAGGCAGCCCGGCAGGCCTACAGGAAGGGTCCATCCCAGCAAGCTGGGAGCAAAGTGCAGTCCCCATGAGCTGTACGGTTTTGGCTTCAGGGCAGCCCGACCAGCCGGTGCTGTAACAGATTTAAGGAGAGTGAATCACCAGAAGCTGTGGAAGTTTCCAGACTCTTCAATTCATAAACGCCAAAGAGCAAGTAAAAGGTCAGGCAGGAACTCTGTTGGAAAGGAAGAGCACAGTCTGGCGCCTGCCCCCAGGGCGAGAGGTAACGGAGTCATGGAGGCTGCAGCTGCTTCCCTGGGAGGCTACCTCCAGAGCTCCTAGCCTACAGATCGTAGGGAGACCAAGTGAACCTTCAGAGGGTAATTGCTCTTGCTTTAACCTGCTTGGGTCTGGGTTGCTTTCTCGGGTGGAGGTCCTGGGGTGTATGGCCAGTGGGCCAGAACTTGTGGGGACTGAAGAGTGGGCACCCCCCCCCATAGCTCTAGCAGCTGCAAAAACCCCAGCAATTTGGGACAAAGCTCTCCTCTCTGGAAGCAGAGTTCTACCATGGTAATGAGCTCAAAAGTCAAGTAAATTGACTGGCAACAGGTGCAAGCAGAGGAAGCAAAGCAAGCAGAGCAATCAATCCTTAGATTTCTTTTTTGGGGACAAAAAGGATCAAAGCATGGAATGGGAGGAAGAAAATGAAGTCAGAACTCCTGCATCAAAAGCTTCCAAGAAAAATATAAACTGGTTACAGGCCATGGAGTAGTTCAAGGATTTTGAAAACAAAGTAAAGAAGTGGAGCAAAAATTGGGAAGAGAAAGGAAAATGATGCAAGAAAATCATGAAAAGAGAGTCAACAACCTGACTGAAGAAAAAAACACCTTAAAAAATAGACTAACGCAAATGGCAAAAGAGGCCCCAAAAAGCCAATCAGGAGAAGAATGCCTTAAAAAGTCGAATATGCCAGATGGAAAAGAATTTCAAAAGCTCACTGAAGAGAATAATTTTTTCAGAATTAGACTGGACCAAATGGAAGCTAATGACTTTATCAGAAATCAAGATACTATAAAGCAGATCCAAACAAATGAAAAAAATAGAAGGCAATGTGAAATATCTCACTGGAAAAACTACTGACTTGGAAAATAGATCCCGGATAAATAATTTTAAAATTATCAGACTACCAAAAAGCCACGATCAAAAAAAGAACCTAGAAATCATCCTTCAAGAAATTCTCAAGGAAAATTGCCCTGGTATTTTAGAACCTGAGAGAAAAATAGAAATTGAAAGAATTCACTAATCACCTCTTGAAAAAGATCCCAAAAAGAAAACTCCTAGGAATATTACAACCAAATTCCAAAGTTCCCAGATCAAGGAGAAAATATTACAAGCAGCCAGGAAGGAACAATTTTACTATTGTGGAAACACAATCAAGATAACACAAGATTGAGCAGCTTCTATATTAAGGGATCAAAGGGCTTGGAATATATATTCTGGGGGTCAAAGGAGCTGGAATTAAAACCAAGAATCACCTACCCAGCAAAACTGAGTATGTTTCAGGGGAAAATATAGTCATTCAATAAAATAGAGGACTTTCAAGCATTCTTGATGAAAAAAACCAGAGTTGAATAGAAAATTTCACATTCAGATACAAGAAGCAAGAGAAGCATGAGAAGGTAAACAGGGAAAAGAAATCATAAGGAACTTATTAAAGTTGAACTACTTACATTTCTACATGGAAAAATGATCATTGTAACTCATGAGACTTTTCTCAGTATGAGGCTAGTTGAAGGGAATATATATGTATATATATGCATATATACATATATATGCACATATATATGTTTATAGAGAGTATATGTGTGTTTTGATATATATGTGAGTGTGTGTATATATTTATATATATGCATACATGTATACATAGAGGGCAAAGGATCAGCTGAATAGGAAGGGATGATATCTAAATAATATTAAGAGGTGAGAGAGGAATATAATGAGAGGAGATAGGAAGAGACAGAATAGGGAAAATTATCTCACATAAAAGAGGCAAGGGAAAGCTGTTACAAAGGAGGGGTATAACAGGAAGCCGAAAGGGAATGGGTCAACCTTACTCTCATTGAATCTGGCTTAAGGAAGAATAACATACACACTAAATTGGGTATCTTACCCTACAGGAAAGTAGGAGGGAAGGGGATAAGAGGTGAGATGATAGAAGGGAGGGCAGATTGGGTCGGGGAGGGGAGTTAGAAGCACACACTTTTGAAAAGGGACAGGGTCAAAACAGAAAATAGATTAAGTGGGGGGTGGGATAAGATGGAGGGTAATATAGTCAGTCTTTCACAATATATCTACTATGGAAATGTTTTTGTAACTACAAATGTGTAACCAATATTGAATTGCTTATCATCCCAGAAGGAATGGGTAATGAGGGAAGAAGGGAAAGAATCTGAAAATCAAAGATTTAAAATCAAATGTTTAAAAAATTTATTATTATTATTATTTTTACATGCAACTGGGAAGTAAGATATATAAGCACTGGGGTATATCCATCTTGCCCTACTAGGAAGTCTGAGAGGGAATGAGGGAGGATTGAGCAGATGGGGGAAAAGGGTATTCAGTAGGATCACTATTTTGGGGTGGTGGGTAGGGGAAAGACGGGGAGAAAATTTGTAACTCAAAACCTTGTGGAAATAAATGTTGAAAACTAAAAATAAACAAACAAAAAAAGGATGGAGCAAATGGAAGCTAATGACTTTATGAGAAATCAAGATATTTTAAAACAGATCCAAAAGAATGAAAAAATAAAAAGCAATATGAAATATCTCACTGGAAAAACCATGCACCTGGAAAATAGATCCAGGAAAGATAATTTTGAAATTATTGGACTACCTAAAAGCTACAATCAAAAAAAAAGAGCCTAGACATTATATTTCAAGAAATTATCAAGGAAAACTACCCTGATATTCTAGAACCAGAGAGTAAAACAGAAATTGAAAGAATTCACATATCACCTCTTGAAAAAGATCCCAAAAAGAAAATTTCTAGAAACATTATATCCAAATTCCAGAGTTCCCAGGTCAAGGAGAAAATATTACAAGCAGTCAGGAAGAAGCAATTTGGGTATTGTGGAAACACAATCAGAATAACACAAGATCTAGCAGCTTCTACATTAAGGGATCAAAGGGCTTGGAATATATATTCTGGGGGTCAAAGGAGCTAGAATTAACACCAAGAATCACCTATCCAGCAAAACTGAGTATAATACTTCAGGGGAAAATATAGACATTCAATGAAATAGAGGACTTTCAAGCACTCTTGATGAAAAGACCAGAGCTGAACAGAAAATGTGACTTTCAAATAGAAAAAAGAGAAGCATGAAAAGGTAAACAGAAAAGAGAAATCATAAGGAACTTATTAAAATTGGACTGTTTACATTTCTACACGGAAAGATGATATTTGTAACTCATGAGACTTTTCTCAGTATCAGGATAGTTGAAGGGAATAGAAAAAAATATATATACACATATATATGTATAGGTAGGTATATGTATGTATATACATATATGTGTGTGTGATATGTATACAGAGACAGGGTGAGTTGAATATGAAGGGATGATATCTTAAAAATAAAATTAAGAGGTGAGAGAGGAATATATTGGGAGGAGAAAGGGAGAGATAGAATAGGGTAAATTATCTCACATAAAAGAGACAAGAGAAAGTTGCTACAATGAGGGCAAGGAGGTGAAAGCAAATGAGTCAACCTTATTCTCACTGGACTTGGCTTAAGGAGGGAATAACATACACACTCATTTGGGTATCTTACCCTACAAGAAACTAGGGTGGAAGGGAATAAGAGGAGGGGATGATAGAAGGGAGGGTAGATTGGGGGAGAGGGTAGTCTGAAGCAAACACTTTTGAAAAGGGATAGGGTCAAAGGAGAAAACAATAAATGGGGGTGGGATAGGATGGAGGGAAATAGTTAATCTTTCACAATATGACTTCTATGGAAATGTTTTATATATCTACACATGAATAACCTATATTGAAATGCTTGTCTTCTCAGTGGGGATGGGTGAGGAGGGAAGATGGGAGAGAATCTGGAACTCAAAGTTTTAAAAGCAAATGTTAAAAATTTGTTTTTACCTGCAACTGGGAAATAAGGTATACAGGCAATGGGGTATAGAAATCTACCTTGTCCTACAAGAAAGTGGGTGTGGGGGAAAGGAGGGGATATAAGAGAAAGCAGGCTGAGGGAAGGGGCAATCAGTATGCTTGCCATCTTGGGGTAGGAGTTAGGGGAGAAATGGGAAGAAAATTTGTAAGTCAAAATCCCCTGGAAATGAATGCTGAAAACTAAAAATAAATAAATTCTGGGGGAAAAAAAAAAAACTAAGAGGTCAAGGAGGATGCTGACCAGTGGGGACCTTAAATAGAAGTTAGCACAGTTCCTGGCACATGCTAATTACTTAATAAATGCCTGTTGACTGAATTACTAGTTTCTGTAGCATTGTGGATGGGAATGTAAGTCTTATTTATAAGTGGGTAAAGAATGAGTAGGTAGTATGGAAGAAACAGCCTAGAAACAACTTTTTCTTTTCTTTGTTCACCAGATCAGTGATTTCACTTGTATAGAAAGATCTGTCTCCCATAAAATTTAGCAAGCAACTGACAACTTAAAGAGTCTTAGAATTACCTGGAGTACTGAGATGTGAAATAACTTATATCCTGTCACAAAGCTTAAGGTCAAAACTTTCTATCCACAGCACCATATTATCTTCTAGATAAGAAAAACAATGATACTTCTTTTCTTCTTGAATTGATAATAAAGCAGAGAAATCTTAAAGAATGGAAAAAAAAAACCGGGAGTTGAGGGATTTTATACTAAATGGTATCAGTCTTCTCTGTGAAGAAGTACTAGAAGTATGGGAAGTGGGAGTAAGATCTAAGAGGGAAAGGTCTGGAACAGTCACTGTAAGAAATGAGATAGTGAGCCAAATCATCTTCACCTTCCCTCACCCCATCCCAAAATCCAATTAATTGCAAAGTCCTATAGATTTCATCTCCATGATATCTAAGTCATCCCTTCTTTTCCACTCCTACTCCAACCATCCTAGTCCAGGCCTTCATGTTCTTCCTACTTGTAATTTTACCATTTTCCAAAGCATTCCTTCAAATGCACTGCCTGTGTCACTACTCCATTCAAGAGTTCAGTAGCTCCTTATTGCCTACAGAAAATTATAGTCTTGATCCTAGCATTCTAGACACTCCATAATCAGGCATCAACCTGCTTTCCTCTGTAGTGCCTTATGTTAATCTACCTTATCTCATGCTACTCCCTGTTATGTACTCTATATTACAGACTACTTAATATCTCTCTCCCCCTATTCTAGTTTTCATTTTGCTCTCTTCTGTTACTTTTTGCCCTTGCTCATGTCTTCACCCTACTCAAAATGGATTTCTTTCCCCTAACTTCATCAGTTGAATTTTCTCTTCCTTTCTTCAGGATCCATCTGAATTGCCACCTCCTCCAGGAAGCCTTATCTATATTTGTATCCCTAGTCAAGTCAAGTCATCAAGCATTTCTTAAATGCTTACTATATGCTAGGCACTGTGCTTAGTACTGGGGATACACAGAATAGCAAAAAAAATCCCTGCCCTCAGAGAGCTATCAATCTAATGGGAGACCCAACATTCAAACAACTCTGTACATACAAGGCAATTGGAGATAATCTCAGAGGTAAGATACTGGAGAAGGCTATGGGGGTGGGGGTGAAGCAGGAAGGGAAAGTAACAAGAAAGGCCACCTGCAGATAAGGCAGAATTTGAGCTGAGTCTTTAAGAAAGCTGGGAAAGGTGGAAATCACAAGGGAGATCATTCAAGGCATGAGAACAGGCATGGGAAAAAGGCATCAAATTTTCTGTGTTATATGTGAGGAACAGCAAGAAGGGCTCAACTGATGAATTGTAGAGTATGTAGAGAAGAGTATAGTATAAAAACACTGGAGAGGTAGAAAGGGGTCAAGTTGTAAAAGGCTTTAAAAGCTAAACAAAGCATTTTATATTAGATCCTGAAGGGAACAGGGAGCCACTGACATGACTTGAGATGAGGATGGACTGGAGTAGCAAAAGACTTGTGGCAGGTACACATCATAAGGCAAATGTAATCATCTAGGCATGAAGTGATGAGAGCCAAGTACCAGAGAGATGGTCTGTCAGAGGAGAGAACGAGAAGTATACTAGATGTTGCAAAGACAGAAACAAGAAGACTTGACAACAAATAGGATATGTGGGGTGAGAGTGAGAAGCTGAGAATTACAACTATATTTCCAGCATGGGCAACTAGGAGGATAATGGTATCCTCAAAAGAAACCATGAAGTCAGGAAGAAGATGGCACTGGGAGTAAGATAATGAATTCTGGTTTTAGATATGTTGCATTTAAGATGTCTTTGAGACATCCAGTTTCAGATGTCTAATAGAGAGAGAGATTAAGGTTTGATCAACAGATTGAAGAATTATCTGGATAAGGACAAATGAATTCCTAGGAACTAATGAAATCACCAAGGGAGAAAGTATAGAACAAGAAGGGAAGAGGGCTCAGAACAAACCCCCAACAGACACTCACAGTTAGGTGGTATGACCAGAAGGCAGATCTATTCGACTTGCCACCCCCACCCCCCCCACCCCCGCCAAAAAAAGAAAGAAACCCTGAGAGGTTGAACCTGGAGAACCAGGAGAGTAGTGTTATGAAAATCTAAACAAGGGAAAATAGGTTAGAACAGAATCTCTGGATGATGGACTCACAAGGTCTAGGCTCAAATCCAGGATCTGCTACTTAATACTTGTTTGAACTTGGTCAAGATGCAACTTCTCTGGGCCTCAGTTTGATCATGTGTAAAATGAAGAGGCTGGGCTAAATCATCTCTAAGGTCTTTTTCTGAATCTAAATAGATGCTATTTCCCTAACTTGCAGAACATTTTGTACTTTCTCCTGACCAGATGGACCAGAGGTCACAGTAAAAGCAAACATTAGTAAGAAATAATGTTTTGAGGTCTACAAAGCATTTCCTTAAAGCCATTCTGTGAGACAGATATATCATTCATTAATCCCATCCTGTAGATAAGGAAACTGAAGTTCATATAAGTTATTTGTTCAAGATCACACAACTAGAGGTATAAGAATAGAAAGCTGTGGTCACAGTAAGATTTCAAAGTTGTAGATATGAGAGATGGTGAGGTCTTTGGTGTCACCAAGTTATCATATGGCTCAGCAGAATGGGCTGTGATATGGACAAACAAGGCTGAATTGGAAAGAATAAGACTTGAGTATCTGGGAGGATAACAATTTTCTATCTGATAACATCTCAGAATTCTACAGAATGCATGGCTTCCATTTATTTTGCATACTGTTCTTGATGTTCTAGATAATTTTTATTGTGAATTAAAACAAAGCAGTATGATGCATAAAATATATGGAACAAAAATGCATTATCTGACTATGGACCAGGCTCAAGTTCAAGCTTTCTTTCCTACCTTCCAGGAAGTTCTACATTCTCTCCAAAATTTGAACTTCTAAGTGATTTTTTTTTTTTTTTGCTTTTTGTAGGGAGGAAAGCGGGGTAATTGGGGTTGAGTGACTTGCTCAATGTCACACGGCTAATAAATGTTAAGTGTCTGAGGCCAGATTTGAACTCAGGTCCTCCTGACTCCTGGGCCAGTGCTCTATTCACTGCAACACCTAGCTGTCCCTAAGTGAATTCTTAAAGAAATGTTTTATAAAATGATGCTGACTTATCTGGAAATAACGTAAGGATAATATTAAATATGGTAAAATAACATGCAGAGCATTTTGCTGTCTTACATTTTATACCCTCCCCCTCTCTTTGTTCTAGTGACACTGGCCTCCTTGCTATTTCTTGAACAAGATACTCCCACCTCCTGTATCTGGGCATTTTCACTAACTCCCCTCATGTATGGAAAGGTCTCCCTCTTGGTTCTCTTTAAGTCCCAGCTAAAATCCTACAGTCTACTTGAAGTCTTTCCCAAATCTGCTTTTAATTCTAGTCCCTTCCCTCTGTTGATTATTTCCTATTTATCCTGTTTCTAAGTTATTTGTATATAGTTGTCTGCATGTTGTCTCCTCTTTTAGACTGTAAGCTCCTTGAGGGCAGGAACTACCTGCCTTTCTTCAAATCTCCAATGCTTAGCACAATGCCTGGCACATACCAAGCACTTAATATTTACTGACTGAATGACATGCAAAGATTTTAAATTTAAGTGCAAAACTAATGTCATTTATCCCCATCCCCCCCAACACTTAATATGATGTTGTGCAAAGAAGAGTGACTTAACAACCTTTATTGAATTAATTTGCAGTCAGCAAAACATTATTGGTTGAAAATCAGCTTACTTAAAAACGCCATCACATATGAAGGAAAGCCTCATTTTCTACTAAACATTCACTGCAAGAAACATTTTTCAGTCTTCTCTAGGTTGAATAATCTAAATAGAGAATCCTGAAATTTTCTGAACATACTTCTCAAAGATATATGTACACACAACTAATAAATATTAAACTTTCATCTGAGAGAAAAGGGACTTTTTAAAAACAATGAAGCTCTTCCATCTGCTGAGTATGAGGATACCAAGAGATAGAAACAAGAGTGCTCTATATGATACTTGATAACCCTTTTTAGAAAACATGCATTCATATATAAGACTCCATGAGGCACTTAAAAAAAAAAAACTATTGGGGGTGGCTAGGTGGCACAGTGAATAGAGCACAGGCCCTGGAGTCAAGAAGACTTGAGTTCAAATCCATCCTCAGACAAGGAACACAAAAACTAGCCATGTGACCTTGGGCAAGTCGTTTAACCCCAATTGCCCTCCAAAAAGCAAAAAAAAAACCCCAAAAACAAAAAACTATTTCTAATAGTAAGAGTTTTAGCATAATGTACGGAGAATTCATTTTAGAGCCAAGAAGACCAGCGTTCATGTCCTACCTCTGACATATACTATGGGATCCAGGGTAAATTACTTAACTACTCTGAGGACTCTAAATTATAGAAGCAAAACCTGCATTGATAAAAGGAATTTCCTCATCTGGGAGTTTCCTATATACCAATGAACTCACTGGTCCAGTCCCTTTTCCTTACTACTAATAGTACCAGCACACAGTTCCTGGGGAGAAATCTTGGTTATTACTATTGTTCCCGTCCCTTCAAAACCTGTAAGCTAACTTGCAAGTAAGACAGAGAGCAAGTTCCTGAAATTTAGTCCTTTGCTTCTAGTTCCTATAAGCCTACAACAGTGTCAAGATATAGCGATTGGTGGCAGGTAATTGTACCTATCCAGCTATTTCTTCAAAAAGAAAAAAAAAACCTGCTTTATATAGTAAGTCAGAGATTCCAAATAAGTCATTGGCATTCAAAAAAGTTATTTGCAAGTATGAAAGCTACACACATCTGAGTTCACCCATAACAGTCATGTGAGAATATATATGCCAAAGCAAATAAATGCAGAGAAGCACATTAGGCAAACACACGAAATGTTTCAAAGAATTATCAAAGTAAAAGTCAAAGCTGTGCAACATTAAAGTTGAGAGCTAAGAAACGGCAGTGTAAAGCAGTTAGAGATGGAAATGGCTTAATATAAACCAAACATCATGGTCTTCATGGTAGGATCCATGCTATAGTTACTGGGAAGAATTAGCTCTTTTAAGGCACATTAGAAGTGCTTTTGAAAGACTACTCAGAAAATGCATTTTAGACAAAGAAAGGCCCAGAAACTAAAGAGGTATTTTTCAAGATACATTATATTCCAATCTTTAGACTTTGACATAAATCCAGGTATGGCTGGACAAAATGAAGAGAAAATGTACAAATATAAATCTAAGTTTCCCAGATAGATGTAGGGCAATGATTTTCTTTCATCACAGCAGAGGCACTGCTTGATGGTCTGCTTGACTCTCTCCCTCCTCTTCTTGCACAAAGAAATTCTTAAGTGGCTTAGGAAGTCATGCTTGGCATAATCATTTCCAGTTTAAAAAAAAAAATAGCTAGGTCGGCTAGGTGGCGCAGTGAAAATAGAGCAGGGACCCAGGAGTCAGGAGGACCTGAGTTCAAATGCAGCCTCAGACACTTAACATAAAAACTAGCCATGTGACCTTGGGCAAGTCACTTAACCCCAATTGCCCTCCAAAATGCAAAAAAAAATTAGCTTTTATGTCTATACTCAAATTTTACAAAGGCATTTTTAGAAAAATGAGTTTAGGTCTTTTCTTCTGTTACATCTGGGAAAACTCTTGTAAACTGAAAAACAAAACTTTTTAATGTTTTACTTAGTGTAAAACTTCACTTTTTAGTAAAAACTCAGTTGATCAATATATGTATGAAGAAAGCAAAAGAGAATACAGGAAAGCAAACAACCTATATACACATCTCCTTGTGTCCTATCCCTAAGAGGCTGAACCAATTTCAGTCTAAATTCAAGGGATAAAGATAAAAAATAGTGGTACCTAGGCAGACCAATGCAATTATCTATTCTAGTCTCATGTAAACTAGTAGTTCAAGTCAATGGCTTAAGTTTGTTTAGATAGGATACAGTAGAGTATATAACCAAGTTCTTATACTAAGTCTGACAACCACCCACTCCCTTCCCCTTTCTCCTCACCTCCTCTAATGATCAAGACCACCCCAATTTTAACTAACCTTCCAAATGCTAGATCAAAACCCTAAGTACCTTTAGGCTGAAAGGAACAAGGCAGTTTATTGATCTTTAGTGTAAAACTAGACCCATAAACTGATGACCACTGCTAACTCATGCAATGAACAATCAGAAATCGTGTACTGATCTGAAAAAGAAAAACTAAATGGTTTACAAAATACTTTCCTCAAAATTCTTGTGAAGCACCACACAAGTATTATAACCATGTAACAGATGAAGAAAACCAGGTTAAAAGATCTATAAGCAGTCACACAGCTAGTAGGTATAAAGATGGAATTCTAAAACAGAATTTCTTAATCTAAAATAAGTTGTTTTTTAAACACATATAATCCTATCTTGGGTAACAATAATCCCAAATCCAAAAGACAATATATTAACCCATCAGGATCAAGAGTCACATTTGAAAGAACATCTAAAAGACTGCTAACAAGGAAGAAACAGTGGATGTCACCTTAAAGTAAATAATTTTACTATAATACTTTATAACTTGCCAGGAGTTAAGACAGCTACCACATACACCACTGGTGGGTGTTTTCAGAAAAGACTATAACAATGCTCATCTGTGACATATGATCACTGGAATCCTCTGAGAAGATATACTGTTCAAATGCAGTGTATTTATGACTGACATAATCAGACTGCCAAACAAACAGATTTAAGTTAAATTAATTTTGACTTTTTTTTTCTTTTCAACTATGGGTACTTTTATGTGCTGACCCCAAGTGCAGGGAGTAGTCGGACTTGGATTAAGAAGCCAGAACAAGTCACGGAGTCAAAAGGTGGCATGGGCTGTCCTCAGTTCCCCTTTCACTAGACTGGTATATCCACTGGTTTATTCATTATACTCTTCCCAGCCCTTATGGGAAGCTTTAAATTTTAACGACATCTCTGCATTCTTGTTCTCCTTTCCTAACCACAGAAGGTAAAGAGAGGTACCTCTATCCCATTTCAAAGACTAGGAAATAAAGTAGAAGACAATTAGAGGATGTCAAGGGTGCTGGTGACAACGGGGCTCAGGAGTTTCAGGATCTTCGGTAAAGACAGAAAGAAGGTAAAGCACTCAGAGGCAGCGTGAGATGGGGCTGGAAACTATTCACAGGCCTTCCTGTGCATGCAGGCTGCTCCCAAGTGCCTGGGATACCGCATGCCCGTATGAAGTGAGCCTCTGCCCCCAGGGCTGGGCACAAGGCAGCCCGTGAACACCGGGGGGCAGGGGGGCTTGGGGAGGGCCGGCCTCCACGAGCTCGGGGGAGCAGAGAACTTCCTGAGAGGGGGAGAAGTCAGCTCCAACAGCCCACGGGGAAGGAGGACTGCTCCCTCCAACACTTTTTCCTCCCTGGGGGGGGGGGGGGGGGCGGTGAGAGAAGGGTCGGTTCGGGAGGGAGCCCGGGCCCTCCAGTCCAGGACAACTCCGCGGCTCCCCCGCAGGTGGGAGCACAAGCGCCGCCTTTGTGTGCCCCGCGGAGCCGGGCTCTCTTCCGTCGGTCCCGGGGGAGGCCTCGGGGAGGGGGGAAGGGGGGGGTGTCTCCGGCTTTGTTCATTCACTGCCAAGGTGGGATGCGGAGTGGGGGAGGGGGGGTTAGGACACTTACCGCCCACACTGACGAGGAAGAGCAGGAGCGGAGCTGACCTCCAACCCGGGGGCTCCTTTGTGCTCCCGCGACGGGCCATGGCCACGGCAGATGGATGGAGGGAACCGGGAGGAGGAGCCGGAGAGAGACGCTGCAGCCGCCGCCGAGCCCCCGGCTGCTCCCTCCCTGCACACACCGCGGCGGGGGGGAGGGGAGGGAGTCCGCGCCGCTGCCGGAGCCGGAGCCGCCGCCGTCGCCGCCGCCGCGACTCGAGCGCACCCCCTCCCTCCCTCCCTCTCTCTCACTCTCTCTCACACTCTCCCTCTCTCTCTCACTCACTCTCTTCCCTCCCGAGCTGCGCTAGGACACCGCGCGGAGTAGGCGGCGCGGGGGCGCAGGAGCGAGCGCTCGGGAGGCCGCCGGCGTGGGGGGGTGGGGGGGGCGTGCACCGGCCTCGCGCCACTGAGACAGCCCCCCCACCGCCGCCGCTCGCCAGACAGAACGCGAGCTCCCACACACACTCATCCGTGCGTTCGGCAATCCCTCCACCCCGCCTGGTCCCGCTTTTCTTCCCAGCCTCTAGCTTAGAGGCTGGGAGACCGTTTTGTGTCTCAGGAGGGAAGGGGGAGGGAAAAACGTAGGAGCCAGACCGCGACAATCGATGGCCGAGAGCTTAAACGCCCGCTACTGTCTTCTCTCTTCCAGCTGGGGATCCGCGGGCGGAGCAGAGTAGTGGGGGTGGGGGGTTTGGGGGCGGGTTGGAGGTGAGGTAGGCTGTTGTGCGTGGTCTTGGGTTGTGGCAGTTCCCCTTTGACCCTCCCTGTTGGGGCGGGGGTTTTAGGGTGAGTAGGAGGAACCAGAGTGACCGTGGGAGAGAAGAAGGGATCTCTGGGCTCTCCAGATGGGGAGAACTGATGCGACTCCGGGGAGCAGGAGGTAGCCCTCACTCTGCGGGACAGGAAACTCCCATCTGTGTATGATGTTTGCACACATATTCGGGCAGAAGAGGCTGCGTCACGCGCGCGCACACACACTCACAGTCACTCCCTTGCACCCTTGAGTCAGGCTAGAAAGTGGAGGCGCTTCCCTGATAACCATCGCAACTGCCGGAGGCCTTTGGACATCCCAGCTTGGGAGTCGAAGGCTGGCCCAGAATGCGGAGGCGAACCGCTCCCCGAATTATGCCTCAGAGCGGCAAAAAATGTGCGATGGCATCTACAGCCCAGTGTCCTCCAACTCAGTTTCGCCCACTATCAAAAATTGCTGGCGGAGCTTTTAAGCACCAAAGTTTTAAAAGTCACCCAGTGTCTGGGCCTCGGTTTCTTCATATGTAAAATGAGGGATTTGTGTTAAAAGATCGCCAGGGTTCCTTCCTGGTCTAAATCCTTTGCCTCCCAACTCTGAAGTTCCGAATCTGACAATCAGCTGTTACCAAGGATGTATAAGAAGCCTTTTTCTTGCCTGCCTCAGCTGTGGGACTTGACGACAGATTTGGGCCCAATGGTATTTCTGTTGACCTACTAATGCCCATCTCGGTATTCTTTTCCAGCAATTGATAGTATCAAAAGAATTTAGTATAACTTGTATAAATCATAGCAATTGACTTAACTTATAAATAAGTATCAACAAATTTCAAACCCAAGAAAAGTATTTAATACAAGAACTAGCACCATTCTCTATTCAGTGAAATACCAATCTGCAATACAGAGGTTTTTCTTAACAACCTCTGCTAAAGGCAATCTTAAAAGGCTCCTCACAGCATGGAGATGACCCCGGAATCTTATAAGACTAAAATAACAGGGTGCTAACTCTGACAAATTCTACAAAGCTGGAAGGTCTTGAGTATGAGCTGGTAAAAGACATATGTCCTGTCAGAAGAAGAGCAACCCAAAGCTGGTCTAGAGAGATTTTATCACTGAGTTGACTAGAGTGGTGTTTTTCTCCCAACAACTATCTCTCAAAAACTTGATCTTTGAAGTATTACAGTATGTTTTTAAGTTGCTTTGCAGTGTTGATTGCATTCTGGGATTCCTTGATTCCCTCATTGCCTGCCTCAAGAGAGTACTTTATAAAATAAACAAATGTGGTTAACCACTGTGGTAAAGACTGGCCCTAGGCAAAACTATGATGCCAACAAAGTTAGCTTTAGGAACCCCTCTCTTCATTTTCATTATCTTTTCACCCACTCTTGGTGTCCTCTACACACAACACCCCCAAAACACCAACAACACCACACTGGATATTCTCAAGCTACTAGTTGGCTGCCAAACCTACCCTCTTGGAGGAGAAAAAAACACTTCTGGGACAGTGTCAGCACCCTAATAATACAGGCCCTCATCTCCTCACACCTAGACTAGTTCATTATCCTGGATTATTTCCCTGTTTTATTTCTCCCCACTACAGTACATCCTCCACTCAGATCTCTCAAAGTTATTTTTTTCTAAAATCTGAGTCTTACTATATCTTACTCTTAGTAAACTCCAGAGGCTCCTTTTACCTTCAGGATCAAATATAAAATCCTTTACAGTCTTATACTTCATACCCTTTCCGCGTAATCAACTATCCAGTGACACTGGCCTTCTTATGGTTCCAGACACTAAATAGTTCATCTCCCAACTCCAGGCAGTTTCACTGGCACTCCTCTATGCCCAGAATTCTTTCCTTCCTAAAGTTCCACCTGCAAGAAGCCTTAACATCCCACTTAATAATAGTGCCTTCTCTCTGAGATTGTCTCCAATTTGTCCTGCATCTATCTTGTTTGTTCATAATCCTTTATATGTGTTCTCCACCTAACCATTAGACTGCAAGTTCTTTGAGGGCAGGTACCATTTTTTGCCTTTCTTTGTATTCCCAACACTTAGTCCTGTATCTAGACATAGTAAGTGTTTAATAAATGCTAGCTGCCTGACACAATTCGGTCTTCTCCCTCCCTACCCCATCCTCCCTCTGAGATCCTCTCAAATTTACCCTAGTATGTATGTGCAAAGTTGTTTACATTTTGTCTTCCCCATTAGAATGTGAAATCGTTGAGGCCAAGGGCTGATTTTGCTTTTGTATTTCCAGTACTGGGCATAGTACATAGAAGGTTTAATAAATATTTGTAGATTTGACCCAGCTCAAGTCTCCTTTCTTTGCCCTATGCAAATTGAACATTCTACCTGGAATCTACAGTATTCTCTTCGGTTTTCACTTAGGAAATGAGCTCATTCACTCCAGACTTTTAGTAGTTCAACACAAGTTGTGTTGCTCTCTCCCAAGTGAAATGGTGTTTTTAAACTGGGAACATTTCATTTAATCAAAGGATTAAATTATGATAACTTTCCAAAGTCAGCAACAAGGTGGTAGGTGAGACATTTTCAGGGTAGGAAGTCCTCTTGTTTTCCTTTCAAACCACACCACCAAGACTGACAATCAACTCTTCTGACCAAGCATAAGACTGGCACTACCTATATTCATAACCTCTGCCTATGACAAAAAGTTGCTGTGAGAATGAAATAGATAATACAAAGGCACACAAAAACTCAATACAAGTGTTAATAGTTAATAAACATTTACTAAGAGCTTATCATGTAACAAGCACTGAGCTAAACTGCTAAAGATATAAATACGAAAGAGTCCTGCCCTCAAGTTCTTTACAATCTAACAGAGAAAAACTACAAGAAAAAAGAGAGCTGAAGGAGGGTAGGGACAGGGTTAGAGGGTACCCAGTGCAGGGGCTTGATAGTGAAGCCATAGAAGTCCAAAATAAGTACAAATGCAAGGTGAATGGTATCATCATCTCCATCATCAATCTCAGTTACATTTTTATAAAACTTTGTTCCAAGAGAGTTCCAGTGTAATCCAATCTGGAAAAACACTTATTTTGATCCAGATTCCTTGTAGTACAGCAAAAATGGAGTGATTAGGCAAATTTTTGAGTTTCTGTTTCTCAAGTTGTTTCAGACAAATTCCCAGCCTCCTTGCCAGAGTTTGCAAAACAAATGGGGAAAAGGGTGATGTGTCAACTATTGAGCAAGAGTGCTTTGCTGCATTTTTTTGCCCCTGAATTATCTGGATGATTGCCTCGGGGTTTCATTTGGGTTTAGTTTTGAAGCCACTTGATCTTAAATGGCATTTTAAGTTTTATCTTGGCCCATCATTCTTCCATGCCCCTATTATTGTTCTGCATTATAGTTGAAGTCTGATTCAGGGAGTATAATAATAACTGGCATTTACAAAGGGTTTTAAATACATTATCTCGTGTGATCCTCACAACAGTCATGAGAGTTAGGTACTTTAGGAGTTATTATCCCCATAGTACAGAAGAAGAAAGCAAGAATCAGCAGTATTCAAATCTAACTTTCTGAATCCAAGCCCCAAACTAGCCACTATGACCTTGTGTCACCAAAACAAATGCATACATCATAGTCCCCTTCCTAGTCCAGACCCAAATCCATTTAATAGACTCTGAGAACTTCATCAGTACTGTGGACATATAACTGGAGACTCAAAATATACCACTCTGAAAAGCATGGTTTTATTGAAAATAAAGTTAATGGTGGTAGTTCTTCTACATGGCATATTGCCAGACAAAACAAAATCTTTGAACTTTCCCCAAGGAGGACTGTATTATAAAACAACTTGATGGGTACATACGAGTAACTAAACAGAAAAAAAAAAACATTTTTAATCTAACAATAAAAGATTTTACTTTAATGAGATTTGTTTACAAGTAGATTGTTATTTGCATTACAGTCAAATAATACAGGGTAGCAAATGAAATTCATCAATCTAAGGTAACATCTATACCAGTTTGCAAATACATTTGTTATTGTTATTATTTATTATGTTCCTTGCAATGACAGAGTATTCAGCATTTTGCCAAATTGTCAGACGTAATCATGCTCAAAAAAATGTGGGCCACATTCACAAAGATCTAATGCTGCTTTCAAAAATTCACCTGCAAATAGATAAAGCAGGAAAGTCCACTGCCAATTGCCCAAACCTACAGTCATGTAAACACATATACCACTGATAATCATGCTGACCTGCTTTATAATAGCATACAAATATAGGTTAGTTATACCCACTAACACACAGAAGAAGAAAGGGCTAGGAAATGAATTGCAGCAGTTGGCATTTACCAAAAAAGAATACTGTGTATTTATATAAACCATTTTTCCCCCCTTTGGAAGGTGGGGTATAGACTAATTGGGGAAACTCCACGTTGTGGAAACTCTTTCCACCAATGGAGATTAGAAACTCATCTACAATTTATAATGTGGTAGAGTTGCCTGGAGCATGGAGAGACTTAGTGGCCTGGCTACACAACTAATTTATATCAGAGGAAGGTACTGAACCTGGATGCTCTTGAATCCTTCAACACCTTCAACGCGTTACTTTTCTTATGTAGCCACTAAGTTACAAAACATAAAAGTTTTCTGTCGCAATTTTTACAAAATTACAACATAACAATGTTCTCTAAGTCTGTGATCTTATCATTGTCCCCAGTGGCATAGTGGCGACCTTTTAACATTTCTGTGTCAGGGCCAATTTACCTTATCAAATTCATGATGTGTAACTTTTAGGTGGTTCAAGTGATGTCAACATCATAATCATCACGATGATTCTAAACTACAAGCTGATTTCATTCTGCTTTAATTTTTTGTTTTTTTTTGTGTACAAAATAGGTTACTGTGGAAATCAGAGAATCTAAGGTTGTTTAATGACTTTGTCTTCAGAGATCTAGGGGAGATTTTTTTTCTGTCACAAAGATGACATCAAATCATTTTAAACTAGTTGTTTATCAGGCCATAAGAACACAGGTTATTAGGCCCAAAAATAGATGGTCACAGTTTCACAGGAAAAAAAAAATTAGAAATATCAAGTTAGGTTTGCATTTTTAATGCATACCAGATGTGATGGAAAAGAGCAAACATCCTTTGATTCCAGTAGTCCAATATTTAAGTTGTACAATAAGAAGGAAAAGTATACTCTACCAGAATTCATTTAAATATAATCATTCTATTTTCAAAATACCTTGGAGGGGAAATACTCCATGTTTTTGGGGGAAACAATCATGGATGTTATTACTTCCTCAAAAAAACAAACAAGAAAATGTCTGCTCACTCATATAACTACTTTTCCATCTTTAAAAGGTCTTTGGGAGAATAATGTTTAGATGAATCAAGGATATACTTGATGATAGTATATTGCTAACTACTAAGTAGTTAGATAGTTTTTGCAAATAATTTTCTTTTGAGATTCTTTTTCCATCTGGCAAATTCAGCTTTTTAAGGCATTCTTCTCATTGCCTTTTTGAGTCTCTTTTGCCATCTGAGTTAGTCTATTTTTAAGGTGTTATTTTCTTCAGTCAGGTTGTTGACTCTCATTTCATAATTTTCTTGCATCATTCTCATTTCTCTTCCCAATTTCCTCCCACTTCTCTTATTTGATTTTCAAAATCCTTTTAAGCTCCTCTATGGCCTCTAACCAGCTCATATTTTTCTTGGAAGCTTTTGGTGCAGGAGTTCTGACTTCATTGTCTTCCTCCTGTTCCATGCTTTGATCCTTTTTGTCCCCAAAATAGGAGTCTAATGTTGGATTCCTCTGTTTGCTTTGCTTCCCTCGTTTACTCATGTTGCCACTCAATTACTTGATTTTTGGGCTTTTTGCCACAGTAGGACTCTGCTACCAGACAGGGGATCTTCATACCAAATGCTGCAGTTTTCTCAGCTGCTGAAGGTATTAGTTGGGTGCCCTCTCTGAAGCTTCCCATGCTCTGACAAGCTGGTCACACACCCCAGTACCTCCACCCTAGATAGCAATCCAGGTCCAAGCAGGTTAAAGCAAGAGCTATTACTCCTCAGACTGGTCACTTGGTCCCCCTATACTCTGCAGGCCAGGAGCTGAAGCTGCCACATGGCGGACTGCCGTGGCGCCTCAGTGGCTTCTCCCTCCAGGAGATAAAGGCCAACTGCACTCCCAACTACTGTATCCCAAAGTCCACACTGCACTGACCTCTCACTTTGTCCTTAGCATCTATGGGTTGATAATTCTGGAAACCACCACAGCTGCTGATGATCTGAAGTCCCTTCAGCCAGTGGCTGGTCAGGCCCGCCCTGGGGCTAAAACCTCTGGCTCCTGCAGGGCTGGGGTTGGCTCCCAGAGCTCTGTGCTGGCCACTTGCTGCTGGTCTGCCAGGCTGGCTTCAGCAGGAGGTTAGCTTCTCTGTGTCATTTTATGGGTTCTGTCACTCCAAAGGTTGTTCAGAGTCACCCTGTACATGAATTGGAGGTGGTGGGAGCCAGAGTCCAGCCTGCAAATAATTTTCTAAGGCAGATTATACTACTCTAGTCACACAATTGACTAAAAACTACAGGAAATACAAGAGCCCATGGTCCTTGTAGTTTATTGACTTAAAAAAAAATCTTATTCAATGAAATGAAATACTTCCTTAAAGACTGTCCTACAAGAAGGTGTATTATATACATATCTCAAAATTATACAAGATTCCTTGACAGATAGGGTGGCTAGGTGGCGCAGTGAGTAAGAGCACCGGCCCCGGAGTCAGGAGGACCCAGGATAGGTTCTGGCCTCAGATACTTAACACCCACACAAAATGACTGGACATGTAACCTTGAACAAGTTACTTAACCCCAATTGTTTATAAAAAAAAAAAAGATTCCTTGACAGATGAAATAACTAGTTCAATGAATCCCCAATTACAAATATGAACTGAGGGAGATGCATACTCCCTAAAGGGGTTTGTCAACAGCGATGAATAATATCATGTACACAGTCCAAATGGAAGAAACATCCCCTATAGATGATGAGGTTCTTTGTAAGTTCTTATTTATAGATGACATTGCTCTGATTGCATCAAATTTTGAAAAAAACAAGTTTCAAAATGAAATTTATAATCATTCAAGAGAATTCAGTCTAACTATCCACATAGGAAAAACCCAAGGAAAGAATACCTATTATTTAGGCTATAATTTGCAGTGGGATGGACAGCCCAAAGAGCTGGTCCATAAGTATCAGACAGACATTGAATATATACAATGGGCCGGGCCTTGAGTTGGATAAAGAAGAAGAGAGCATGTTAGCTTGCCTATGGGTGATTGTGGAGTGATGTTATTTATAGCCCCTAAGATTCTCCCTGAAACTAAAGTCCATCTTTTAACATCAATAGTCTTTCAATAATGTTGTAAGGCTACAAAACATGGAACACCACAATCTTCAAAGCAGGTCACCCAAAGAGCAATGAAGAAGCAATAGGCCTTTAATCAGTGCTTGTTGTATTATATTGAATCAAATTGAAGAGGTTCAGAATGGACATAAATAGGCTACAGCACACAATCAATGAAGAATTATGCCAGATAATCAGCATGAAGATGGCCTATAAAGTCTCTTCCCACTCTAAGTTTCTGATCCTATAGGCCTTGGTATACAACTAGATAAGGAAGTGTGTCAGTCACACGTTCTCCATTTGTTTCCATGCATGTAAAAAGAAATAGAAGTCCATTAGCACTTAGGGTGGATTCCCTTTGGAAGATTTACAAGAGGACATGAGCAGGAATTGTACAGGATGAAAAGGTGTAGATAGCTGCAACCTACACCACTGGAAAGACTACCCAGATCAGTGAGATCACAGATTCACTTAAGTATTGATGTCTACACAGTGAGACGATTTAGCAGTTTAATTAATTAGAAGTAAGTTAATCAACCTCACATATCACATTGACTAAATCTGGCCACTAGCCAGGCAAATTTCACTTCTTTTTTGTCATCACTTTATTAGTTGAAGTATGAATAATCCTCCAAAACAAAATCCTAACTAATAAAAATGCCCACATATAAAATAAAACTCCATAAAGTAATCTTAGTAGTTAAATTTCACTAAATCATTCATCTGAAGTCAGTACTCCGAACTCACGACTCTGTTTTGTATTGTCTTACATACTTCATCCATTCAACAAATTCTTAATAAAGTACCTATATGTAGAGAGCACTGTGAAAGGTACCAGGGGAGATACATTTTAGTTAAAACATGACTCTTGTTCTTGTGGAGCTTAATGTCTAATAGTGGGATAAAATGTAAATAGATAACTATAATATAGAATATAATATAGAATGATAAAGGATTAGAGTTAAAAAAAAAAAAAGAAGTGAATACAAAGTCCAAGAGGGAAGGTCATTGCTTAAGAAGGAATAAAGGAAGGTTTTAGGGGGGATGGTATTTGACCTGTATTCTAAAAAATGGATAGAAATTCATTAGGCAAAAAGGGAGGAAGGATGACATTTCAGTCAAAGGGAACACCATGAGCAAGGCACAGAAACAGGTGACTGCAGTACAAGTTCAGGGGACAAGTCATTTTCTCTTTAGCCAGGACAGAGGAGAGTAATAGGAGTCTTAAACATATTGTAGTTGTTTATCCTTCATTTTCAAAAAGGACCAAGACATCATGGAGTGATATCTTGCCTTGCTCATTATTTGGATTTAAGTGAAGCAGAATAATCAGCCTCACTCTGTTCAAGAGTCATTATAGTCCAGAGACAAGGCAAAAGGCAAGACAACTGGCCATGGCCTGGGATGTGGTGGATGACCTTGGCATCTTCGATGTCTGACCAAGCTCAAAGCTCTTCCCAGCACTTGCTTCTGCCACCTTTATGGACTTTGGAACAAATGGTTCTCATCTGCCCATCCCATTGAGAGAGGTCTTCAAATGCTTGGAGTAGATATCCCCTTATCTCACCTACAGATTTGAGGCCGGTCAGTCACTTCAACTTGGTTTAGTCTGTCGGCCTAGACAGTTTTGCAGGGCTGTGGCCACTGCACATACTACAGTTTTTTGGAGCCACAGTTGTGAGTTGGGTGGCAGGTGGACATCAGAGGTGGATAAGCAGCTCTGGAAAGGGCTCGGCAGCCCTTACAACAGAGGTCCCAGTCCTCATTGAACACCCCATGCACACCAAATATTGTGGTGTTAGGCAGTAAAAGTCCTTAATGTCAGGTAAAAAAGCTTTAAATTTACCTGGTAGTCAATAGGAACCACTGATGATTAAGATCAGAGGAATAACGCAGCCAAACGAATTCATAAGCAAGGTTATTATGGAAGATAATCAGAGGAGGAAGAATAGAGTGAGGAGACCTTTAGGAGGCTATCACAATACTATAGGTAGATGGTAATGAATGCCTGAATTATAATGGGAACTATAATTATAATGGCAATGGGAACTGAGATGAGGGGACAGATGCAAGAGGTGTTACAGAGGTAGAATCAATATAATTTGGTAATTGATTGACTGTGAAAGGTGAGAGAGATAGAAAAGTTAAAAATAACTTAAAGGCTCCTGAACATGGGAAATAAGGATGAATTGTAATGCTACAGATAGGAATAATGAAGTAGAGGGTGGAGTAGATTTAGGGGGAAAAGATAATAAGTTAACTTTTGGATATGTTAAATTGGAAGTGTCAGTGGGATATCCAGGTGGAGATGTACTATGGGCAACTCAGGATGTGGGTCTGGAGTTCACTGAGAGAATTCATGAATGATGGGATTAATCTCAGTGAAGTGGAATATAGTTCATCCACTCTTAATGTGAAGGGCTAAGGGACAATCAGAAGTAAGGAGAGAGAAGAAAAGGTTTGTAACAGGCACTGTGGAGAATGAGATAGGGACTTGATAAAGGTTGAGAAAAAGAATTATTAAGCAGCAGCTGGTATCCCAGCTGAGGTTATGTGCCATAAATTTATACTGTGTGAAATCAGCTTGATTTCTTGATTTTTTCCAGTCATGGTCAGCAGTAGGAAGAGAGAAATCAGATATTGAGGTTTCCCACTTGCCACACTTGGCTTTATCTTTTACTTAATTACATCTATCTCATTTCCCTTTATAAATTATAAGCTCCTTAAAATCAGAGCCAGAAATATGCTGATATTTCCATCCCCATTAGTACCTAGCACAGTGCCTTATGCATAGTAGGTGTTCAATAAAGATGATTGAATTGAAGGCAATTTATAACAAAGAGTATTATTTAAATGTATCCAAATACACTAGGGAAAAGGCTAATTTAATTCAATTCAGAAAACATTTCTTGACTGCCAACTATGTGTAAGACCAAAGCAACAAATTATTCCATTAATTTGAATAGTCTCATCCTCTATTAAGATTTACCTCAGTTGGACTGGGGAAAGAGGAAATAAAGGGGTGGGGAACCTGTAACCTTGAGGCCTCATGTGGCCTTCTAAGTCCTTGGGTGCAGCCTTCTGACCGAGTCAAAGTTTTACAGAACAAATTCTTTTATTAAGGGGATTTGTTCTGTGAAGTTTTGATTCAGTCAAAGGGCTACTCTTGAGGACCCAGAGAGCCATATGTGGCCTCAAGACTGCAGTTCCCCACCTCTGGCATATGTTTCTCCAAGTGGCCTTGTTTAAGAACCATAACAACAAAAATAATGATGATAAGAATAACACCTCACATCTATACAATGTCTAATGGATTACAAAATGCTTTCCTCCTCTGCCCTGTGTTCCATTCTACTCTAGATTGACCCAAACTATTAGTTTCCATGTGGAGTACATTCACTGATAAGGTTTCATGCTGATAAAATTTGATCCTCCATCCTAGCTCTACCAGGAGCCTCTAAGGCAAGGATTTATAATAACTGTGAATATATTTCGGGGGGGCGGGGTTCATGAATTTGGTTGTAAAGAAAAATTACATCTTTATTTTCACTAACCTTAGAAAAAGAGTCTACACATCAGATTTCAAGAAATTATAAAGAAAAACTGACTTGGTATTATAGATTCAGAGAGTTAGTTTTTGTCCTTCATGCTCAAAGAGCAACAAAATGACATTACTATGTCACAGTTAAGGTACAGTGTGTCTGATTGTGGCTGATCAGACCAATAAAAGCTTAGAAGGCTCTACCACAGGTTGGGCACAAATAGTTCATATGAACATTTGGAGTAGAGATGTCTCTACATTTGCTCCTCTCACTTTCTTTTGAGTTACTGCATTTCTGCTTTATTGCTGTAGTACAGCTCCTTCTTTGATGTGGGCATGCCAAGCTGGTGAAAAAAGATATTATTTCTATTATATTAATAACCCATTATTAATTAGGATCCAAAATTTTTATCTCCTTATTTGCGGACCAGTCCCTGTAGGTCAGTCAGCCAGTCTCTGAAGGGCGTGGTTGATAGAGGAGATTGCTCTAAACCTAGGGATATAAGTTCCTTGATCTTGAGCAGGGCCCAGTCCAACTAGGAGACCTTACTTCTGTTTGAAGTGTGAATACAATCTAATCTAGGTGTTATGAGGGAATAAGCCTATGTCCATGAACTCCTCAATTGGAATTTAGATTGACTCAGGTCATGAAGGAGAATGGTCTGGGTGGAGATGGATTTCAGCAGGAGTAGAGGGCTTGGAATATGATATTCTGGAAGATAAAGGAGCTAGGTGATTACAACCAAAAATAACCTATCCAACCCACCAGCTCATTGATTGTTCACCAGTCAGGATTGATTGTTACTTGTCAGGGGCACCCTTTTTTCCTACTTTCCTCTTGGGTAACATAGATTTCTATGCCCAACTGTGTTTATTTACATAATTTACACATGTGTGTGTGTATACATACCCAACTGTGTGTATTTACATATAGATGTATATGTACCTATATATTTCCCTCTTAGAAACAAAACCAAGGAGAGTGAGGTTCAAGCATTGCCCACCACATGCACACCCCATTTCTCTCTCCACTGAAAAAGCTTTTCCTTGTGCACATTTTTATGTGAGATAATTTTCCCCATTCTGCTTCTCCCTACCCCCTTCTCCCAGTAGATCTCTCTTTTTCATCCCCTCTGAAGAACTTTGGAATGATTTGTGAGACATAGGAGATACTGGCATGCAACTGTGCAGTGTGATGAATGAAAAGCCCAAGAGACAGAGTGTCTAGATAATTAATAATCAATTTATTAATTAGGCTAACTCATAATCAATAGATTGGTGGTCAGTGTTTTCTCTCAGTAACCAAACACAAAACCATAGAAACAAAACTGGGGTGAATGCTTTAAATACCTTTGGAAAAAAGGGTGCCCCTGACAAGTATCAATCCTGACTGGTGAACAATGGGATAAGAGAAAAGGGTATATGTGATAAAAGGGAGGACAGATCAAGGGAGGCAGCAGTCAGAAGCAAAATAGACTTTTAAGGAGGGATACGCTTGAAAAAGAGAGAGAAGGATAAACAGAAGAAAATAGAATGAAAGGAAACACATAGTAATCATAACTATGAATGTTAATGGGCTGAACTCACTCATAAAATAGAAGCAGAGAGCAGAATGGGAATACAACTAGAAAGTTAAAATAAAGGAGTGGAGTAGAATTAACAGCTGAAATTAAAAAAAGGCAGGAATAAGAATCATAATATCAGACAAAGCAAAAGCAAAAATAGAACTAATTAAAAGAGATAATTAGGGAAATTACATTTTACTAAAAGGTACCATAGATAATAAAGTAACATAAAAAAATTTTACAGTAAGTCTCTCTGATAAAGACCTCATTTCTCAAATATATATATAGAGAGAACTGAGTCAAATTTATTTCCCCAACTGATAAATGGCCCAAGGATATAACGTTTTTAGAAGAAATCAAAGTTATCTATAGTCATATTAAAGAATGATCTTAATCATTATTGATTAGAGAAATACAAATTAATACAACTCTTGAGGTATCACCTCACACCTATCAGAAATAACAAATGTTGGACAGGGTGTAGCAAAAGAGGTTTACTAATGAAGTGTTGGCAGAGTTGTGAAGTGGTACAACCATCCTGAGAAACTATGGTCAAAAAACTGTAAAACTCTGTATACTCTATGTCTATATCCCAAAGGGAACAGAGAAAAGGGAAAAAAAGATCTATATGTACAAAAATATTTATAACAGCTCTTTTTATGGAAGCAAAGAATTAGAAAGTGAGGAGATGGCCATCAATTGGGGAATGTCTGAACAAGTTGTAGCATATGGTTGTGATGAAATACTGTTGTACTATAGGAAATGACTAGGGGAATGGTTTCAGAAAAACCTGGGAAGATCTATACTATGAATTGATACAATGTGAAGTGAGCAGAACCAGGAGATCATTGTTCACAATAACAGCAATATTGTAATGATAATTAACTATGAAAGATTTAGCTACTCTCATCAGTACAATGACACAAGACAATTCCCAAGGACAAATGATGAAAATGTTATTCCCCTCCAGGATGAGAACTGATGAACTCTCAATGAAACTTGAAATACAGTTTTCTCACTTTATTTTTCTTGCTTTTTTGTGACATGGATAATATGGAAATGTTTATATTATTTCACATATATAATTGATATATTCTTGCCTTCTCATTGGGTAGGGGAGGGGCTGGTTGAGGGGAGAGATTTTGGAACTCAAAATTTTTTTAAAAAAGAATGTTAATAATAAATTGGGAAATTAAAATAAAACCTAATCTTTGGTTTCCCTTGGAGTCCTAGGTATTTTATTTTATGTATTTAAAAAGTATTATTCTGAGAAGGGGTCCATAGATTTTACTAGACTACTAAAGGAGTCTATGACACAATAAAGGTTAAGAACCCTGGCTCCAAGATAATATCAGACATCAATAGGCCAGATAAGAAATGTGCATTTTAAAATGATTTTATTAATATATTTTGTTTTTACATCACCATCATTTTCAAGTGTATCATTTTTCTCCTCTTCAGCAGGCCATCCCTTAAAACAAACAATAAATAAGAAAGAGAACTGAATCTGACATCATGTACAATGGAAGATGTATTTTTCAAATTAGCATTTAATCAGTATGAGGCAGTAAGCAAAAGAATACGGAAATCAGTCTCCAATACACATTCAGAGATTGGATTCTCAACTCAGTAGTGCAGGACACAATCTACTCTGAGGCTCTTGCTTTGATATAAGAAAGCACATGGCAAATATCCCTTGCATGGTTGCAAAGAAGGATGGGAAGGAAGATTCACATATGAAGTATTTGTATCTGCTCACTGTGAATGGGAGGCTGCATGGTAGAGTGGAAAGACAGCTGTATATGGAGTCAGAGGACCACGTTAGCTAAATAGCTCAGTTAATAGAGTGGTAGGCTGAGAGATAGGAAGCCTTGAATTCAAATTCTGCTTTAGAAACTTATTAGCAGTGTGACTGTGGGCAAATTACCTCATCTTTCTCAACTCTAGTTTCTTTATCTGTCAAAAGGAGATGCTAATAATCGCATCAACTTCCCAGGATTATTGTGAAGATTAATGAGCTGTCATAGGTAAGGAGTTTCGTAAACCTTAAAGTGCTATTAATTGTTTATTATGTGCCAGGCATATAGTAATTCATGAAAATTGAAGCTCCTAGATATTTAAATCAGGCCCATCATTGAGGTATAGTGCCTTATGGGAAGTGCATTGCTTTCTTTGAACGTACTCCCATTATGCTCATAATAAGCATGGAATGCAAATAGTACAAGTATTATTCATCTCATTTGATACATGCAACAGAAGTGTAGTACATGGAAACAATGTGATGTAGTAAATAAATCACTGGACTTGGGAATCAGGAAGACCTGAGTTCAAATCCCACTTTGGATGTGATACTGAGAAAAGCACTTAATGATTATAAGCCTCAGTTTCCTCAGCTGTACAATGAGGTTAATAATATCAACTCCCTCAAAAGGTTATTGTGAGAATAAAAGAAAGATATTTTACAAACTTTAAAGACCTACAGAAATGTCACATATTATTATTATCATTATTACAGCTGAAAAACTGAGGCTCAGAGGGATTGATTAATGGACTCACCTTGTCAGTGTACAGTTTCTGGACTATTTGTAGCTCAAATACTTAAATGGATCTTCATCCCATTGGTTTCTGCCAATAATGAAAATTACAACCTATATATATTTGCACATCATCCTATCAAAAAGTTTCCCTTGGGGTGGCTAGGTGGCGCAGTGAGTAAAAAGGGCCCTGGAGTCAGGAGGACCCGAGTTCGGTTGGGCCTCAGACACTTAACACCCACACAAAAAAACTAGCCGTGTAACCTTGGGCAAGTTACTTAACCCCAATTGCCCTCCAAAAGGAAAAAAAAAATAAAAATAAAAATTTCCCCAGGGGTCTGTCCAAAATGCTGGGGACTTTCCTCAGATTCTTCCAGAATTGAAAAAGGGTGCCAGTGGTACATTCTGGCTGTCCACTTGCTATCCATCACACATGTTATGTGACCAGTCCATCTGCTCTTTTTGTCATGCAATTCTTTGATGACCTCCTCTACCGCTGTTCTTTCTGTAGAGTTCCTCGTTGGTTTATTTGTCATAGCCTGCTCACAACCACCACATGCCTTTTTTTTGCTCCAATCTTTGATACATCAGATAAAAAAACAATTTTTACTTGTTTTGTGTTGAAAACTTATTTTCTGCCATTTTATTATAAACATCCGGTATTTTAGTTACATCATGGGTTAAACAGGATCTTCAAGGGGCTGTCTGGGAACTTAACTACCATTTGCAACATTGTTTTTTATGGGAAAATCTTTTCCAAATTCCACACAACTGACCTGTAAATGAACTTTTTAAATCCCCCACTTTTAAGCAGAGGAATTACATGATCCATTCATAAACCGGGAACTGCCTATATTATGTTTTCTGAAATAAACAGGATCTTTGTTCTCTGGTCTGGCAGAAAGAAGGTTGGGAACAAAACCTTTTGAGCCCATTAACTTCAGGGAAGATGTGAAACAGCATTTTACTCCCAGTTTTCAGGGAGAGCCCAACTCTTTGTTAGTAAACTAGCCCTTAGCACAAGTCTACAAGGTGTTGCAGTCAATTTCCAGCATAAAATGGCAAACAAGGGGCAGAAAGAGAAAGTTGGAAGTCAGATTTCAGTTACAGGATTTTATTTAAAGTATTTTAATTCCTAGGTTATCAGATACATGTAAATTTAAATATAAACATAAAAAAATGTTTTCAAAAGAAAAAGAAAAATTATTTTGGGGTTATAATTTCAAATAATTGAATCATTTGTCCTCTAATTTGGATGGTCTAGAGGTTATTATACCACAAATGTATGTACTATAATAATATTGAAATATGAATTACCATACTATTAATATACTTTAATTGTTAATTAATAATTATCCATCTATATCATTACTAATAATCCAAAATTTTAGTTATTAAAACTATGCTAGATTCTGTAGAAAACATACAATTTGTTTTGCCTTCCACCCCTAATAGATCAAATGTCATTGCAGAAATTTATCAGCATTTGAAATGAATCAGAGTAGAATTGCAGACTGTGAAAAATATTTTCTATGTCAGCAGGTTACTTTTTACTGTTTTTTCTTAATTAACACACCATTCTTTAGGCTCTCTTTTAGCTTAAAAAAAGTGATTTTTCTTAGTCAGATCCAGGTTAAGACAAAACTGTATAAATATTGTCTTCAATACCCCATAGCAGCTCTTTGCTCTACTCCTCCCCCACCATTAGTAAACATCTCCCCACATTCTCCACCTATTCAAGTACAGCTCTATTAACTTTCCTCCCTTCCCTTCTAAAGAAATCTGTGGTCAGATAAGAATCAGATAAACGTATTTACAGTAAGACATAAATGAAAAAAAAAAGCCTAAAGTGGTATTTCTCTTAGGGGAAAAAAAAATCTTAAGTCAAAAGAATAGATCTCTAATTGTAGGATTTCAGACATGAGGGAACCAAGAAAAAGGAATGGGGAAAGGGAAGAAAACTTTTCCGATGTCTCTGAGATCACACCATGAAGTTGGCAGTCTATTCTGCCTATACATAAGATCATCTCTGCCTTAGGTTATAGATTTAAGAGAAGATATAATGAAAAAATTTCTTATGAGACCCTTAAAATGTGGTATATTTATAAGTTACAAACAATTGTTATATCTGAAATGTCTCTTTTGAAAGGATATTTCTGACTGGAAGTACTTCAACGTACTTAGATAGGAATGTAAAACCAATGACCAAAGATTCTATATCTCGTTTAATGTCACTTTACTCTGTCATTAATACTCTTGTCATTATTGGCATCATATAAAGGTGGCTGGGAATCAAGTTTAACTTTCCCCTACAAATCAGAGACCACTGAGGTGTTTAGATACATGGAAATGATAACCAGCTGGGTGGGACCCATATTCTGATTTCTCATGGTATCCTGCCCTTAGGTGTTAATGATTTTTAAGATGTTGTAGTACTCTTTGTCAAGTATGTTGAAAAAGAATTCTTGTGCAAGTATAGATTGGGCTCCTTTTAGGTCCTTTTCAATTTTGAGCTTAAGTGATACTATTATGTGAATAGGTGGGTGCTATACCTTTAGTCTCTCCTGAGATATGGTCAACTTGTCCCTACAGCACTTAGTGTCATTAACAAATGGTCTATGTTGCTCTAGTGACCAGGAAAACAGTAAAACCTTGACAGTAAGTGTGAATATGCTGCATCAGACACATTTCTAATGATATATCAACACCAGAGGTGCTGACAGGTGCAGACAATTCACCAGACCCAGTCTAAGCAATTGTTTTTTTCTCTTTCTACTTCTCCTTTTCATAACAACACAATTTAATTGCATCTCAAGTTAAGTTCACTGCTGGTCCCACCCTAATTTTGTATCCTGGTTCTTGTAATTGAGATAGTGATATATTCCTTGTGACCAAGGTCCCACCCAGTATACTTGGCTCTCTGTCTTGTTCTCTAGCGCCTGAGTCCTCATCTGAATTACCTCTCTGTCCAAGTCCTCTCAGGTGCTAAAATCCTCTCTGTATACTTTAGTCCCTTTGGCTAATTCCCTGCTGTCTGAAGCCCATGACACTGGTGATCTAACCTATTTGCTTAGATTTCTGCCATTTTTTTACATTCAGACTCCCTGACAAAGTGCTCCTCCTGCCTACTGAGACATCCACCATCCGTAGACCTCTAGGATGTTTATCCACTTTCCATCTGGACCTCCATTTATTTTTTACTGCCAGACTCTCTGATGCCATCTGTCTGATCATCCTCCAAACAGCTACTGAGACTTTTCTTTATTGCCTATCCTGTCCCATTGGGTCTGAATAATTTTTACATAGGTCCATGACCTGGACACCTCATTTCCAATAATCACTATGTCAGAATGATAGAACTATAGATTAATAGAGCTGAAAAAAACCTTAAATGTCCTCTCATTTAGCTTCATTACTATACAAATGAGGAAATTGAGGCCCAGAGAAGTGAAATAAATTTTTTTCTGGGTCATACAGTAAATTTGTCTGTAGGGCTAACAGTCAAACCCAAGACTTCCTAATTAAAGCATCAGAGGATCATAGATTTAGCACTGGGGAGGAATTATAGTAATTGTAATTGGGATAGTATCCAATAGCCTCACTTTCTAGATGAAGAAAGTATATATCAGAGAGGTTAAGTGGCTTACCCACTTAAAAAGTGGCAGATCTAGGGTTCACATCTAGACTCTTGGGTCCAAATCCAGTGTTCTTTACATTGTACTACATCCCATGGCCTTTCCTGTCTTTGACTCTTCCTCTCCCTAATTTTCCCCATCTATCTATTCAGTTGCCAGGGTATACTAATTCAATCACCATAGTATCTTGTTTTCAATTTCTACTGCTAAAACCCCAGAACAGTGACTCAGCCTCATCCTTGAAAACTACTGTGATAGAGATCTAACCAGTTTTTCTCTAACTAGTATTGCTCTTCTCTAATCTATGAAACATATGACTGCTGGTGGCATGAAGGAAAAGAAGGACATGAAGAGTAGCTGCACAAACAATAAATGACATTTATGTAGTGTTTACAAGTTTGAAATGATTTTACCTATGTTATCTCATTTGAGATGCCAAACAAAGCTATGAATTGTAATTATCCCCCTTTTACACATGAGGAAACTGAGTCTCAGAGAGGTTAAGTGACTTGCTGATGATTACATTAAGGGGATTATTGGAACCTAAGTATTCCTGACTCTAAGTCCAACACTGTATATGCTACATATGCCCCATTTTCCCTCTCTAGTATATACAGAAGGGGAGCACAATTTTCTGGATATTGAGGGTGTTGAGACACCCATTGGTGGCTCCCTATTACTTTCAGGATCAAATACAAATTGCTATTTGACATTTAAAGCCCTTTGTAACCTAGATCCAATCTACCTTTGCAGCCTTATTATATTACGCAGTTTTATGTACTATATGATTTAGCTAAACTTTAGCCAAACCACATACTATAAGCTGTTATCCCTTCTCCATGCCTTCAAACAAGCTTTGCTTTTTCCTCACCTCTACCCCTTGGGATCGCCGGTCTCATTCAAAGTTTAGTTTAAGCGGCACCTCCAACATGTGTGTATATGTGTGGGATAAATAAATAAGTGAAGAAAATAAAAAGTAAATATATATATATATATATATATATATATATATATATATATATATATATATATATATAAAACAGAGGTAATTTTGATGATTCTCTAATTATTACTGTCTATTAAGGTATAAAACAAGATTATGTATACTCATCCAAAGTGTATACCCCTCTCATTAAGGATGTCCAATGCAGAGTCCAAATGGCAGACAGATTCTCTATCTATCCCAGAAAGGTTTGTTTGTAAAGGCTTTAGCTCTCACTGCATCAAGCCCTGGAATACTGTATAGCCATCTAAATTAGATCCATAACTGCTCAATAGTGTTCAGTTTGACTATGTCTATGGGCAAATATAATTGGACAAAGAAGGTCTGTAGTCCATACCATGATGCATATTTAAGTGGACAACTTAGAAAGTTAGTTCGTTAATACATCTACCTTGGACAGACCCTGCTGGTGAACAATAAACTAGGCCCCAAACTGAATAGGAGGATTATGATGGGCTGGATCACATTTCTGAAAATTGCCTAGCAACTTTAATGACTCACATGCAAAGTGTGAAGGTTGGAGTCAACTCAAGCCCCTCCTGAAGCCTATGTCTACAATCCCCTGTTGGAAGGAGCTTTAGCAGGAAGAGTGAGAATACACTTAGACAGAATGATTCCTCTGAGGTGACCTACCTCACCTACCCTTCCCTTTCTATCATCCCTTATGCCTAATTAGTCTCTAAGTCTTGTTTATTTGACCTCTACGTGTCTCCTCTGTCCCTTCTCTCCATTCACACTGCTGCCACCTTGGTCCAGGGCTTCATCAATTCTCCTCTAGAAGATGGTGATAGCTTCCTCATTGGTCTCTCTGCCTCTAATCTCTTCCCTTCCAATTTAACCTCCACAGAGTTGCCAAAAATAGTATTACTAAAGAACAACTCTGATCATATCAATCCTCTGCTCAAAAGCTTACAGAGACTCCCCATTGCCTCCAAGATGAACATATACAAGCTTCTTACTTTAACCTTCTAACCTTCTAACCTTAATCTGGCTCCCACCTGAAGCTTTCAATATTTTTGCACATTATTGACCTTTATGAGATCTCGACACAACCAAAATGGATTACTAGGAGCTTCATGAACTCAGTACACTCTTCTTTCTCCATGCATTCACACACCTTCTTGCCTGCAAGGTATTCCCTTCCCATTTTTGCCCTTCCGAGTCCAAAGCACAAGGTACACCCATGGACATATACAGTAGAACAAATACACAGATATCTGTGGCATGCCCTGAAACACCAAAACACCTCAATCCTGCATTGTTTTGCTTGGAGGGTTCTTATCTGGCTCCCTTGCTCTCCCACTTTCTATCATACATAGCTCTGTAACTGCTGTATAATGGACAAATCTAAGCTCTAGCAGAGAGGTTTGGAGTGCCCCTGATTTTATGTGCTACTTATAAGTGACTTTAGAAAGGCTGTTTCTCCTTGGTAGAGATATTGCCAACAACTGCTTTGCATCCTTGATAGTATCCATATAATTAATTCCTGGCATTTGCTTCTATATTCAGACCTTCAGTTTTGCCTGATCCTGATGTAGGTTCCCATTTGTCCACTGACACATTGGGAACAAGGACTGGTACTAGAATGTATATGAGTATACTCACAGTCCCACACACCAGAGCAGAAACTGATGCTTTATTTTGACAAAAAGGGTGGAGCTTTGAGGAAGCAGAATGTTTCAGGTGGGGTTTTTATTGACACTTTTAGTGATGGGACTTATGATTTCAATTCAGACTTCTCTGGCTTGAAAGCCTCACTATAACTCTTGGTTTCCTGGTCTAGACTAAGATTTTTGGATTTGGAATTCCTGAGAAACTCAGGTTCCTGAGTTAGCTTTTGATTTATATTATGATTTTGCATCACATTCCTCTTTCCTCAAGAAGGGTTTTGTACATAGGCCAGGAGAATGTCCTAACACTTGAACATATTTTGGCCACCTGTGGGAAACAGGATATCTAGCTTTGGATCTTTTAGTTTTACTTTTCCCTACCTACCCCTATGCCTCATATTGACATTAGAAAATATTCAGAGGAAAGATTGTTGAGGCTTTGATTTAATTTACCATTTAGTGATTGATTAAAAATAATTGCCCAAATACCTAATTTGGTGCTATTTGCCTTGTGAATGTTCAATAACTATCATTAATTATGACTTAGCCTGGTTATAGAAATACCCTTAGATTAGCAGAATCAAAGACTAGCCATAGCATCTCAGACTTTTTTTATATCTCCCCACTAACACTTGGCTGGAAAAGGTATTGCAAGGAAGAGTGCCAGTGATTCAGGAGATGACGAGATCCCTTATGACTCAGATTAGGACTAAACTAGCAAAGCTTTGGCATAGTGAACTGGTGCACTATGAAATGAAAAGTATTGTCTTCCTAATGAAATTTTAAAAATAAATTTTAAATGCTATTGGACTGATCACTTAAAGATATTAAAAATACTGAGTGCAGATTTTCTAGTGACTTGTTGATTGATTATTGGCATAACAATTTAAATTTAAGGGTTAAATTTAAGTTTACAGTTATCAACCAAAGGTTTTACTTTCTACTCTCCTGAAAATGTATACTCTATGAAATTGCATAGAAGATCAAGACAAGAGTTATGAATGACTCCTATATATTAGCAGGATAGTTATCGGGGGAGGGAGAGAAAGAGAAGGGAAAAGGAAGAGGAGCTAATGAAGAAGAAACATAGAATAGTCAGAGATGTAGGAGGCAATGAAAATGCTGTGTCATAGAAGCTAAGCGATGAGAAAGGGAAAGAAGGCTAAAGGGAGTTTGTTGTTTAGTCATTTCAATCATGTCTGATTTTTGTGACCCCATTTGGGGTTTTCTTGGCAAAGATATTGGAGTAGTTTGCCATTTCCTTCTCCAGTTCAGGGTTTTTGTTTTGTTTTTCTTTTTGGAGAGGGGAAGGTAGGGCAATT
>NW_027187460.1:56575164-56609503 GCF_028583685.1 Petaurus breviceps papuanus | reverse complement strand
GCTGCATCCAATCAGAGCTGCAGCAGTGAGCGCGTCATCCTGTTCTTCCCCAGTGATTTGCTTATTGAATAAAGGTACATTTTTTTGTTCACATTTCCCTGTTTATTAAAATTGCTGTCAATGTTCATTAAAATAAGCCCTCCCCTGAAAATAAGCCCTCTGGTGTTTTTCTGTCCAAAAAAGAATAATAAGACAGTGTCTTATTATCGGGGAAACACGGTAAGTATCTGAGGCTAGATTTAAATTCAGGAAGATGAGTCTTCCTAACTTCAGACTGGGCACTTTATCCACTTTATCTGCCATCCAGTTTATAGTGTGTCAACTAAGAAAAGATCAAAGAGGATAAAGACTGAGAAAAGGCCATCAGATTTGGTGATAAAGAGGTCTTTAGCCATGATGATGATGATGAGGAGGAGGAGGAGGAGGAGGAGGAAGAAGAGGAGAAGGAGAAGGAAGAGCAAGAAAAGGAGGAGGACGAGGAGGAGATCTTAGTAAAGTAGAAGGCAATCATATGCTGAGGGATTTGAGGTGGATATGTGTGTTTAAGGAGAAAAAAAATAATTTGGAATTGCAACTGTGGGGATTCAATAGTCAATATAAAATGAGCTAGCTGGGTTAGAAGTCATCAAACCCAGCCAAGCAATTCTGGCCTTGCCATTGACTAGTTATAAGATTTCAGGCAAAACAACAATAGATATCAATAAAACACTTATTACATGTCTACTGTGTTCCAGGTGCTAGAGTAGTTGAAAAATTTGTATGACATAGTCACTGTGTTCAAGAAACGTACAGCATTTTGGAACAAGTTGCTCCAGTTTCTTCATCTGTAAAATGAGGTCAGATTAGATTGTTCTCTGAAGTACCTTTCATCTCTAATATCTCTATGGGTTGTTTTTCTTTCTGTTTTTGTTTTTTGAGGCAGTGAGGGTAAGTACCATAAATTTGTAGTGAATGCAAACAATACAGATTTATGACTTTCTGTAGCAGTTCCTAGTGCCTTAGCAGAGGAGAAAGGAGGTTGTAGGGGTCAGCCAGGGTTTGTATTGCCCAATATAATCCAGCTTCTGGGAAGGACTGATAATCTGAATTAGTTAGAAAATGTGGGTGGGTGAAGTCCATTGTGTATGCCAGACCCTTGTCTCTCTCAGAAGAGAGAAAGAAGAGAAATTGTAAAATTCCAGACAATGCCTGGAGTTAGACAAACCTGGTGATTAGCTGGAAGAGACCAGAAGCCAAACTAGTGTTATGGTAATAGAGTTAAAACCATTGAAAGTCTGACTAAACAGAATTTCTCAGTGACACTATTGTTACTATAAAATTTTCAGTGTGACCTCAGTGCCTACTTAGGCTTGATTAGAGCTCATAAGGAAGAGGAAGTGAGAGAAAAGTTGCTTTTGCTCAGGCAAAGCTGGAAGATTTCTGCCAGTTTTGCCACAGAAGGCTTTCAGATGTTGAAGGCCCACTTCTCTCCCCTCTCTTGGACTCTGGCAGCACAGTGAGGATTTTTTTTTTCCCATGCCAGTAATGTTTTAGCTAGGAGAATTGTGAGGACAACTGGAATTTCTGACAACATGGAGGAAGAGACAATGCTAGTCCTGATGTCTTCTTTGCTGAGTAGCTCTGACTAAGATAATCATGGAAACTTTGCCAATTCGTCCCAGTTCCTGTACTGCCATGAAGAACTAAGATATTTCCCTCCCACTGTGGTAGGAGATAGAAAGATTGTGAAGAAAGCACATTTTCTGATTTCCTCTTCTGTCACTTGGGAGAAGGAGAGTGAGTAAGAAGACTAAACCCTATCCTAAGCAAGTGGAGCTAATTACAAGTATGGTTAGTATGAAAATAATGGGAGTGAGGAGTTTATGAGAAGACAGTTGAACTATTCTTTCCCTTTCCCTTCCCTTGCTAACCTTGACCTTGGGGAGTGGAAGGGCAGAGAAAATTGTGTCCAACATACTCTATTCTGCCTGTGCCTGCTTTTGCTTAATATTACCATGACTTTCCTATTTAAACTTGGTACCCTCAAAGGTAGAAATTTTGTTGACTATGATTTGAGCAATAAATTTTTTTAACAGTTAGATCTCTAAGGAGAAAGGTTTGCCTGGTGTTAGTGCTTGACCAAAAATGACTTAGAACCTGGGATAATAGGAAGATAGCTCCTGGGAGACTGTAGCCCCCAAGAACTTGTCACATTCCCTGTTACCCAGAGCCACAAAACAGGTCAAAAAGAACATTGGAAAAAGATAAGATCCACGTTTCAGGCTACATATTCTGTTCCAAGAGATTTCAACTAGACAAGGTATATGGTTTTAAGTCAGACAGTGGGTTATTCCATCCTCTTCTCTCAGCTTGTCCAAACCCTATCAGTTGGGTAACTTCATTACTTTTTGATCTTCTTCAGCTTTCATGGAAGCTATGGGTCAGAAAATAAATATGGTATTAGTAGGACAGGGACCTGAAAGGTTATGGTAGAAAGGAACTAAAACCATAGGCAAGCTCTTTAATGAAATGGCTGATCACACTGTCAAGATTGGTTGGAGAAGCAGGTGAAATTATAGCAAAGTTGATAGTCTAGGAGAATAGGGAAAGGAGAGGCAGTCATCAATTAATCAATAAACATTTATTAGGTATCTACTATGTACCAGGCAATCTGCAAGGTGCTGGGAATACGAAAAGAGGCAAAATAAAACAAAACAAAATCAACAATCTAGTCGTTGTCCTCAAAGAGCTTATGATCTAGTGGGGGAAACAATAAACAATCATACAAAGTAAGCTATATACAGGATAAATAGGTAATAATTTATAGAAGGAAGGAACTTGGGTGGCTAGGTGGTGCAGTAAGTAAAGCACTGGCCCCGGAGTCGGGAGGACCTGAGTTTGGTTCCGGCCTCAGACACTTAAACCGCCCCTCCCCCCCCACACGTGCGCACACACACACAAAACTAGCCATGAAACCTTGGGCAAGTTACTTAACCCCGATTGCCCTCCAAAAGGCAAAAAAAAAAAAAAAAGGAAGGAACTAGAATTGGGGAAGTTTTCCTTTAAAAGGTGGGATTTTATCTGGCACTTAAAGGAAACCAGGGAGGTCAGTAGTAGAATCAGAGGAGGGAGAGTATATCAGGCATGGAAGATAGCTAGGGAAAATTCCTGGAGTCAAAAAATGGAGTGTCTAGTCAAGAGGTGAAGTGTCATTAAGAGGTCATTAAAAGGGCTAAGAGCTGGTTCTGTAGGAATGAGAGTTTAGGAACAAGAGATGATTACTAGATAGAGAAATTTTAGATTCCAATATCTCAGAAGTGGAGTAGTCCCAAGTGATGGTGATAGGATCCCCCAACGGATGGTTGAAATAGAGTCAAGAGATGTGAAATAAGTTAGGTGGCTGGAATGGGAATGGGAATTTGAAGATCTTCCCTGCTCCTTAATAGACCTGGGGGTGGGGGGTGGGGATTTGAAGACCTTCCCTGCTTTGAAAGTAAATTCTGTCCCCTATTAGGCTGAATGTAATCGCATGGAGTCTATGGTGGGAGGAGTTTGCTGAAGGGAAGCAGAGCCACAGGAAGCTGGGAGCCAGAGCCAGAGCCAGAGCCAGAGAGACAATGGGAGAAAGAGGAGGTTGAGGCAAGGAGAGAGAGAGGTTTGTGAGTAAATATTGATCTTGTATTGGTTTGTGGGAAAGCTGAAAGATGCTGTGGCTCTCAGTGTTATTATGGCTTCTTAATATCTTTGGTACTATGAGGGAATTGGCTTACTGGTTTTGGGATTGGGTTTTCTGCTGTTTAAATACGTTTCAGTTTTGTCTTCTTTATGTAGAGTTTGGTATATTTTTAAATCTCAGGTGGAATAGTATCAGATCCAAGTACCTTGCCATGTGAGAGGAGACTACTGGCATTCAAAAATCTCTTTTTAAGTTGGAAATTCAGCTAGAGAGAGATTGATTTCAACCTGAGGTATAATCAGTGGCTTTAGCATTGATTGTTGGTAGTTAGCTGAGAACACTATGGAAGTGTTCAGTCCATCTCTTCAGGATCATGTCCTTATCCCTAATCAGTGTGGCTCCATCAGCATTGAGTAGTTGAGATGCACCATAGGTCTTTAACCCATAGATAGCCTTCAGGGCATGATAAACGAATTTTGGATTGTTACTATTTGTGTAAAACTGAAATTTCATCTGCCTTTTACTGAGCCAAGAATCTTGCATTTCTCTAAGCTCCACTTGCTCGTTATTTTTGATAAAGTTAACTGCTGCCTTCTTAGAAAAAGACTATCTGGCTTTTCCTAACATCCTGAATTTCCCCATTATTTTCATCAAACCAATCTTGATGTTTGCAAGTGTTCTGGTCCAGATGAGTAAATGCAGTGCTGTACAACATGTCTCTGAAAACTGCTCACTTCTTTTATGTTCCACTGTTGCCAACTGTGTGTTGGCTTGGGTTTCACTTCAAGTTAGCAACAAAATGTTCCTGCTTGGAAAAGTGCTATAATTTGTTACCATTAAGTCTTCTGGGAGTCATCTCTCCTTGTGGTTGCCACTTTTGTTGAATTCTAATATTTGGCTTGGAGAGGATAAGTCTATGATCAGTCCAGCACTTTGTACCACACATTGCTTTTGTTATTCTCACATCCTTTTTATTTCTTCTCCTTACAATGACATAGTCTATTAAATGCCAGTGTTTGCTGAAAGGATGAATCCATGAAGTTTTATTGAATTTAGGTAAACAGAAGACAATGTTGGTGATGAGAAGGTAACGAGATGCGCAAGTCTTCAGAAGTAGGTTACCATTGTTATTACTGTTTCTGATTCCACTCCTCCCAAGGACTCCCTGCCATGCCAGGTACTCTGTGCCTATTCTTGCATTAAAGTCACCCAGAATTATAAGCTTGTCCTCTTTCAGCACATCAATGACAAGAGTCTCTAGGTCTTTATAATATTCCTCTCTGACCTTAACAAGGTTTGTCATAGTGGGAGCATGGGTACTAATGATAGTGGCATAGTGCTTCCTTGCAAGTGGCAATCACATTTTATTTCTTTTCTTTTTTTGCTTTTTGAAGGGCAATTGGGGTTAAGTGACTTGCCCAAGGTCTAATGGCTAGTAAGTGTGTCAAGTGTCTGAGGCCAGATTTGAACTCAGGTCCTCCTGACTCCAGGGCTGGTGCTCTATTCACTGTGCCACCTAACTGCCCCAGCAATCACATTTTCATGACCCTGTTGTTCACTGCTTTTGGTAGGCACACAAGTTTGTTAACTATATTAGTTTTGATTGCAAAACACATGCCAGCTTCATGGCCCCTTCACTGCAACCACTCCAGAAAAATGTGTATTCAGCTCTGACTTTGGTAAGCTGGCTATCATTTGCCAGCCTTGTTTCAGGTCTGCTATTTGGATGTGATACCTGCTGAGTTCTCTCACAACAAGAGCTGTTCATCTTTCAAGTCTGTTGGATTTTATGTTGTCCATAAATATGGACATGTTCCATATGACAATGGTGAGTAGAATCATCTTTGCAGAAGTTTTTGTACATTTTTTTTGCATGTTTCGATGCCAAAGTTGTCTCCCCACCTGCCACAGTAAACAGATCATGTTTGGATGAAGCAGACAATTTTTAGGGAATCTTTTCTAACCCCTTTACACCAAGAGACGAATAGTGCAGTCCTTAAAAAGGCTGCTCAGACACCCCGGGAGCTGCCAAATTCCACCACTGCTTCCAGTGAGAAGACGACCCTATGTCCTGGGTCACCCATATACAGGGTTGTGACTACAGTTCCCATTATATCCACACCTGCTGCTTCATCACTTGCCTATTGCCACATGACTGTGATATAGGTAAAAATGGCAAAATGCTCTGGGTGATGTCTTTTGATTGACACGTAAATTGAACTTAAATGAGGCAGAGTTGCACAAAGTCATCAGCCTCCCTCTGCTTTACAGAGTTGTCACCATGTAGCGTCAAGACAAAATTAAGAGGACTATGATGGTTCAGGATACAGCAGATAACTTTGGCATCTTTGATGTTTGACCAAACTCTAAGCTCTTCACAGCATCTACTTCAGTCACCTTCGTGGTCATTGGAACAAATTGTTCTTATTCTCCCATTCTACCAGAGGAAGTTTTCACATGCTTGAAGCAGACATCCTCAAAACTCACTGAAGGATTTTGAGGCCTGTTGGTTACCTTCAACCTGGTTTAGCTGTCTGCTGAGATGCTTTACCAGGGTGTGGTTGCTGTGCATGCTACAGTTTCTTGGAGCCACAGGTGATAGTTGGGTGAATCAGGTGGACACCAAAGGTGGACAGTAGCCTGAAAAGGACTCAGCAGCCCTCACACCAGAGGTGCTAATCTTTCCAGAACACAATATATGAAGACCTTGAAAGGCAAAACTAAGTTTTTGTTAAAGAAGGAAGGTAAAAATAAATGCACACAAAAAAGATCAAAGATAAAGGAAGTTAAATTGTTGATAATAAAACAGAAGTTCTAGTGGATAGAATGAAGGGATCTAGGGTTGTTTGGAGTTTCACAAAAAGCAGTTCTGAGCTAGATTAGGATAAAAACATAGAAATAGGGTAAAATGGGGGAAGGAGTTTTTACTTGGGATTATAATTTAATAGTGATTGGAAGTTTGGGAAGGAAGCTATATGGACCATAAGGACCATAAGGAGTGATAGGTAGGGTTGATAGATGGAATTAGGTAAAGGATGATAAAATTATTGGTGTTAATATACCTCTATAGAAAGCATTCCTAAGTATATCTGAAGTTATCTGCACCAAGCTCAACAACTTTCAACATGAAGGTCAAGCTAGGTTGGTGAATATCTTCTATAAACTGGACTCTATGGGGAGCAGGGGGTTGAAGCTTCTCTGGTCAGCTCAATAGTAGAAAAAGAGTTAATAGAAAGGAAGGACAAGAGAAAGGAATTAAAATCATTAAAGAACAGTTTTACATTTTAATGACTACATGGTGGCATTTGATCTATCTAGGATAAAATAAAATAACTAAATTTATTGACATACAATAAACCTTAAAACTTTCTACATCTTTAATAAATATTTATATTTATTATTTCCCCCTTTAGCTTCAATCAATTATTTTTATATGATTTGGCACTGAATTCACAAGACTTACACATATTCTATAATTTTTCAATATGAAACCCCATATTTTTCTAAGTCTATCCTATATTTTAGCTCATAGGTTTTCCAGTGGAGTTTAAATCAGGCAAGTTTCCAGATACTGAAACACGTTTATCTCTAGCTCTTTGATAATTTTCTTAATCTTTGGTGATATATGGAATGGTGCAAGGTGGTGTGGCAATATTCTATCTCTATTTATAAATTTCTGTTATTTCAAAACAATTCTACTTCCTAACATATCAATATATATTTATCAGAATTCATCATTGCCTCAGTGGGGACAAGACTTCTAGGCCCACTAGAAGTTAAAAAAAGTCCCTGAACAGTTTTTGGGGTGAATGAAGTTACTTTACATTAGTCTGATGAAGATATTCAGATCTGTCTGGACTTCTGATGACACTTTTGGTATAGCCTTGAATAAAAAAAATAGTAAGTTTTATCAGTCTTCTTTAGTAGTCTAGAATTTGCATTGTTTTATCAATGAAATGTTTTTTCTTCATGGTCTTGTTTAGCAGCTGCTTTTTAAAAAAATTAGTCTCACTGTTCTTTCAACTTCAAGAAGTCTATGATGGATTTATTGTAGAAGAATCAGCAGCAATTCCTTCAGCTACCAAGTCCTTCTGAAGGTCTTTGCTTGTCTTCTGAGGATTAATCCAGTAGTTTTGAAGCAATAGTTTATCAATCTTGGGGTAATTTTTCATTTTTTGACCACACTTCCCTGTGGTATCCTATTTCATTATGGGCTTGAATGATCCTTGAAATGCTTGACTTCCCTACACTGATAGTTATTGTAATAGCTCTAACCACTATTGAAATGTATTCTTTAAGAGGTATTTTTTTTGCAAGTTTCCTTGGAGTAATATCCATTCTTAAAAAATACAAAATTAAAAATACAGCAAAAACAACAATGAAACACACACACATATCACAAAATTCAGCACTCAACTGAAATAGAATGAACTAAAAGTGGAGTAACTAGCTCAATCTAGTTTCACCAAAGTCAAATAATGAGTCAATAGAAGACCATGAATATTACCATTGCTTCAATGAAATTATTCCTTGATGCAAGTGATTTGCATATTGTCATAAGTTCACTGAAGGCATCTAATCTAAACATTTTATTATTTCTAGCACCTAGCACAATGCTCTATATACAGCAAGTTTAACAAATGTTTGTTGTATGAATGAATGAAATCAAACAATCATAATGGAATTCTGAGAAATGGTTATAAAAGATAAATCCAGTTAAACTATCCAACCAGAAATGTGATAGCTTTTTTCACAAAAAGAGACATAGGAATTTCTAATTTTCCCACTTCTCACAAAGATTAGTAATGTCAATATTGTCATACTGCTAGGTGGCATAGTAGATAAAAGCACTAAACTCAGTCAGGAATATCACAATTTAAATCTAGACTCAGACACTTCCTAGCTGTGTGATCTCTGGTGAGTAACTTGTTTGCCTTAATTTTCACAATTATAAAACGGAGATAATTATAATTGCAGCACCTACCTTCTTGGGTTGTTGTGAGGATCAAATGAAATAATATTTGTAAAGTGTGTAGCACAGCTCCTGGTACATAGTAGGAGCTTAGAAAGTCCTTCCTACCTTCCTCCATCTTTCCTGGATCTGTAAGGACACCTTCCAATAAAAATATTTTAAAATATTTGTGTCATAAGGATGACATTTGAAATCTATGCTGTTCTCTTTCTCTTTTCTAAATGTAAAATGCCAAATATTAGAGACAAACATACTGCATAAAGAGCTAGTCTTAGAGTTGGAAAATGTGGATTCAAAGTCCAACTTCTGACACACAGTGGCAGTGTGATCCTGGACAAGTCACAATTTCTCAGGGCTGTAGGCAATTCTCTAAAAAACTGTAAATTGCAAAGAAGGTGCCCACCAGTGAGAATAGAGAGTTATTCCTCATCCAGGAATTTCCTACATACGTAAAATCTCTGGTTCAATCCATATTTATAATACTAAGGAAACAGATTATCCATATTAGTCATTCAAACAGTAATGGTTTGATTGACTGAAGACAACTAGTTCATACATCAAATTTCAAGACTACGGTGAAGCCTGTTCTTAATCACCACCTTCTTTCCATCTGCTTTCTGCGAGTTTAGCAATGATTAGCTTGAAACAATGATTCAAGTATGCAGAATAAATGCACAGAGGAATCATGATGGTAATTTAATTGAAAGGGGAGTTCAAGGCCTGAATTATCCAGGTAATTACGTGCTTCTCTATGTGTGTAGGCAGTCTAGAATGGCAACCATTCTATGCTTACTCACAAGCCTCTAACAGCATAATTTTCCCTCTCGAAGAAAAGAGCAGATTCCAATTTCAAGCATCTCAAGAGTGTTACCAACAGTGAAGGAAGAGAGCCTCACAAATAGGCAAAATATGGATGCAATTCCAACATGAATGTATCTGTCCTTGTTTAAAATATTATTGAATCAGTGTAGCTGTTGTAGAGTACATTTTAAAACTATAAGTCTCCTTTTACTTAATGTAGTTTCTGTTCTTGGAAACTGAAAACACAGACATAATAATGTTCTTTACCAGCTTCCCCTTTAGTATGTGTGTGTGTGTGTGTGTATGCATGAACAAACTTTTTCTTTTTTGTTAGGGGGAGGTGTTTTATGCTGCTTGTCATGGGGCATTTATTATCACAGAAAATTATTTTGCCTGTAAACACAGATCTCATTTTGTTTCATGCACTAAGAAAATGTATTTTTGTGATTTGAAGGAGGCAGGGGGCCTAATTATAAGCTACAAGTCAATTAAACAAATCATGCCTATGCCATATGGCTGTGGCAGGTACTGGAATATAGACATATTGGAGACATTTGGAGCAACCAAAGTAATTAGCGGTAGACAAAATTTCTTAAGGAATTTTTTCAGAACTCTTTGAAATTGCAATAGACCAAAGACTGTTAAAATAACAACAAAAATCAAGGGGAAAATTTTATTATTCTTGGAGAAATAACTTAAAGGCAGGAAACTATAGGTAGAAATGAACAGAACTGAAGGAGATGTGAATAGCTGGGTTCCCTAGGGAGTAGACCTGCCACTAGTTGAATTGAACAGTTTTCTAAATCAGAAAGAGGGAGTATACAGTGAAATTTTGAGATTTGAAGAGGATGCTAAATTAATTCATTAGCGAAATGGGGTCCATGAATTTTTAAAAATATTATGATAACTATTTCAATATAATCAGTTTCTTTTTTCATCCTATACATTTTGTTTTATTCATGTGAAAACATTCTTCTAAGTGTCCACAGGTTTCACTGGACTCTACCAAAGGGATTCAGGACCCCCCCCCCCCAAAAGGTGAAGAATTCCTGCATTCAATAGTAAAATGTTGAACCAACTCTAATAAACCCTAGTATGACATTTAGGTACTAAAGTAGTAATAGAAATGACAGATTATTTTTGATTTGCCCACACTGAAATATTATGTATACAGAAAAAAATTATATAAACTGTGTTTTTAAAAAATCATTGCCTGTAAGTTGTGACCTTATGGAAGGCATCTTCAGTGTAGCCAAGCATTGTTTGCTGCTCTGCTTTCAAAAACTTTCAAAAAGGTCAACAAAATTTTAACATCAGCACAAAGTGAACTGGATACAAAATGGAGAGTGTACTCTTCCCCTCTTAGAAAGGTTGATATAATACAAAGCTCTAGTCAATACATCTCAAAGTTTAACTAAATTGATCCAAGAAATGGAAGGGTTGCTCAATGAATAGACTTTAAAAGGGGAATTCATTAGCCTGTAATGACAAAGTCACATGATGGGAAGCCCATAAAATCACAAAGGTAGGTTTAAAATTAATATTGACTGCGAATGAGGTCACGTTCTTTAAAACTTAGAGTAATTTTGGAGAATATCTGTTTTAAATATATATGGTACTTTAAATAAATGTAAGTTACTTTAAAAATGTCAATAGTAATGTTTTGCACAAATGTAAGAACAGAGGCCAATTGAATCAATCAGTCACCCTACTCCACTTAAAGTAACTAACATAGTGCTCTAAGTCTGCTACCTTTGTCAGGTGTGAACAACTCTGCAGCAAGTGTAATTATTGACCTCATTGTAACAAAGAAGAAATTAAGGCCAAGAGAGGTTAAGGGACTTGTTACAGGAAGGATCCGAGATGGTATTAGAATCTGGTCTTCCTAACTTCAAGTACAATGCTCTATTAACAATATACCAGGCTGCTTGTCTTAACAAGGAAAAAGGAACAAGTAAGTTAAAAGTTGAAAGAGTCAGGAGATTGATTCTAGGAAATCAAAGCTTGTAGGATCCAGCAGGTCTAGAAGGTCAAGGCAGGGAGGTTTCAGAGTCCAGCAACAGCACTGGCAAAAAAGTCTCATCTTGAGGGTTCTTTTTTTTGCTACTCATATTTCCTGCTCTATGTGTATGGGTGGCCTTGAGCCAACAGACCTATAATTTAGGCCAGGGGAAGAGTCAGAAACATTGGGGTTCACTCTACTCCTAATTTGGACAGTCTCAGAGGTTTTAGGATTGCTAAGAATTTCTTATAACATTCAAGTGCCAGAACTGAACAGCAGAAATGTAAGTACTAGGCCCCACACTCTGAACACTCAGGAACCAAACTTTTCCATGAACTCTGGAAGTCTCTTATCTAACAAATATGATTGAATATTATGTTATTGCTATTTAAAAACAAACTGAGCAGCTAACTCAACTAGATAGCTATGTATAGATGTACACACCCATATATGTAGCAGGGTTATACAATGTCTGCAGTCAAGAACGCTCACTTGTTGGTCAACTCTTAGTCTACTACTTTTGCGTTATTTTCATATTTAAACTCATCATCAGAAATTTTAGGGCGATCAAGGAGTATACAGTTATCCCTTCCATATCATAGGGATTAGGAATATAGCACTCCCACAATCTGGAAAATCCATGTAAAACTTTTTTGGACTCCTCTTTGTACCAAAGAAGTCCGATTTTTTTCTTTTTCTTTCATTGGGTGTTTACAGTACCTTAATGCAAAATTTGGGTTAAGTATTTGGTCATAGGTTCTGTGTTTTCTGCTAGCCTTTGTGTGACACCTGCGACTTCTGCATAACTCCCCCAAAATTCCCATTTAATTTCTTGTACCAACCCTTAACATATCACAACCATGATGGGGAAAGTTGCTATGTGGAAGGGATAACTATATTTGAATATTTCTAATTTGTCACTTAAATATCAACACTTTTCTCAATTAATCTCTTATTAAAAGCCCCTCCCCTAATTTGTCAAACTTTATTTAAGGATCTAGAGAAAACTACCTTTCTCTTTATACATCAAAACTCTATAAATCCTAGAATTATATAAAATTACCAAATATGCAATTTATTAACATTGAAACCAATAAAAATACATGCTTTTTAAAATGCCTTAGCAGTGAGAAAGATCATAAACATCTCATGACATCATCAGAACTGTAGATGACTTTTCTTCATTTCTGAAAACACAATTTCACCCCTTAGTTGATTTTTACTACTGAACAATGCCATCTTCTCAAGATAAAGATCTTAATACTTCGATCTTCTTTATCTCTGTCTTCTCCAACTTTTCTCCAGTCATAAGAAAAAACTAAAACTAAAATCAGAAAAACAGTATCTTCAGTTTCTTTAAAGTCAACAGTCTTTCTAGAGACTCATTCCTCATAAAATTTTCTTTATATTGTTTCCTCATAAAATAATAGTTATGATAGTTGTCTTGAGAGGAAAAAAACATTTTTCCTTATCCAATATCTCTCTGACTTCATGATTTTTCTTAAGATATCTTCAATAATTCTCTTTTCTCAGTTTCTAAAGAAACAAATGACCAAAGAGCTGCCAGTCTAAATGACCAAATCCTAAACATTTGACTCTTGAAGATACAATTTATAGTCAACTATAGCCTTTTGTATATTAGGCTTTAAACAGGGGTTACATATGTGTTAGCTATCATTCTCACAGTAATATTCTAAAGAAGCAAACAGTTGGTTAAATGGAAGTAGTACTAGATTTGGGTCCGGGTTCAACTCCCAGCTACTTTCAACCTTGGGCAAGTTACTTAGCCTCTCTGAAATTCAGTTTCCTCATCTTAAAAATGGGGCAATTAGACTCAGTGACGTATATGGCCCCTTCCAGACCTAAATCTATGATCCTAGGGTCCTACTATTAGAATTGAATACCTTTTAGAGGAGAGGAAGTAATTCTGGATTCTAGACAGTGAGTCTAGAAGAATACCAGGGCAAGCTCTGGCTGGTGCCAGAAAGAAAGGTTTTAAAGGTAGACCTAGTAATGGACTGACTATATGCTTGCTGTCTGAAAACTGGCCTCAGTAAATTTAGAGAGGCTCATCATCAGGTTGACCTCACTTTCACAAATTTTTTGGACATAACTCTTGAAGACTATCAACTAAATAATAGAGAGGTAGCAAACTGTGTTGGTAGTGGAAGCACCCATGCTGATGAAATTATAGCACCTTAAAGAACTACAGTAAGCATGCAATACAGCTTTTCCCTTAATGCTTCACTTGGATACACTGAATTATTATTATTGTTTTCAGATTTTTATTCTTCTTCTGAAACTTAATCAGATATTGTTGCCTGCTTATTAGTTATGTTTACATTTTTAAAAATTGGGAAGATGCAGTCTTCCTGGCACATATCTTTACAAATTAAGGGTTATTAAATCAACAAGAGCTGAAAAGCCCTGATTGCCAGCTTAATTACTAGCTTTAATTTTCACATTTGTATGAGTGTTGGTGTAGCAAGGCAAACCCTCAATGTTGTATGATTACAGAAGTTCTTCCAATCTAGGGACCAAAATCTCAAAGACTGAGATTCCACACCCTATTCTTTGTATTTGATTTAAAAAACCCCTCAAAACTAATTAAACATCTACTATGCAAAAGGAAATAAATGTTAGAGATGCAGAGATGAGTTTCTTCCTTCATGAGTTTATATTGTGCTCCATTAATCTTTTTGTCTTAAAACAAGATTTTTCTATGGCCTCTAGGATCAAAAGCAAAATTCTCTATTTAGTATTCAAAGCTCTTCATTACCTAGCCACTTCCTACCTTGCAAGCTTTCTTATGCCTTACTCCCAGCATGTACTCTTCAATCCAGTGACATCAGTCTCCTGGCTATTCCCCATAAATAACACACTCCATTTCCTAGTTCTAGAGAAATGCTCTTCCTCTTCTGCTCTAAATGCTGACCTTTCTGTCATCCTTTAAGACCCAACTAAAATTCTACCTTCTATGGGAAGCCTTCCCTAACTCCACTTAATTCTAGTATCTTCCCTTTATTAATTATTTCCTATTTATCCTGTATATAGCTTACTTTGGATATGTTTATTTGCATATTGTCTCTCTCATTAGATTGCAAGTTACTCAAGGGCAGGGATTGTGTTTCGCCTCTTTCTGTATCCTCATTGCTTAGCACAGTGCCTAGTATATAGTCACTTTAGTCAGGTCCAACTCTTCATGACTCCATTTAGGTTTTTCTTGGCAAAGATATTGAAGTAGTTTTGCCATTTCCTTCTCCAGCTCATTTTGAAGATGGGTAAACTGAGGCAAACAGGGTTAAATGACTTGCCCAGGGTCACACAGAAAGTAAATATCTAAGGCCAGATTTTAACTCATGATGATGAGTCTTCCTGACTCCGAGTCTGGCACTCTATCCATTGTGTCTTTCAGCTGCTGCCTAGGACATAGTAGATACCTAATAAATGTTTACTGATTGAAAACACTAAAATGCAAGTATGCTCTTTTAAAGGATTTTCATATTCACTCATCTTTAGAGAATTAATAATCCCAACCACTTCATAGAGAAAATGAGAGTAATTCTTGCCTTTAAATACAGTTTCCCAGGAGATGAAATCATGATACCCTCTTCTGCCATTACTGCAGCCAGTTCCAACTTGACAATGGTGTAATTGCCTTTACCTTTAGCTAAACCTTTTTTTTTTTTTTACCACTTGAAGTGATTCTGACCCAGTGACATTTAATATTCTTATTGATGACATGAATAAGAATATGCTCATCAAATTAGTCCACACCAGCAAATTGTGTACTTTGACCAGCACTCCCAGGAGACACACATTCACCAAAGATGTTTACCATTGTGATTGAGAATATCTGGTAGAAATCTAAGTTTGAAATTCCTATGCAAAAATCTGTGATTCCTATTAATGGAGAAGTGGTCTGGATGTTATTCTTCTTAGAAGACCTTGTGCTGACTTCACTGAACCCCAAAATACAGTCGAATACCAAAATCCTGTTGAAAATGTGATTTGAGCCAGTTCTGGAGGACAGAGAAGCCAGGAGTCAGAGATGAGGAGAGAAAGCATTCCAGGCATCAGGAATAGCCAGTGAAAAGCATGGAGTTTCCTCTGGGAGAGATAGCATAAAAGCCTATATTGATGAATGCTAAAATATGTAGAGACAATGAAAGTATAAGACAGGAAGTTAAGAAGGGGTCAGTTTGATATCTAGATGTCATTAAAAAATTAGCCTTGATATCTACATTGAAAAAACAAAGTAGATGAAGAACACATTGTTCATATCATAACATGTGGTTGGACAAATAGCCCATTCATTTAGTTATAAGAACCTCTAACTTGCAGATGAACAATGATTTGAACCCATAATTGAACTGAAAAAGGATATAGGCTAGATCACATTAGGGAAATTGTGCAGTTCTTTCGATGATCTCAGGGTACTTTCTGAAACTGCAGTAAAAGCCTAGTTTTGTAACAATGATATTTTCCCTGTAATACTACACAGATGTGTGAATCATAGAAAACAATTTTAAAAGAATCAAAACCTCATGTGACATGCAGGATGGTAGAGAGACTCATGCTGGGTTATAATGTTGTGAAAAATTCCATGAGTCATTATGAACCAAAAGGAAATGGCCTGATCAGATGGTAAGGATAAAAGGGGCGACAGATGAATGGACTCCAGGGCTGCATTTCGCCTCCTCTTCCCCCCACCTGCCCTTCAAAATACTAAATAACAAGGAGGAAAACATCCAATGAATTTGGTAAATCTTTTGTGGAGTATTTAGGGAAAGAAATGGACCAAAATAAGAGAAGGTAAGTAGGTGCATATAGGATTCAATCTTCATTGGTGAAAAGAGTGCTCACATCAGTGAGATCATATGTATACTTAAGTTTTGAGGGAAGAACTGCACCTTGAAAATCGATTGATTAAAGATCCTAGGCTCTTAACTGTTATCTATTCCTTGTACAGACATCGGAAGGTCTTTTGTACAACCCTCTCTTTTTACAAATGAGAAAGTGAAGTGGGGAGAGGTTACTATAATTTGCTCAAGATCACTTAACTAGTAAATTTTGTTGTTGGTTTAGTCTATTAGTCATGTTAGTTGTGTCCAGCCCTTCAAGATGCCATTTGGAGTTTTCTTGGCAAAGATGCTGGAGTAGTTTGCTATTTCCTTCTCCAGCTCATTTTATATATAAGGAAACTTAGGCAAACAAGATTAAGTGACTTGCCCAGAGAGACACAACTAGTAAATGGCTGAGGTCAAATTTGAACTCAGATCTTCCTGACTCCAGGACCAGCACTCTCATCTACTGAGTTACCTAGCTGCCTCCAAGTACTAGATGGATGATAATAATACTAGATAATTAAAATAATCACTATCTATCTAATTCAATAGGTGTCTATGTTTCAGAAAATAACATATCCAAAATCTAACAGTTCTGTTAAATATCTTTATTCAATGTCATTATTAGAATCATAGATTTAGAACTGGAAGAGCCTTTAAAGATCATCCAATTCAAACCTCATTTTACAAATAAAGAAACTGAAGCCAAGGAAGTGAAATCACCTGCCCAAGATCACAAAGGAAATTCATTTCCTTTGATTCTAGATTCACTATGCCATACTGCCATGAGTACTTTCCTTCCATGTTGAAGATGGGCCTACACTCTTCATATATTTTAAAATAATTTCACAAAATTGGATGCTGTGTAATTATAATGACTGCAGTGTCTGCAGACATTTGTGTCTGTGTTCCTATGCTTCCCTGGCTTGGCCAAATGACTCACTATAAAGTTTTTTTCCTTTTAATTTCCTCATCAGAATTTGATCCGGCACATTGTCTAGATCTTTTTGGAGGGAACTCATTATTTTGCCTTCTGCTGCTTTTCCATCTTGACTCCATGCTCACCCATAAAGCATATTCTACAAGCATCTGCCTCCGCAAGCTCACTTCTGAATATCTAATTAAAGAATTGCTATAGTTCCCTCTTTTCTGTCTTGTACCTATTTTGGGTCAGACAGCTTGTTCAGGTATTTGTCTCCAGCTTTCTTGGATGACTGAAAAATATGTCATAAATTTGGGTTCTTATACCTCTGGTGACTCATCATTTCTACATTTTGAAGAATAAAATGTCATAGCTTTAATGTTCCTTTGCCCATTGTGATAGGCTCCATGAGTCACATGTTCCTTTTGAGAAAGGATCTTAATATCAATGATCTTTTAATTGCCAAATGTAATGTCCATTTCTCAGTCCTTATTTATTTGACCTCTCTGTAGCTTTTGTTACTGTGGTTCAGCTTCTTTTCCTTGATACTTTCTTCTCTGTAGGTTTTCGTGACACTCATCTCTTCTTGTTCTTTTTCTATTTGTCAAACTGTCTCCTTTATTGGACCTTCATCCAAATCATATCTATGAACTGTGGGTCTCCTCATGCTCTGTCCTGGTCCTTTTGATTCTTCTCCCTCTGGTGCTATTTCATTTGGTGATCAGAGCAGCTTCCATAAATTCAATAATTATATCTATGCATTTTCAGGCCATATTCAGTACTAACCTTTCTCCTGGGTTATAGTGTCAAATCATCTGCTGTTTCTTGGACATCTCAAGTTTAACATGTCCAAAACCGAATTCATTATTTCCTCCACAAAATATCTTCCTTCTTCTGATCTTTCCTATTGCTGTTGAGGGTATTATCATCCCTATGGTTGAAGTGTCCTCCTCCACTCCCCATTTGCACTAATCCCTCCTATTGGATATTTTGTCAAGTCTTAGCTTTCCAATTTTCACAACATCTCTCCTGACATGTCTCCTTTTTGCTCACACAGCCACCACCATGGTGCTGTCTCCTCAACACCTCTGAACAATTTCAGTATCTAACTGGTTGGTTTGTATGCTTTAAGTCTCTTCCCAATCCAGGCTATCACTCAGCTACCTAGCTGATCATCCTAAAGCACAAGTCTGACCATCTGATTTCCCTATCTCAATACACTTCTTCACCTCCAGTGTCCAAAATGAAAATCTTCTGTTTGGCTTTTAAAACTATTCACAACCTGAGCTCTTCTTACCTTTCTGTCTTATACTTTCATTGTCTGTACATATTTTAGCATTCATCAATATAGGCTTCTATGCTATCTCTCCCAGAGGAAACTCCATGCTTTTCACTGGCTATTCCTGATGCCTGGAATGCTTTCTCTCCTCATCTCTGACTCCTGGCATCTCTGTCCTCCAGAACTGGCTCAAATAACATTTTCAACAGGCTTTCTTTCCCTCTGAGATTACCTTCTATTTACACTGTAACATACATATTTCATATTTATATATAGCAGAACACATGTATATATATAGCACGTATATATACTATATGTAATACACTATGCATACATGTATGGATGTATATTATATATATAAATATGTGTGTACATATACACACACATATAAACACATGCCTGGACTATTTCAAAGCCTGATGGTTGATCCCTCTGTCTCAAGTCTCTCCCCACTCCATTCTTTCCTATCCTCCACTCAGCTGCCAAAGTTTTTCCACATGTTTTCTCCTCTATTAGAATGTGAGCATCTTCAGATCAGGGATAGCGTCTTTGCCTTTCTTTGCAACTCCAGTGTTTAGCACAGGGCCTGCAACATGGCAAGTGCTTAATAAATAGTTGTTGGCTTACTAACAGACAGAGAGGACTCTATGGAAAGTAAAGTCTAAAAGAAGGCTTTTTCTCTTTCTGTGATGCATCGTTCTAAAGGCAGGAAGAGCTATTAATCCCATACATCAATAAACTTTTATTAGAGCAATAGTATTTACCACTGCTTCAGTCAGGTTTGGGGCAGATACCTGCAGCTTGTACAGAGAGTGGTGAGCAAACAGCCCAGGGTGATGGGGTGGGGGGAGGTGTATTTCAATAAGCTGTAGTCATACAGTTTTAGAGATAAAAAGTGACCTTAGGAATTATCTAATTCAACTCCTCATTTGAGATATGATAAAACTGAAGCCCAGAGTGGTAGAATGATGTGCCCAATATAAAAAAAATCGGCAATAACATAAAATGTAAACTCCTTGAGAAGGTCTTTTTTTCCTTCATATATTCAATGCTTTGCATCGTACTCTCCTTAGAGTAGGACCTTAATATATGCTTGTTCAATAGACTTAAATTGACATAGCAGAAATTAGAACCCAGATCTCATAATTTGTAGTCCAGAGCTATTTCTAGCGCATTATACAAGTGGCCCTGGGAGGTTTGTAAAGTAAGTTAGAAGAAGCCTAATATTGCTAACGTTTATGATAACATTTGCATTAAAGTCTGGAGAGCACAAACTGAACCGGGTACTTTCTGTGTATTTTGCTTTGGTTCCAGTCCAATTCCCATATACCCGCACCACATTTCGTTCTTACTCCTGTCCTTTAGAATCTCTAGTGTCCTTCAAAGCTCAATGCAAGCTTCCTTTAAACAACGAGGTCTTTCTTGATCCTCCCAGTTGTTAATGTCTTCCGTGATCAAATTATTTTGAATTCATTCTGTATTGATTTTGTGTATGAGGTGGTGGGGGCATGGGGAATGAGGTCCAATTATGGGAACATTTGCAATGGGTTCAGTTTGCTGCCAACACAGATGGAGGTTTACTAAAGTACCTTCATAACATCCCTCAAACCTCTGGTATTGCTACCACCCTCACCGCTTCATGTCTGAGATGTTGCAACAGCATTTTAATTGGGCTTCTGGCTACTTCCCTTTCTATTCTAAGCCATCCTCTACTCAGCTAAGGTAATCTTTCTCAAGCCCTCATCTGACCACGTCACCTCCTTCCTGTGCCACCTGCCCCAAATAAACTCCAGTGGCACCCTATCAACTCCAGGATCAAATATAAAATCCTTTGTCTGGCATTCAAAGTCCTTCATAATCTGTCCCTCCTCCCATCTTTCCAGTCTTCTTACACCTTACTCCTTACCATATGCTTCTCAAGCCAGTGCCACTAGCCTCCTTTCTGTTCCTGGAACAAGAAATTTCATCTCCCTCCTCTGGGCTTTTTCTCTTGCTATCCCCATGCCCTTAGTTTTCTCCTTTCTCATCTCTGCCCTGCTTCCCTGGCTTCTTTTAAGCCCTAATTGATTTTTCACTTCTAAACTTTTACTTATGTACTTTATCTCCCTTAATTCTAGTGACTTTCCTCTATTTCTTATCTCTAATTTAGGCTCTATATAGTTTGTGCATAGTTGTCTCTCTCATTAAACCTGAGTGCGGGGACTATTTTTTTGTGGTTCTTTGTATCCCCAGTGACTGACACATAGTAGGTGCTTAATAAGTGTTTGATGACTAGCTGACTACTTCTGGAAGTGTGTGATGATATGTAATGGAGGGTCCTGGCCGCCAGTTCAGAGGATGCATAGATATTTTGTGATTTTTTTCCTATTTTCTTACTTTATGCTAAAGAAATGTCATTTATGTGGTTCTAAGGCTACAACTTCATGCATAAAAACAAAACAACCAACAAACCTTCAATAGAGAATTTTAAATATTTTTATTTTCTTCTGGTGGTGAAGTATAAATTAACTGTCTAACCTATAGAGGGTTTTTAGAGTATACCCTTTACCATTTTAGGCTGGCCAATACATGCATGTTCTACGAAATTTTATATGGGTTGAGGCTTTTTTCTGCTTCTGTCTCATTTCCTTTGGTGCAAGGCTTTGTGAAACCTTGAAAATTCAAAAGATGACCAGAGGTCCATTGGTTAAACCCAGGAAAGAACCATTCAGGCAACTGAGACCCTGGTTTGCAAGCTGGGGGATACTTCTCCATTGTTTTTTTTCTGTATCTGGAATTGAACTCAATGGTGGACAGATTTGTAGCAAATGCTTTTAGTTTGAACCCACTCTCCCAATGGACTGAGATGGTAGAGAGAAGAGCATAACTATGTACCAGGAGATATTTGTATTTTTGTTCTTGATAGGTCTTTTCAGTAAATATCCCTTTGTAAAAGCTGATTTATGTTAACTGGTTATCACTGATGTGAGGGAGATATTAATTGGTTAAAATGATACTGGGGCACAAATCTCTGATGACTATATTGGGAACAATAAGCTATAATGAGGGTATGAGCTGATAGCATTAGAAAATTCCACTGCTCCTCAGGAATACCTTTAGAACCTTGAGGCAGAGGTATATTTAGGCATGCTCTAAGGAATTGACCTGTTAGTGTGTATGGGGGGGGGGGGGTGCAAGAGAAAGTTGGGAGAGTAAGTCCAGAGCCCTATTATGTTTCCTCCTCAAGGTTCTATATACTCTGTTGGTCTATATTCCTAAATCTAATAGCTGGTTGCTACCTTTAATAGTCAGTTAGTAGTCACAATGAGCTCAAATCAAAGTCATTCACTAAGAAGTCAAAGTAAAATGGCTACAAAATAGTCATCCCTTAAATCTAGGATATACTCTCCCCCAAATACATGTATTGTCAATGGAAAGAATGAGCATACATAGAGCACATTGGTAGTTGGGGCACACATATAAGGGACACAGGTGGCCACTTTTACTCATACCTCTGGCCCTAGAGGACTTTGGTGTTCTGATGTTCTTTCCCTTCTTATGTTCTCACACTGTTCTCTATTGAGCACACAAGTTCTGTTAGGTAGGTCATTTAGACAGGCTTCTGGGCCTATACTCATATGAAACTCAATCCTCAACTTCCAGGGTTAATTCTTGCTTAGAGATAGAGATGGTTCTCTTCTCTGTTTCTAGAATCCTCAGAATTGCCTCCACTGACTCTTGGTCTTCTTCCAGCTGAATGTGGTGTCTTCTTTTGGGTGAATAGTTGTGTTATGATATATGGGAGTTGACAGAGGGCGTGGAGAGAGAAAGAAATCCCTGTCATCCACTGACCTCTTTTAGAGAAATATGGGAAAAGAAAAAAAGCAACCTCTCTCAAAAGTTGGGTTTTTCTTCCACAATTTTCTCTCTAGATTTCCAAAGGGTCACAGTCTTTGAAGCTGCTTCTTGTCTCCTTTGCTTCCAGAGCTGCCAAGCTACTTTTATGAAGACCGCCAAGGGTACATCCAATTGTCCTTTTAATCTATCAGGAAGAATTTTTGTTAAAAAATATTTTTTAAAAGAAAAAAAGAAAAATATTTTCCCCAATTACATGGAAAAACAACTTTTAACTTTTTTTTAAGTTCTAAATTCTTTCTATCCTTCCCTTTCCTCCTCTTTCTCTGACACCGTAAGCAATCTGATATAGGTTATATATTACACTTAGAGAAGGAGTAACAGAGTATAAGCACATATTTGCACCTAATTTAACACATCATCACCTTGTTTTCTCTGTTATTTATGCTATTCTGCCTCTTCTGTGACTTTATCAACAGGAATTTAGAGAAACCTGTTGATCAGGGATGCTCTGATTAACTCTCCTTACTTCACTTCTATATGTCCCCTAATAGAATGTAAACTCCTTGAAGTCAAGAAAGTTTCAGTTTTGTCTTTGTCTCCATTGTGCCTAGCACATAGTTGGGCTTAAATAAATGTTGCTGATTGATTCTAATGGGATCTTTTCTCATAACTTAAATATGTGTGTATAAATTATGTAGTTAGAAATAATACAATTTATTTTCATAAAGCCTCTAAGATTTCTAGTGATTCTATATAGGTTGCTAACTACTAAATGAATTTTGTTCTCAAAGTTCATTGTAAGTCCAAGAACTCTGAAGGTATTTATTTTTCTTTGAAAACAATGATTCGTGGTTCTGGGACAAGCTATCAGAAATTTTATTATAACATGGTAAACAGTGTCTGGTGTAGAGAAAAAACATGGATCTTAAAATGAGAAGACTTGAGTTTGAGTACCATCTCTGACACTTATTAGTTATGTAGAAATGGTCAAGTTAAGTTTTTCTCAGCCTTAGTTTCCATATCCATCAAATGCAACAATATTTGTAGAGTACTTAGCATAATGACTGACACATAACAGGTAATTAATAAATGCTTGTTCCCTTCCCCTTTCAATCCCGTAAATAAATCTGTAAAATATGGATAATAATACATCCTTTTCCTTATAGGGATTTTGTGAGAAAAACCCTTAAAATCTTCAAGGACTATATAAATATGAATTATTATTATTAAGGCAGTAATAGTTTTATAGGTTAACTACTATCTGTAAAATGTTATTAGCATTTATATAGTACTTTAAGGTATGCAAAGTTCTTTACATACATTATTTCATCTGATTCTCATAACTCCCATTTTACAGATGGGAAAACTGAGGCTTACAGAGCCTAAATGACTTGCCCAGGGTTACACAGATAGTAAGTTTCTGAGATGAGATTTGAACTCAGGTTTTCCAGACTCCAGGTTTAGCATTCTGTTCATGCTACCACCTGGAATAAGTAATTTAGAATTAACATTTGGGTTTCCACAAACATTTCCTTTCATCACACACAATTGCTGAACACTGGGATTGGAGTTTTTCCTAACATAACAGTCCTAACATATCTCTTAAAGTAAAAATTAGGTAATAGGCCTTACTAATCCTTACTAACATGTCAATAGAATGTCTCATAGTGATCTCAAATTCGGTATGTCCGAAGTAAAACTCATCTACTCCCCTAAAATAGCTATTCTTGTAAACTTTCCTATGTCTGCTGAAGTCATCACTATTTCTCCAGTGACTTAGATTTGAAATCTTGAATTTTTCCTCTTCCTCACTCCTCATTATCCAGCCAGATTGGGCTTCCAAAGCATCTCTTGCATCTGCTCCTTTCTTCCCACACATACAGCCACCTTTTTAGTTCAGGCCCTTGTCACATCTTGTCTGGACCACTGAAATAGTCTCATAATTAGTTTCCCTGCTTCTAGTCTCTCCACTCCAATGCAGCTTCAACATAGCTGTCAAAGTAATCTTAAGGCATGTATCTGACTATGTCACTTTCCCTCTCAAAAACTGTGGGCACACTCCAAAATACAAACTACTTAGCCTGGCATTGAAGGTCTCTACAATTTGACCCTAAGCTCACTTTTTGCACTTATTTCATTCTGTGCACTGAATAACAGAATTTAAGAGATAGAAGAGACCTCATTGGATACCTAGTTCAACCTATAGAAGGATTCCCCATGTAACTACCTGGCAAGTGGTCAACCAGCCTCAACTTTCAACAACCTTATGTCCTGGCCAAAGGAGGTCTGTTCCCCAAATTCAACATTTCATACCCTGCCTCTGTTCATTTGTCCTTTGCCTAGGATTCACTCCTTCCTCATCTTGGTATTTCAGGATCCTCATTTTCCTTTAATACCTACCATTTATATACTGCTGTGGGGTTTGAAAAGCACTTCACAAATATTATCTCATTTTATTCTCACAACAGCCCTGGGAGGGAGTGGCTAATATTACCCCTGTTTTATAGATGAGGAAACTGAGGCAGACAGAGTTGTAATTTGTCCAGGGTCACACAGCTAGTGTAGGAGATCAGATCAGAACTCAGGTCTTTTTGGTTTTAGCCACAATACTCTTTCCATTGTACTATCTGGTTCAATTGCCACTTTTTTTCCATGAAAACTTCATTGATTTCCCTAGTTTCCAGTGGTCTCTTTTTCTTTTAATTTTTTTGTTCTCTTACTTAATTGGGTACATATTTTATTTCCCCAGTAGAATGTAAGCTCTCTTGAGCAAGCAAGGTCCATTTTTGTGCCTTTGTATTCCTAACACCTAAAATTGTTGCTTGAACATGATAGGTACTTAATATACATTGAATCAAATTGAAATTGTGGGGTGCTGAGGAGGCTTGACGAACCCTTCAAAATTATCCTGTGTAGATAACTACCTATGTGCAAGACTGTAACTCAACACTTGCCTAAACTTATGTCTGAAAACTGAACAGCAATTCTAAGCTTGCATTGCTATATAATTTAGTGGAGAGAGCTCTGGTTGTTGTCCTTCGTTCTTGAAGAGGACCCAAATGACATCACTATGTTAGAGTCAAGTTACAATGCATCTGACTGTTGATCAGACCAGTATGAACTCAGAATGCTCTAACACAGATCAGGCGCATGTGATCAGGTTCATGTGAACATTTGGGGTGGAATCTCCAAATTTTAGCATCTTGCATTTCTTTTGAGCTACTTCAGTTCTGCTTTGCTCATGGAGCACAGCACCTTCTCTGATGAGGGCACACCGTTCTGAGTGGTCCTGTGCCAGGGTCTCCCATATCACACAATCAATTCCAAAGTTCTTAAGAGAGACCTCAAGAGTGTCCTTGTGTCGCTTTTTCTGACCACCATGTGAGCACTTGCCCTGTGTGAGTTCTCCATAAAATAGTCTTTTAGGCAAACATACCTTTTGCAAAACAACATGGCCAGCCCATTGGAGTTGTGCTTTCTGAAGTAGAGTTTGAATGCTTGGCAGTTTAGTTTGAAAAAGGACCCCAATGTCTGGTACCTTATCCTGCCAGGAGATCTTCAGAAACTTCCTAAGGCAATTCAAATGGAAGTGATTCGGTTTCCTGGCATGGTGCTGGTAGACTGTCCAGGCTTTAGAGGCATACAACAATGAGGTTGGCACAATGACTCTGTAGACTTTCAGCTTGGTAGTCAGTCTAATACCTCTTCTCTCCCATACTTTCCTTTAGAGCCTCCCAAACACTGAGCTACTTGTTCCAGAAGAAGACTTAAAATCAAATTCTGCCTCAGACACTAGCTGTGTGATTCTGGATAAAGTTACTTAACCTCTCGAAAGTTCTTTCTCCATTTGTAAGGTCAGGATAATAATCATACTGATCTCATAGAGTTGTTGGGGGATAAAATGAAATAATATTTATAAAGCACTTTGCAAGCCATAAAGTATGTACATAAATGCTATGATGATGATAATAATGATGTAGTTAGGGAAATAAGATGGTTAAAATGCCCATGAATTGGAGGATCAAATGAGATAATATATAGAAAAGTTTTTTAAACTCTCAGGGACTAGATAAACACTAGTTATTATTATATCCAAACAATAAGCAGACTAGAAATCATACTATGCAGTAGGAAGTAAGTTGTGCTAAATTCTTTAGGCCACTTCCATCCATAATGCCTTGCATGTTGTAAGTAGCACTCTATAAATATTTGTTGAATGAAATTACTTTTTATAAATTACTAAATGGAAGCTTAGTGGCCTGAAAATATTAGTACATTGTCTAAAAGGGAACAATTTACTTCCTTCCAGCAATAGGATTAGTCTTTTAAGTATTTTAATGGACTCTTTAAATCTAACTAACTTTTTCAGAATGTGGAATGATGACATGTTTTTTTTTTTAACAGGATTCTAATGAAGTGGCAAATGAAGCAAGATCAAATCAAGAAATACTTATGACCTCAGTTCTCTGAGGAATAAAAAGAAGCCTAAGTCAAAATCCTTCTCCTTAGGGAGTTACAATAGAGTCTGTAAAATGAGAAATAAGCATTGAATAAATAATAATAGAGGGGAGGCAGCATTGCATAATGGCTGGAGGGCTAGTCTTGACAACAGGAAGATTGTCACGTACTGGCTGTGTGACCATGGGAAAAGGCCTATCTGTACTGGCAGCAAGATGTTTCCATAGCAGGGGTTTCCTATTTGGATAAAATCACAGGCTTAGACAAACCCTCCCCACATTCCTTCCTAATCCCCACTGAATACAAGATTTAAATAATATAACTAGATCCATATTAGTGAAAGAGTCACATGTATTTGAATTCACATTATTCTAAATTATAATTTATTATGTAATTATAATATGAATTATATTATGACATGCATTTATTATATTATATTCATAATATACAATTATAATAGATCATAATATTATAACATTATGTAAATATAGTCATTGGTTCCGGCCCAATGGAAATACACAGCAGGAATTTGAAATAATGTGTCTACTTCATGACATTCATTCTCCAAACTAAACAAGACCTACCTGTAGTATAAAAAAAAAAACACACAGAAAGAAATATCGCTACTTCAATTATAAGGTAACGATTCCACGATGAGTGGAAATTGGGCATTAATGATCCAGGGAGCTATTTTTTGTAATGCGAGTGGTCAGAACAGACTTTGAAGAAGAGATGATGTTGGCAATAAATATTTAAAAATTGGCAGGATTTGGTGATGAAGAGGAGAAGGTGGTGATGGGAAAATAAACAAGAACATGAGTGAGAAAGTATAAAGTGTGCTTGGAGGCCATAATGCTAGTCTGCATGTAGACAAACACCTTCTCCACAATAGCACTGTGAGTAGAGGTAATGTTCTTACCATTTTACAGAGAGGAAAATAGGGCCCCATCAAGATCAAGAGATTTCCTGACAGTAAATAAGTGGCAGAGCCCAGATGGAAACCCAGGACCTTTGTAATCCCTCCAGTTACTAAGACCTTTATCCTTCCAGAATCCTGAGTTCCTTTCAAGGCTCAGTTCAAGGGCTGCCTCTTACATGAAGCCTCTCCTGATAAATAGCTTCCAGTGCCTCTCCTTCCCTCCCTGTTACCTCCCTTGGCTTTGGAAATTCCCTTATTTTTCTCCATACATATTTTGTATTACTTATTTGTGTATTCTTTCATTATATTGTTAACTCTTGAGGGGAAGACAGTTTTAATTTTTGTCTTTCTATGTTCAGCATTCAATTGAGACAGAGGGCTCAGTGGAGAGAGTCCTGGTCCTGGAGTCAGGAATATTTGAGTCAAATCTGGCCTCGGACACTTTTTAGCCATGTGACCCTGGACAAGTCATTTGACCCTCTCTCTGCCTTCGTTTCTTAAACTATAAAATGAGAGTAATGAAAAGTAATAGCACCTGCTTCCTATGGTTGTTGTGGAAGCCAAAAGATATATAGCTGTGTGTGTGTGTGTGTGTATATATATATATATATATATATAGCTTTTGGAGGGCAATTGGGGTTAAGTGACTTGCCATGTCACATGGCTAGTTTTTGTGTTAAGTGTCTGAGGCCGAATTTGAACTCAGGTCCTCCTGATTCCAGGGCCGGTGCTCTATTCACTGTGCCACCTAGCTGCCCCAGCCAAAAGAGATATTACTGTATTTGTAAAATGCTTAGCACAGAGCCTGGCACATAGTATGGGGCTTAATAAATGCTTGATGACTTGAATTGAATTTTCTGGAACAGTCTTAATAGTAAATCCTCTGTTCCAATGTTGCAACAAACCAAACAGTTCTTTGTCAGATCATATGTTCAGAGCCTTTACTTGAAAATTATGGTTGCTGTGGCATTATATCTTAATGGTTGCTAACCCCTGACAATTTTAACATAGACTTTCAGTTAAGCAATTTCTAGCTAGTGCCTTCGATATTATATTGTGGATTCCTGCACTCACATCTCAAGTGTTGGCTGTTCTGAAGATTAAATCAAAGATGACCTTTCTGGTGTAGAAACAGAGTTAAAGAAAACAATCATGATCAGAAGCTTCCACCTCTTCTACGCCATCACTTAAGAGCTTTGCTTGCTCATCTGATAATGGGAAAATGTCCTCTATAATTCTCTTGGGCTTAATGGGCATAAAGAGCAACTTTCTATTTTTTATTCCTTTAGATAGTTTTAATTTCTTACTTCTTTTCTGACTTAACCCTGCAATTAGTCAGGACTACATTTTTTCTTTAACTGGTTATTTCCAGTTTTGTGAAATTTCTCTTCATTATGCCAGTACTGTGTTTATCCAGCTCAACCACTTCCTAATCTGTTTAACTCTCTCATATAACTCTATAGCAGGTTGAAAGTAGGATTGGTAAAATGGCTTTAAAAAACTCAGAACAATAATGTACTTTCAATTATAGGTGAACTGTCTGCTGGCTACTCCTCGTTCCTGAAATTCCCTGCATATAAGTTGTCCCTCATATGTGTACCATTGTGTCCCTTCTCACTTCTGCCTTTAGCATCCCTAGCTTCCTGCAGTTCAGGTATCACCTCTGGCATGAGGCCTTTCTTGATATGATTAGTTGTTATTCTTTTCCTTCTTAAAATTGCTTTGCATTACTTTGTGTTTACTCACATATGTGTATGGTGTAGTCTCCCAGTGACCATTTCATCTTTGTACTCCCCAGCTCCTAAAACAACCACTGGCACATAGACAGCATTTAATAAATGTCTGTTGAATTTAGAAATAAAAGATATTAGGTAATCTGCATAAGACAAAGTGAAACAGGTAGGAAGGTGTAACATGAATATTGATGGTTTGGGGCTTCTGTGGTTTTTTTTAATCATGAATATTTAGGAAGAGTTGTCGTTATTTGTTTAAATTCACTGAATTGACTTTCAACTAGCTCTGGGTACATCAGTAATCATGCAGCCTCTCTGCTTTTCTTTGTGAGTGTAGCTATGACCATATGGTATAAATGTGTAGGACTAAAAATATTTCCACAGTCACACATTGCTACTCATCTGTTCCAGGGAGGTTGGGACACACAATAAAAAAATTCACAACCTCTTTTCTCAGTTTTAGCTAGAAACAAGACTGCAAGTTCAGTTGAGGAGCTCCGTGGATAGAAAAAACATCATTATCATAGGGCCTCCTCAGACCAGAGAATCAATTACCTGCTGTGTTCAAGGAAGAATCATGCATCATTATTTGCAGCAGGGATGACAATTGATTGTTGTAGATTCTGCAGAGTAAGTCAGCAGCTTGGATTTATAGGTACCTGTTCTCTACCAGTGGATCTGACCTGAATAATGCCCACAGTGTTCACAATAAAAGAGAAAAATTATTCATTGTGTGACATGCTGCTTGTCAGAAAATTAGCTGTTTTAGCACTTTACATGGAGGATGGAGTTCCTCTTCAAGAGGAATTGCTCAGCATAGTGGGAAGGGCACTGGTAAGAGGTAGAAAGGGACCTACATTTTGATGCTAGCTCTACCTTTCAGTGACCAGCAGTGTGTCATTGGACAAGACATCTCACTACTTTGAATCTTCATAAGGAAATTGGTCTGGAAATATATCAATGGATCTGCACTCTTCTGTTTGTATGCTCCCTGCAGTGATGCAACTTGGAATTATACATGAAAAGTCACCTATCTGTTTATACCCAGTAGTCCTTCTATTCAGGGAGGTGAAAGAGAGAAACAAAGGTTACCTAAATATCAAGATACACTCATAGCCACGTATTTCATGGTAATGTAAACTAGAAACAAAGAAATGCTCATTAATTCACGTTTGGCTGAAAAAAAAATATGGCAAATGAGCACAAAGGAATATTGTTGCACCATGAAAAATGAGGAATATGAAAGATTCAGAGAAATGTGGGGAAGACTTGTATGAAATGATGCAGATGAAAGAAAGCAGGACCAGGAAAACAGTAAATAAATGACTCAAATAATGCTGGTTCTGAGCAATGCCAAATGTAGCAAAGACTGTCAAATGCAGATGCCAGGTTGATTGGTGGAGAGTTCTGATCATGGGAGAAGCAAGTGTGTGAGCATACTTGGAAATGGAAGCTGTTAAAAAAGCAAAATGAATCAATAAAACTCTAAAAGAGGGGGTCTTAATATGTTGAGGGGTTTGTTCCATGAATCCTTAGCTTTCTTTGCTGCCATACTACATCATCAACTCATGTTGAATTTGCCATCCCCTAAAACGTCAGGGTTTTTAAAAAAAAAATTAAACACAAATTGCTAACTAGACTTAGCTTTACTATCCTACACAGAATATTATATGTGTAATTGATTTTTGTGCTTAAATGAGGGATTTTACATTTATTCTGATTTATGAGACTTAGTCCATTGTTTCAGTTTGTCAGAATTTTCATATTTACTGCATCACTGTAACACTGGTGTCCATTTTACTTCATGCAAAATTTGCTGAGGGGTGAATTTTGCTTAATTTAATCCTATTTAGTGGGAATTCTAACTAATTGACTAGCAAGAAGAATGGAATACAGTTATTTTTCAATATAGTACCTTTTATGCCGAGAGTATCTCAAAGCATATTATAAAAGTAAATAGTTGCAGAGAAATGCCTATAGGCAAATTGTGCAGCTATTATGCATTCATAACTTTAAATGCAGAGCTGGTTTTATTAAATGTGGAAATGCTGGCTAGAACACCACTTAAAAATATATCATTATTAATGCTTATTTCCAAGGCTGCTAGGTGTGCATACATAACAAAACATTGCCTAGAAAGTATAATTGCAAACAGTCATAAAGGGTATTTCCAGAGTCTGTTTACTGATCTTTAGTAATGCTGGCCTCATTTCTAGTTGAGGTCCAAGGGTGAGGACTAGCAGTATCACTGAAACCTGATACTGCTGTCCGGTGTTAGACAAGGGATGGCTAGAGACCAGAGCTTAGAGAAACAAGTAAGGCTGGAGTTGGCACATTGGGAGTGGAAATGGTTCCCTTTTTGGAAAAGAACTTGCTTGTCCACTTGGCCCCATCTCTATGCCCTAACCTCCCAGCGAACCTGGCCCCAGAGATAATAGCAGTGGAAAGACAGTAGCATAGTGGCAAATGAGTTCCTGAACAGAGAATCAATCAGTAAAGCAGTCCTAGTCTAAGAGAAGAAGAGAAATCCTGGAGAAAAGAGAAATCCCTGAACCATGATAAGTTTCTGTGTACCAGGCTGCGGTGTGCTAGACAGGATCTCCCCAGATGATTATTAAATGTTTGGTGTGAGCAATAACTTAGAAATCAAATACTACAAATTAGGGCTTGGTTTATCATTTTGTTAATCATCTAGGCTTAAGAAGAGTGATGGAGAAAATATTAATAATTCATATTAGACTTTAAAGTATGTTGCGTGTACATTCTCTTGGAGGGGCAGTTGTTAAACAGTACCAGCACACTCTTAAGTAAGAGAAGACCTATCTCCCCCACACACACACACACATACCACCACCACCACACACACAACTAAAAAGCAGAAAGAGATAGAACCATAGTATGGAGCAGAGTTGTCATACTTGAAGATGCAAAACTCTCAACTGTGGCCTGAACTAGATTAAAATGTATTGGGAAATAAAAATATGAAACGACATAATTAATGTTCATTTGTGCTTTATCAAGTCAATATGCACCCCACCCCCAGCATTCTCTTTCTGTTTGAAGTAGACACCACCAATGAAGGAGCAAATCTACTTTTTTTCCCTTAATGTTCCCAATGAGAAGTCCTGGGTGGAGAATAATCTGTGGAATGCCCCCATGATTGAATCTTGTTCATGTGAATACAGAAGTGGAATTCAAAAAGGAGCTTTGTGTTGTAAGCAAAGAAGAAATATCTCGGTTTAAGCCCTAGTTTCTGACATATATTAACTATCTGAGCATGGGCAAACTACTTAAATTCTCGGTGCTTCAATCCATTCCTTCAGACTGTAAATTATAGACAAGTTGCATATCACGAGCTCCCCATACTAACAAAATCATTAGTCTTTTCCCCCCTTCTCCTATTCCTTCTCCTCCCCTCCCCTTCCCAAGTACTATATTTGAATAGGACTTTATACCTTCCAAAGTTTCACCATCATTTTCTCAACATCCCCCTCTGCAGTTATTTTAGATCTCTCTTCCCCCTCAAATTATCTTAATTTACTTCTTTGTTTACATAAAGTAAGTCTTTGGTAGAACAAAAACTCATTGAGGGCAGAGATTGTTTTGTCTTTGTCTATCTAGCATCTAGTGGTGCCTATCATATAGTAAGAGCTTAATAAATATTCACTAATTGAATCGACATACAAGATATACAGAAATTTTATATTAAGTGAACACCTTGTAATTCATTCTGATTCAAAACCTGTAATTTTCCTGTTTGCCCATGCACGTATGTGTAACTCCAAATAACGAATGCCCTGAAACCAATAATGGTAGTTCAGTGTTCTCAGCAAAGAGATATCCACAAATAGTCCTCAATTACCCTGATCTCTCTGTGATACCTGCTTCAGGCAGCAGATGTTCAAAAGTAGCAATTAGCTTGAAAATAGTAAACATTTATTAAATGTCTGTTGTGTGGCAGGTACAAGGCTAAATGTGCTACGAAGCCAGAGGAGTCAGGACAAGTCAAGAAGCATTTATTGAGTGTTTACTGTTGCGTTGGGCACCATGCTAAACTCTGAGGATACAAAGGACAAAAACAGACACTTCCCTCAAGTTCACTATGTAAAGGGGGTGACAACATGCAAACAACTTTGTATATACAAAACATATGCAGGGTAAATTGGAGAAGCTTACATTCTATCAAGGGAGACAACAGGTACAAATGCAGAATACTCGTAACCAAATAATGGCGGGGTAAAGTGGGGTAAATGGCATGAGTAGCTTGGGGGGAGGGGTTGGGGGCAACAGGTTAACCTCCTGTAGAAGATGGTATTTCAGCTGAGGTTTGGAGGAGGATAGAAATGCTAAGAGGTGGAGATCAGAAGAGTGTGCATTCCAAACCTGGGGAACAGCTTATAGAAAAACACTTTGATGAGAAATAAAATGTTGTCTGGGGAGTAAGAAGAAGGCAAGTTTGTGTGGGGCCACAGAGTAGAAGAAGGGGATTGTGGTTGTGTGTATATAGATACACATATGTGTATATACATGCTTGTATAAATGTATACATGTGGGAGGGGAGAAGGAGGAGGAAGAGAGAGATAAGAAAGAGAAAGAGAAGAAAGAGAGAAAGAGAGAAGAGAGAGAAAGAGAGAGGAGAAAAATAAGAGAGAGAAGAGAGAGAGGGAGAAAAGAGAGACAAGAGAGAGAGGAGAGAGAGAGGAGGGAGAGAGAGAGAGAAAGAGAAGAGAGAGAGAAAAGAGAGAGGGGGAGATAAAAGAGAGAAGAGAGAGAGGGAGAAAAGAGACAGAGGAGAGATAGATGAGAGAGAGAGAAGAGAGGGAGAAAAGAGAGAGATAGACGAGAGAGGAGAGAGAAAGAGAAGGAGGAGAGAGAGAGAGAAAGAGAGAGAGAGAGAGAGAGAGAGAGAGAGAG
>NW_027187460.1:56567016-56575064 GCF_028583685.1 Petaurus breviceps papuanus | reverse complement strand
GAGAGAGAGAGAGAGAGAGAGAGAGAGAGAAGAGAGGGAGATAGAAAGTGGATAGAATGCTGGATCTAGAGTCAGGAAGACCTGAGTTCAAATCTAGCCTCAGACACTGACTATGTGACCCTGGACAAGTCATTTAACCTCTACCTGCCTCAAAGAGATATTATTTGTAAAACACTTAGCACTATGCCTGGCACATGTTGTTTAGCCTGCTGTTCAGTCATATCTGACTCTTTGTGATCCCATTTGGGGTTTTCTTGGCAAAAATCCTGAAGTGGTTTGCCATTTCCTTTTCCAGGTTATTTTATAGATGAGGAAACTGAGGCAACAAGGTTATGTGAGTCTGGCACATAGCAGGCACTTAATTAATGCGTGTGTCTTTCCTTTCAAGTGGCCAGTCAGGATCTTCTTACAGCTATACAATGATGAACAACTCTACAGCTCCTGAGATAGCATGATTTCCTAACAGTTAGGATGTTTTCCTTGTTTAATTTGTTTTCTGAGCTGGACAAATGATTTCACTGATATAGAAAACTCTTGTGAGGAAACTGTCTCTACCCATGCACATTAGTACCTGCTCTTCCACTTATAATTTTAGAAAGTTGCTGAGGGTCTGACAGATTAAGTGACAGGGACACAAGGCCAAGGTGGATCAGAGATAGGAATGGAAACCAGGTCTTTCTTGACTTTGAGGCTAGCTTTCTGTTGGTTGTTTGTCTTTTGTTCTCAAAGAGGACCAAGTACATCAGGAGGATGATGTCTTGTCTTCTTAAGTGAATTGGATTTAAGTGAGGCAGAGCTGTGCAAAGTCATCGGCCTTACTCTCTCCTCCACAGTCATCAGAATCCAGTATCAAGACATAGGACAACTGGCAATGGCCTCAGATGCAGTGGGAGACCCTGGCCTTTTTAAAATAAGGTCTTTTCCAGATCTCAGTTTGTCTGAGGCAACACCCATTCAGTGATTAAAAGTTAGGGAAGTATTGAGGCAAAAGATGGCCTAGTTTGATTTCCCCAAAGAATCATTCTGGGAGGGGAAGACCCTCAGAATTTCTTGGCTAGCTCTCTATCTACTTCAACACAGTATCTTTGCCTCTTGGCAGCTTTCACCCATTGTTCCTAGTTCTTCCCCCTGGGGTTAACCAGAACAAGTCCAATTCCCCTCTCCTTTGACAGGTCTTCAAATATTTATGTACCTGCTAAATCTCTCTTCCTCTAGGCTAAAACATCTCAAGTTCCTCCAACAGATTTTTTTTTTCTTAACATGAATTCCATTCCTTTAACCATCCAGTTGCTAGTTACCCTTTTTGGATGTGTTGTAGCTCATCAACATTTTTTCTGCCTTAAATATTTCACGGAGAACTGAAGATAGGACTCTAGACATAGCTGATCTGACCTGGACAAGTGTGGAGAGACCATTATCTCTGATGATTGGATACTATTAATATAATATAGGATTGATTAGCTTTTTGGTTGCCATGCTATCCTGTCGATTTTTATCTGGTTTTTCGTTCACTCAAATTTAAGTTCTTTTTTTTTTCCTCATGAATTGTTTTCTAACCCCAATCTTTATTTAAGAAATTGCTTTTATAAGATTTTACATTTTTTATATTGAGTTTCATTTTATTAGAGTCAGACCATATTATTAGATTCAGTCTGTCAAGATCATTTTGTATTGACTCTGTCATCGAGTATGTTAGCTTTCCCTCTCAGCTGTATCATCTACAAATTTGATGACTGCATTCTATGACTTAGTCCATATTACTGATAAAAATGTTGAAGACCGGTCAAGATGGCAGAGTAGAAACAGGACTTCCTTGGGGGTCCCACTCCCACCTCCTCCAATTCATGTAAAAAAGGACTCGAAACAAACTTTGAAGCTACAGAACCCATAAAATTACACAGAGAAGCTAATCTCCTGCTGAAGACAGTCTGGCAGGCCAGTAGGAAGGGGCCAGCACAGTGTTCTGGGAGCTGAGCCCAGCCCTGTGAGAGCCAGAGGTTTTAGCCTCAGGGTGGCCACAACCAGCCCCTGGCTGGAGGGACTTCAGATCACCAGCAGCTGTGGGGGTTTCCAGAATTATCAACCCATAGATGCTAAGGACAAAGTGAGAAGTCAGTACAGTGTGGACTTTGGGACCTTGGGGTTTGGGAGTGGGGTCTGGCCTTTACCCCCGGGGCAAGAAGCAGCTGAGGCGTGGCAGCCATCCAGCCACTGCCACGTGGCAGCTTCAGAGCTCTGGGCCTGCAGATTGTAGAGGGACCAAGCAACCAGTCTGAGGGGTAATGGCTCTTGCTTTAATCTGCTTGGAACTGGATCACTATCTGGGGTGTGTGACCAGTGTGCCAGAGTGTGTGGAGGCTTCAGAGAGGGCAGCCAACTAATAGCTCCAACAGCTGAGCTTCCCACTCTGGTAGCATAGTTCTACTGTGGCAAAAAACTCAAAAGCCAAGTAATTGAGTGTCAACATGAGCAAGGAAGGGAAGCAATGCAAGCACAGAGGTCCGACTTTGGATTCCTTTTTTGGGGACAAAAAGGATCAAAGCATGGAACAGGAGGAATACAGTGAAGTCAGAACTCCTGCACCAAAAGCTTCCATCAAAAGAATAAGCTGCTTAGTAGCCATAAAGGAGCTTAAGAAGGATTTTGAAAGCCAAATAAAATTAGTGGAGGAAAAACTGGGAAGAGAAATGAGAATGATGCAAGAAAATTATGAGAGTCAACAACCTGACTGAAGAAAATAACACCTTAAAAATAGAATAACTCAAATGGCAAAAGAGGCTCAAAAAGGCAATGAGGAGAAGAATGCCTTAAAAAGCCAAATTTGCCAGATGGGAAAAAAAAATCTCAAAAGCTTACTGAAGAGAATCATTCATTCAGAATTAGATTGGAGCAAATGGAAGCTAGTGACTTTATGAAAAGTCAAGATACTATTAAACAGATCCAAAGAAATGAAAAAATAAAAGGCAATGTGAAAGATCTCATTGGGAAAACCATTGACATGGAAAATTGATCCAGGAGAGATAATTTAAAAATTATTGTACTACTTGAAAGCCATGATCAAAGAAAGAACCTAGAAATCATCCTTCAAGAAATTCTCAAGGAAAATTGCCCTGATGTTTAAGAACCAGAGGGCAAAATAGAGGTTGAAAGAATCCACCAACCACCTCCTGAAAAAGATACCCAAAAGAAAACTCCTAGGAATATTATAGCCAGGTTCCAGAGTTCCCAGTTCAAGGAGAAAATATTACAAGCAGCCAGGAGGAAACAATTTGAATACTGTGGAGACACAATCAGGATAACACAGGTTCTAGCAGCTTCTACACTGAGGGATGGAAGGGCTTGGAATATGATATTCCAGAGGTCAAAGGAGCTGGGATCAAAACCAAGAATCACCTACCCAGCAAAACTGAGTATCATGTTTCAGGGGAAAATATGGTCATTCACTGGAAGAGGACTTTCAAGCATTCTTGATGAAAAAACCAGAGTTGAATAGAAAATTTGACATTCAGATATAAGAAGCAAGAGAAGCATGAGAAGGTACACAGGGAAAAGAAATCATAAGGAACTTATCAAAGTTGAACTACTTACATTCCTACATGGAAAAATGATAATTATAACTTTTGAAACTTTTCTCAGTATTGGAATAGTTGAAGGGAATCGAAATGTGTATATATATACACACATATATATGTCTATATAGGAGGGTATATGGGCATATGAATATATATGTGAGTGTGTATATATGTGTACAGGTATGCATAGACAGAGGACACAGGACCAATTGAATAGAAAGGGATGATACTTAAAAGGTGAAATTAAGAGATGAGAGAGGAATATAATGACAGGAGATGGGGAGAGATAGAATGGGGTAAATTATCTCATATGGAAGAGGCAAGGGAAAATGGTTATAATGGAGGGGAAGAACAGGAAGGTAAAAGGGAATGAGTCAACCTTATTCTCATTGAATTGGGCTTAGGGAGGGAATGCCATACACACTAAATAGGGTATCTCATCCTACAGGAGAGCAGGGGGGAAGATGATGAGAGGGGGGATGATGGAAGGGAGGGCAGACTGGCAGGGAGGGAAGTTGGAAGCACCCACTTTTGAAAAGGGACAGGTTGAAATTAGAGAATAGAGCTATCTGGGGATGGGATAGGATGGAGGGAAATATATTCAGTCTTTCACAATATATCCACTATGGAAATGTTTTGCATAGCTACACATGTCCAACCTATATTTAATTGCTTATCTTCCAGTAAGGGTGGGTGACGAGCGAGGTAGTTAAAAAAATCTGGAATTCAAAGGTTTAAAATCAAATGTTTAAAATATATGCATATTATTATTATTATTTTACATGTAACTGGGAAATAAGATATACAGGCACTGGGGCATCGAGATCCACCATGCCCTACTGGAAAGATGGAGGGGGGTATGGGGAAAGATATGGAAGAGAACAAATTGGGGGAGGGGATATTCAGTGGGATCGCTGTTTTGGGGTGGTGGGTAGGGGAAAAATGGGGAGAAAATTTGTAACTCAAAATCTTGTGGAAATGAATGATGTAAACTAAAAAATAATTTAAAAAGATAAAGAAAATGTTTAAGACCACAGAATCTAGGACAGAACCCTGGGGCACTCCACTAGAAACCTGCTAGACCCCTCCTTTTTCAGGGAAACTATTACCAATTTCAGGTTATCAATATGACACTATTTTTTGGCTCCAGTCATTCAACTAGTTCTGAATCCATCTGTTTGTATCACCATCCAGCCCCTATTTCTCCATCTTGTCTACAAGGATATCATGGCTTTGTTAAACACTTTTATGAAACCCAGATATACTATGTCTATAACATTCTCCTGTTATGACATTCTAATAACTCTGTCAAAAGAGGAAATGAGATTATCTTAAGATTTAGAGCTAGAGGGTGCTGTAGTTATTATGTTTTTAAGCCTCCTAATTTTATAGATAGCAAATAAGGCCAGAGAAATTGAATAATACCCCACCCAAAATCACTTGATCAGTTAGCAGCAAGGTCAGGATTTAAATAAACTAAGTTCTTTTCACTCCAGATTCAGTGCTGTTTCTGCTGTGTTAACATAGCCTTTACTTTATGAGCCTAGGCTGACTCCTAGTAATCATGGACTCCCTTTCAGATTGCTGAATTTGTTCACAATCCATCTTTTTATAAAAAGAGCAATGGACATGAAGTTAGGAAGACTTAATCCAAATCCTGCCTCCAGTGTTTTACAGTTACATGACACTTGGTAAGACATTTTACCTGTTTGAGTCTCAGTCTTCTCATCTGTAAAATGGAGATAGCAACATCCATAGTACTAAAAAGAATTATTATAAAGATTAATAAAGCAAATGAGGTCATGCATGTCAAATGTTTGTAAACTTTAAAGCACCTTACTCCCTACAGAGGTAACAAACAAACAAACCCATTTTTGGTGTCTTTAGCATCTATTGCCAACTTTGGCTCAATCTGTACTTTAGAGTTTTGGATGCCATTCTAAAAAGATCTCACTAATCTTTTGCATTTATCTTCAATTACCTACTCTTGCTTTCATCTTCTAAATGCTTTTAAAAGTCTGAGTTGCCTGATAAATCTCCTATCCTGAGGGGTTGACATGCAGCTTGACAAAGTGGATAGAAGACTGGACTTGAATGCAAAGGGAAGATCTGAGTTTTAATTCCACCACAGATACTTACTAGCTATTTGACTCTGGGCAGGTCATAAACCTTTTTGAGTCTCAGTTTTGCCATCTGTAAAACAGAACTAAAAATACAATCTACCTAGTAGGTTTGTGTGTGTGTCTAATAAGATAATGCTTGAAAAACCTCTTTGCAGACCCTAAAGTGCTATACAAATGATGACTGTTGTTGTTATTATTATTTCCCCTATCTATTGTTCCTGGTGAATACTTGCCTTTTCTGAGTTGCTGATCTCATATGTTCTTTGTTGACTATGAGATCTCCTTAGAGAATTGCTTTAGAGAGGGCCTTTGCTCACTTCTGGTTGAACAATGATCCATTTATATCTAACATAATCTCACACAAAGCAGTTGTTCAAGGAAGACAGCTGTGACTCTTGTCCTCTCCAGAATCTGAGACTTGAGTTAAAGTCTTGTCTCAGATATACTTTCAGTAAGTCAATAAACATTTATTATTCACCTACTATGTTTCAGGCACTGTGCTAAGCATGGAATGTGCAAAAAGAAGCAAAAGACAGTCCTTGAACTCAAGGAGTTCACAATCTAATAGGGGAGATATTAAGTAAGCAAATATGCAGTCAGTGGAGATATTAGGGTAGAATAGCTAGGTCTGAGGATAATCAGCATAGAGATTATAATTAAATCCATGAAAGCTCATGAGTAGGTATTTCACTGTATAACCATCCCCACTGCATAATTGTTATACCTTGTTTTTTTTTGTTCCAAAAATTGTTTTATAACCTTTTGTTGTATAATTGTCTCATGGTATAATTCTGTTTGCCATGCTGCTTAAAAGGTAAAGAAAGAAGCAATGTATTCACCAGTAGCATATGGATACACATTTATCTCTCTTGCATTGTGTACAGTAAACCTAGAATTCCCATTGTAAACACTGTCAGTATTTAATTTTAACATATATTCACCAGTATCTGTGCATCCTAAACTCTCACCAAAGATAGTTTGATAATACATGATTTTTAAGTTTTGAGGCATAATTTTTTAAAAGCTTCACATATAATGGTCACACCCTACTTTTTTGCAAAATTTTGGCATGAAATCTGGAACAGTTATGTGGTGAAATATGGTAGTATAGAGAGAGAAGAGAAGAGGTCCCAGAGCAGAACCCTATGAAACACCTATAGTTAGAAGATATGAACTGGATGAAGATTTAGTAGAGGCAACTGAAGAGTGGTCTTATAGGTAGGAGGAGAATCAAGAGAGAGGGATGCCTTGAAAACCTAGAGAGAAGAGAGTATCAAGAAGAGAGTGATTAGAAGTATCTAAGTCTTCAGAGAGGAGAATGAGGATTGAGAAAAGGGCCATTGGGTACGACAGTCAAGGGATCGTTGGAAACTTTGGAAAGAGTAGTTTGGCTGGAATGATGAGGTTGGGAGTTAGACAGTAAAGGACTGAGAAGCAAATGAGAGGGTAGAAAAGTGGAGATTCTTATTACAGATAGCCTTTTCAAGAATTTTGGTAACAAGGTACAGCAGCAAAATGGGATGACAATAGGGATGGAAAGATCAAGTGAGGGTTTTTTGAGGGTAGGGAGACATGTGAATGTTTTTAAGGAAGTAGGGAAAGAGCTAGCAGAGAGGGAGAGATTAAAATAAGTGACAGAGTAGGGATAACATAGGAAGCAATCTGTTGAAGGAGAAGGGATAGCAAAATAGGCTCACTAGAGCAGGTAGAAGAGTTAGCCTTGATAAGGAGTAAGTCCTCTTCACCATGTGAGACAGTTAAAGGAGGAGGTAGTGTCACAAGACATCTGAATGATATAATTTGAAGAAGCTGGGAGAAGACAGAACTCAAGGCCAATAGTATCTATTTTTTTCCCCTGTAAAGATAAAGCAAGGTTAAGCTGAGAGGTTAAGGGGAGAGGAGACATGGGTTAGAGGAGAGATAATAAATAATAATAATAGCTAAAATTTATATAGAACTTTTTTAAGCTATTGGGGTTAAGTAACTTGCTCAAGGCTACACGGCCAGGTGTTTCTGGGTGGGTGCTAAGTGTCTGAGCCCGGGATTTGATCTCCAGGTCTTCTCAACACTGGAGCCGGTGCTCTTACTCGCTGTGCTACCTGGCCGCCCCTATATAGAACTTATTATCTGCCAAGTACTATGCTAGGTGATTTGCAAATATCTCATTACAACCACAAAACAATCCTGGGAGAAAACTGGTATTATTATTCCCATTTTGCAGATGAGGAAACTCAGGTTAAGTGGATTTGAACACAGTTTATAAGGACAGTGTAGTAGGATTGCCTCACATTAGTGAGGGCCCAGTTGAAGTTGTATAACATAAATTGTAGTGGACTCAGTTAAAGTGGTTGTA